>NC_090358.1:32584826-32909469 GCF_035084215.1 Heptranchias perlo
CAAATGAACATATTTCAGCGAGCTAGAAGTTTTTTCTTTAATAGCGTCAGATTTTATCTTAAAATAAAAGAACTTTTCGTGGTTCTTGTCAATTTTTGTTAGTTTTCATCTTATGAACTTATTTCAGTCAGCTAGATCTTTCTTCTTCAAAGCAAAAAGATTTTATCTTCAAATACAAGAACTTTTCGTGGTTTTGTTGATTTTCAGCAAATGAACATATTTCAGCGAGGGAGAAGTTTTTTCTTTAATAGCGTCAGATTTTATCTTAAAATACAAGAACTTTTCGTGGTTCTTGTCAATTTTTGTTGGTTTTCATCCAATGAACTTATTTCAGTCAGCTAGATCTTTCTTCTTCAAAGCAAAAAGATTTTATCTTCAAATACAAGAACTTTTCGTGGTTTTGTTGATTTTCAGCAAATGAACATATTTCAGCGAGCTAGAAGTTTTTTCTTTAATAGCGTCAGATTTTATCTTAAAATACAAGAACTTTTCGTGGTTCTAATCAAATTTTGTTGGTTTTCATCTTATGAACTTATTTCAGTCAGCTAGATCTTTCTTCTTCAAAGCAAAAAGATTTTATCTTCAAATACAAGAACTTTTCGTTGTTTTGTTGATTTTCAGCAAATGAACATATTTCAGCGAGCGAGAAGTTTTTTCTTTAAAAGCGTAAGATTTTATCTTAAAATACAAGAACTTTTCGTGGTTCTTGTCAATTTTTGTTGGTTTTCATCTTATGAACTTATTTCAGTCAGCTCGATCTTTCTTCTTCAAAGCAAAAAGATTTTATCTTCAAATACAAGAACTTTTCGTGGTTTTGTTGATTTTCAGCAAATGAACATATTTCAGCGAGGGAGAAGTTTTTTCTTTAATAGCGTCAGATTTTATCTTAAAATACAAGAACTTTTCGTGGTTCTTGTCAATTTTTGTTGGTTTTGATCCAATGAACTTATTTCAGTCAGCCAGATCTTTCTTCTTCAAAGCAAAAAGATTTTATCTTCAAATACAAGAACTTTTCGTGGTTTTGTTGATTTTCAGCAAATGAACATATTTCAGCGAGGGAGAAGTTTTTTCTTTAATCGCGTCAGATTTTATCTTAAAATACAAAAACTTTTCGTGGTTCTTGTCAATTTTTGTTGGTTTTCATCCAATGAACTTATTTCGGTCAGCAAGATCTTTCTTCTTGAAAGCAAAAAGATTTTATCTTCAAATACAAGAACTTTTCGTGGTTTCGTTGATTTTCAGCAAATGAACATATTTCAGCGAGCTAGAAGTTTTTTCTTTAATAGCGTCAGATTTTATCTTAAAATAAAATAACTTTTCGTGGTTCTTGTCAATTTTTGTTAGTTTTCATCTTATGAACTTATTTCAGTCAGCTAGATCTTACTTCTTCAAAGCAAAAAGATTTTATCTTCAAATACAAGAACTTTTCGTGGTTTTGTTGATTTTCAGCAAATGAACATATTTCAGCGAGGGAGAAGTTTTTTCTTTAATAGCGTCAGATTTTATCTTAAAATACAAGAACTTTTCGTGGTTCTTGTCAATTTTTGTTGGTTTTCATCCAATGAACTTATTTCAGTCAGCTAGATCTTTCTTCTTCAAAGCAAAAAGATTGTATCTTCAAATACAAGAACTTTTCGTGGTTTTGTTGATTTTCAGCAAATGAACATATTTCAGCGAGCTAGAAGTTTTTTCTTTAATAGCGTCAGATTTTATCTTAAAATACAAGAACTTTTCGTGGTTCTAATCAAATTTTGTTGGTTTTCATCTTATGAACTTATTTCAGTCAGCTAGATCTTTCTTCTTCAAAGCAAAAAGATTTTATCTTCAAATACAAGAACTTTTCGTTGTTTTGTTGATTTTCAGCAAATGAACATATTTCAGGGAGCGAGAAGTTTTTTCTTTAAAAGCGTAAGATTTTATCTTAAAATACAAGAACTTTTCGTGGTTCTTGTCAATTTTTGTTGGTTTTCATCTTATGAACTTATTTCAGTCAGCTCGATCTTTCTTCTTCAAAGCAAAAAGATTTTATCTTCAAATACAAGAACTTTTCGTGGTTTTGTTGATTTTCAGCAAATGAACATATTTCAGCGAGGGAGAAGTTTTTTCTTTAATAGCGTCAGATTTTATCTTAAAATACAAGAACTTTTCGTGGTTCTTGTCAATTTTTGTTGGTTTTCATCCAATGAACTTATTTCAGTCAGCCAGATCTTTCTTCTTCAAAGCAAAAAGATTTTATCTTCAAATACAAGAACTTTTCGTGGTTTTGTTGATTTTCAGCAAATGAACATATTTCAGCGAGGGAGAAGTTTTTTCTTTAATAGCGTCAGAATTTATCTTAAAATACAAAAACTTTTCGTGGTTCTTGTCAATTTTTGTTGATTTTCATCAAATGAACTTATTTCAGTCAGCTAGATCTTTCTTCTTCAAAGCAAAAAGATTTTATCTTCAAATACAAGAACTTTTCGTGGTTTTGTTGATTTTCAGCAAATGAACATATTTCAGCGAGGGAGAAGTTTTTTCTTTAATAGCGTCAGATTTTATCTTAAAATATAAGAACTTTTCGTGGTTCTTGTCAATTTTTGTTGGTTTTCATCCAATGAACTTATTTCAGTCAGCTAGATCTTTCTTCTTCAAAGCAAAAAGATTTTATCTTCAAATACAAGAACTTTTCGTGGTTTTGTTGATTTTCAGCAAATGAACATATTTCAGCGAGGGAGAAGTTTTTTCTTTAATAGCGTCAGATTTTATCTTAAAATACAAGAACTTTTCGTGGTTCTTGTCAATTTTTGTTGGTTTTCATCCAATGAACTTATTTCAGTCAGCTAGATCTTTCTTCTTCAAAGCAAAAAGATTTTATCTTCAAATAGAAGAACTTTTCGTGGTTTTGTTGATTTTCAGCAAATGAACATATTTCAGCGAGCAAGAAGTTTTTTCTTTAATAGCGTCAGATTTTATCTTAAAATACAAGAATTTTTCGTGGTTCTTGTCAATTTTTGTTGGTTTTCATCTTATGAACTTATTTCAGTCAGCCAGATCTTTCTTCTTGAAAGCAAAAAGATTTTATCTTCAAATACAAGAACTTTTCGTGGTTTTGTTGATTTTCAGCAAATGAACATATTTCAGCGAGGGAGAAGTTTTTTCTTTAATAGCGTCAGATTTTATCTTAAAATACAAGAACTTTTCGTGGTTCTTGTCAATTTTTGTTGGTTTTCATCCAATGAACTTATTTCAGTCAGCCAGATCTTTCTTCTTCAAAGCAAAAAGATTTTATCTTCAAATACAAGAACTTTTCGTGGTTTTGTTGATTTTCAGCAAATGAACATATTTCAGCGAGGGAGAAGTTTTTTCTTTAATAGCGTCAGATTTTATGTTAAAATACAAAAACATTTCGTGGTTCTTGTCAATTTTTGTTGATTTTCATCAAATGAACTTATTTCAGTCAGCGAGATCTTTCTTCTTCAAAGCAAAAAGATTTTATCTTCAAATACAAGAACTTTTCGTGGTTTTGTTGATTTTCAGCAAATGAACATATTTCAGCGAGCTGGAAGTTTTTTCTTCAATAGCGTAAGATTTTATCTTAAAATACAAGAACTTTTCGTGGTTCTTGTCAATTTTTGTTAGCTTTCATCTCATTAACTTATTTCAGTCAGCTGGATCTTTCTTCTTCAAAGCAAAAAGATTTTATCTTCAAATACAAGAACTTTTCGTGGTTTTGTTGATTTTCAGCAAATGAACATATTTCAGCGAGCTGGACGTTTTTTCTACAATAGCGTAAGATTTTATCTTAAAATACAAGAACTTTTCGTGGTTCTTGTCAATTTTTGTTAGCTTTCATCTTATTAACTTATTTCAGTCAGCTAGATCTTTCTTCTTCAAAGCAAAAAGATTTTATCTTCAAATACAAGAACTTTTCATGGTTTTGTTGATTTTCAGCAAATGAACATATTTCAGCGAGGGAGAAGTTTTTTCTTTAATAGCGTCAGATTTTAACTTAAAATACAAGAACCTTTCGTGGTTCTTGTCAATTTTTGTTGGTTTTCATCCAATGAACTTATTTCAGTCAGCTAGATCTTTCTTCTTCAAAGCAAAAAGATTTTATCTTCAAATACAAGAACTTTTCGTGGTTTTGTTGATTTTCAGCAAATGAACATATTTCAGCGAGGGAGAAGTTTTTTCTTTAATAGCGTCAGAATTTATCTTAAAATACAAAAACTTTTCGTGGTTCTTGTCAATTTTTGTTGATTTTCATCAAATGAACTTATTTCAGTCAGCTAGATCTTTCTTCTTCAAAGCAAAAAGATTTTATCTTCAAATACAAGAACTTTTCGTGGTTTTGTTGATTTTCAGCAAATGAACATATTTCAGCGAGGGAGAAGTTTTTTCTTTAATAGCGTCAGATTTTATCTTAAAATATAAGAACTTTTCGTGGTTCTTGTCAATTTTTGTTGGTTTTCATCCAATGAACTTATTTCAGTCAGCTAGATCTTTCTTCTTCAAAGCAAAAAGATTTTGTCTTCAAATACAAGAACTTTTCGTGGTTTTGTTGATTTTCAGCAAATGAACATATTTCAGCGAGCGAGAAGTTTTTTCTTCAATAGCGTAAGATTTTATCTTAAAATACAAGAACTTTTCGTGGTTCTTGTCAATTTTTGTTAGTTTTCATCTTATGAACTTATTTCAGTCAGCTAGATCTTTCTTCTTCAAAGCAAAAAGATTTTATCTTCAAATACAAGAACTTTTCGTGGTTTTGTTGATTTTCAGCAAATGAACATATTTCAGCGAGGGAGAAGTTTTTTCTTTAATAGCGTCAGATTTTATCTTAAAATACAAGAACTTTTCGTGGTTCTTGTCAATTTTTGTTGGTTTTCATCCAATGAACTTATTTCAGTCAGCTAGATCTTTCTTCTTCAAAGCAAAAAGATTTTATCTTCAAATACAAGAACTTTTCGTGGTTTTGTTGATTTTCAGCAAATGAACATATTTCAGCGAGCAAGAAGTTTTTTCTTTAATAGCGTCAGATTTTATCTTAAAATACAAGAATTTTTCGTGGTTCTTGTCAATTTTTGTTGGTTTTCATCTTATGAACTTATTTCAGTCAGCTAGATCTTTCTTCTTGAAAGCAAAAAGATTTTATCTTCAAATACAAGAACTTTTCGTGGTTTTGTTGATTTTCAGCAAATGAACATATTTCAGCGAGGGAGAAGTTTTTTCTTTAATAGCGTCAGATTTTATCTTAAAATACAAGAACTTTTCGTGGTTCTTGTCAATTTTTGTTGGTTTTCATCCAATGAACTTATTTCAGTCAGCCAGATCTTTCTTCTTCAAAGCAAAAAGATTTTATCTTCAAATACAAGAACTTTTCGTGGTTTTGTTGATTTTCAGCAAATGAACATATTTCAGCGAGGGAGAAGTTTTTTCTTTAATAGCGTCAGATTTTATGTTAAAATACAAAAACATTTCGTGGTTCTTGTCAATTTTTGTTGATTTTCATCAAATGAACTTATTTCAGTCAGCGAGATCTTTCTTCTTCAAAGCAAAAAGATTTTATCTTCAAATACAAGAACTTTTCGTGGTTTTGTTGATTTTCAGCAAATGAACATATTTCAGCGAGCTGGAAGTTTTTTCTTCAATAGCGTAAGATTTTATCTTAAAATACAAGAACTTTTCGTGGTTCTTGTCAATTTTTGTTAGCTTTCATCTTATTAACTTATTTCAGTCAGCTAGATCTTTCTTCTTCAAAGCAAAAAGATTTTATCTTCAAATACAAGAACTTTTCATGGTTTTGTTGATTTTCAGCAAATGAACATATTTCAGCGAGGGAGAAGTTTTTTCTTTAATAGCGTCAGATTTTAACTTAAAATACAAGAACCTTTCGTGGTTCTTGTCAATTTTTGTTGGTTTTCATCCAATGAACTTATTTCAGTCAGCTAGATCTTTCTTCTTCAAAGCAAAAAGATTTTATCTTCAAATACAAGAACTTTTCGTGGTTTTGTTGATTTTCAGCAAATGAACATATTTCAGCGAGCGAGAAGTTTTTTCTTTAATAGCGTCAGATTTTATCTTAAAATACAACAATTTTTCGTGGTTCTTGTCAATTTTTGTTGGTTTTCATCCAATGAACTTATTTCGGTCAGCAAGATCTTTCTTCTTGAAAGCAAAAAGATTTTATCTTCAAATACAAGAACTTTTCGTGGTTTCGTTGATTTTCAGCAAATGAACATATTTCAGCGAGCTAGAAGTTTTTTCTTTAATAGCGTCAGATTTTATCTTAAAATAAAAGAACTTTTCGTAGTTCTTGTCAATTTTTGTTAGTTTTCATCTTATGAACTTATTTCAGTCAGCTAGATCTTTCTTCTTCAAAGCAAAAAGATTTTATCTTCAAATACAAGAACTTTTCGTGGTTTTGTTGATTTTCAGCAAATGAACATATTTCAGCGAGGGAGAAGTTTTTTCTTTAATAGCGTCAGATTTTATCTTAAAATACAAGAACTTTTCGTGGTTCTTGTCAATTTTTGTTGGTTTTCATCCAATGAACTTATTTCAGTCAGCTAGATCTTTCTTCTTCAAAGCAAAAAGATTTTATCTTCAAATACAAGAACTTTTCGTGGTTTTGTTGATTTTCAGCAAATGAACATATTTCAGCGAGCTAGAAGTTTTTTCTTTAATAGCGTCAGATTTTATCTTAAAATACAAGAACTTTTCGTGATTCTAATCAAATTTTGTTGGTTTTCATCTTATGAACTTATTTCAGTCAGCTAGATCTTTCTTCTTCAAAGCAAAAATATTTTATCTTCAAATACAAGAACTTTTCGTTGTTTTGTTGATTTTCAGCAAATGAACATATTTCAGCGAGCGAGAAGTTTTTTCTTTAAAAGCGTAAGATTTTATCTTAAAATACAAGAACTTTTCGTGGTTCTTGTCAATTTTTGTTGGTTTTCATCTTGTGAACTTATTTCAGTCAGCTCGATCTTTCTTCTTCAAAGCAAAAAGATTTTATCTTCAAATACAAGAACTTTTCGTGGTTTTGTTGATTTTCAGCAAATGAACATATTTCAGCGAGGGAGAAGTTTATTCTTTAATAGCGTCAGATTTTATCTTAAAATACAAGAACTTTTCGTGGTTCTTGTCAATTTTTGTTGGTTTTCATCCAATGAACTTATTTCAGTCAGCCAGATCTTTCTTCTTCAAAGCAAAAAGATTTTATCTTCAAATACAAGAACTTTTCGTGGTTTTGTTGATTTTCAGCAAATGAACATATTTCAGCGAGGGAGAAGTTTTTTCTTTAATAGCGTCAGAATTTATCTTAAAATACAAAAACTTTTCGTGGTTCTTGTCAATTTTTGTTGGTTTTCATCCAATGAACTTATTTCGGTCAGCAAGATCTTTCTTCTTGAAAGCAAAAAGATTTTATCTTCAAATACAAGAACTTTTCGTGGTTTCGTTGATTTTCACCAAATGAACATATTTCAGCGAGCTAGAAGTTTTTTCTTTAATAGCGTCAGATTTTATCTTAAAATAAAAGAACTTTTCGTGGTTCTTGTCAATTTTTGTTGGTTTTCATCCAATGAACTTATTTCAGTCAGCTAGATCTTTCTTCTTCAAAGCAAAAAGATTTTATCTTCAAATACAAGAACTTTTCGTGGTTTTGTTGATTTTCAGCAAATGAACATATTTCAGCGAGCTAGAAGTTTTTTCTTTAATAGCGTCAGATTTTATCTTAAAATACAAGAACTTTTCGTGGTTCTAATCAAATTTTGTTGGTTTTCATCTTATGAACTTATTTCAGTCAGCTAGATCTTTCTTCTTCAAAGCAAAAAGATTTTATCTTCAAATACAAGAACTTTTCGTTGTTTTGTTGATTTTCAGCAAATGAACATATTTCAGCGAGCGAGAAGTTTTTTCTTTAAAAGCGTAAGATTTTATCTTAAAATACAAGAACTTTTCGTGGTTCTTGTCAATTTTTGTTGGTTTTCATCTTATGAACTTATTTCAGTCAGCTCGATCTTTCTTCTTCAAAGCAAAAAGATTTTATCTTCAAATACAAGAACTTTTCGTGGTTCTTGTCAATTTTTGTTGGTTTTCATCCAATGAACTTATTTCAGTCAGCCAGATCTTTCTTCTTCAAAGCAAAAAGATTTTATCTTCAAATACAAGAACTTTTCGTGGTTTTGTTGATTTTCAGCAAATGAACATATTTCAGCGAGGGAGAAGTTTTTTCTTTAATAGCGTCAGAATTTATCTTAAAATACAAAAACTTTTCGTGGTTCTTGTCAATTTTTGTTGATTTTCATCAAATGAACTTATTTCAGTCAGCTAGATCTTTCTTCTTCAAAGCAAAAAGATTTTATCTTCAAATACAAGAACTTTTCGTGGTTTTGTTGATTTTCAGCAAATGAACATATTTCAGCGAGGCAGAAGTTTTTTCTTTAATAGCGTCAGATTTTATCTTAAAATACAAGAACTTTTCGTGGTTCTTGTCAATTTTTGTTGGTTTTCATCCAATGAACTTATTTCAGTCAGCTAGATCTTTCTTCTTCAAAGCAAAAAGATTTTATCTTCAAATACAAGAACTTTTCGTGGTTTTGTTGATTTTCAGCAAATGAACATATTTCAGCGAGCGAGAAGTTTTTTCTTCAATAGCGTAAGAATTTATCTTAAAATACAAGAACTTTTCGTGGTTCTTGTCAATTTTTGTTAGTTTTCATCTTATGAACTTATTTCAGTCAGCTAGATCTTTCTTCTTCAAAGCAAAAAGATTTTATCTTCAAATACAAGAACTTTTCGTGGTTTTGTTGATTTTCAGCAAATGAACATATTTCAGCGAGCGAGAAGTTTTTTCTTTAAAAGCGTAAGATTTTATCTTAAAATACAAGAACTTTTCGTGGTTCTTGTCAATTTTTGTTGGTTTTCATCCAATGAACTTATTTCAGTCAGCCAGATCTTTCTTCTTCAAAGCAAAAAGATTTTATCTTCAAATACAAGAACTTTTCGTGGTTTTGTTGATTTTCAGCAAATGAACATATTTCAGCGAGGGAGAAGTTTTTTCTTTAATAGCGTCAGATTTTATCTTAAAATACAAAAACTTTTCGTGGTTCTTGTCAATTTTTGTTGATTTTCATCAAATGAACTTATTTCAGTCAGCTAGATCTTTCTTCTTCAAAGCAAAAAGATTTTATCTTCAAATACAAGAACTTTTCGTGGTTTTATTGATTTTCAGCAAATGAACATATTTCAGCGAGGGAGAAGTTTTTTCTTCAATAGCGTAAGATTTTATCTTAAAATACAAGAACTTTTCGTGGTTCTTGTCAATTTTTGTTAGTTTTCATCTTATGAACTTATTTCAGTCAGCTAGATCTTTCTTCTTCAAAGCAAAAAGATTTTATCTTCAAATACAAGAACTTTTCGTGGTTTTGTTGATTTTCAGCAAATGAACATATTTCAGCGAGGGAGAAGTTTTTTCTTTAATAGCGTCAGATTTTATCTTAAAATACAAGAACTTTTCGTGGTTCTTGTCAATTTTTGTTGGTTTTCATCCAATGAACTTATTTCAGTCAGCTAGATCTTTCTTCTTCAAAGCAAAAAGATTTTATCTTCAAATACAAGAACTTTTCGTGGTTTTGTTGATTTTCAGCAAATGAACATATTTCAGCGAGCTAGAAGTTTTTTCTTTAATAGCGTCAGATTTTATCTTAAAATACAAGAACTTTTCGTGGTTCTAATCAAATTTTGTTGGTTTTCATCTTATGAACTTATTTCAGTCAGCTAGATCTTTCTTCTTCAAAGCAAAAAGATTTTATCTTCAAATACAAGAACTTTTCGTTGTTTTGTTGATTTTCAGCAAATGAACATATTTCAGCGAGCGAGAAGTTTTTTCTTTAAAAGCGTAAGATTTTATCTTAAAATACAAGAACTTTTCGTGGTTCTTGTCAATTTTTGTTGGTTTTCATCTTATGAACTTATTTCAGTCAGCTCGATCTTTCTTCTTCAAAGCAAAAAGATTTTATCTTCAAATACAAGAACTTTTCGTGGTTCTTGTCAATTTTTGTTGGTTTTCATCCAATGAACTTATTTCAGTCAGCCAGATCTTTCTTCTTCAAAGCAAAAAGATTTTATCTTCAAATACAAGAACTTTTCGTGGTTTTGTTGATTTTCAGCAAATGAACATATTTCAGCGAGGGAGAAGTTTTTTCTTTAATAGCGTCAGAATTTATCTTAAAATACAAAAACTTTTCGTGGTTCTTGTCAATTTTTGTTGATTTTCATCAAATGAACTTATTTCAGTCAGCTAGATCTTTCTTCTTCAAAGCAAAAAGATTTTATCTTCAAATACAAGAACTTTTCGTGGTTTTGTTGATTTTCAGCAAATGAACATATTTCAGCGAGGGAGAAGTTTTTTCTTTAATAGCGTCAGATTTTATCTTAAAATACAAGAACTTTTCGTGGTTCTTGTCAATTTTTGTTGGTTTTCATCCAATGAACTTATTTCAGTCAGCTAGATCTTTCTTCTTCAAAGCAAAAAGATTTTATCTTCAAATACAAGAACTTTTCGTGGTTTTGTTGATTTTCAGCAAATGAACATATTTCAGCGAGCGAGAAGTTTTTTCTTCAATAGCGTAAGAATTTATCTTAAAATACAAGAACTTTTCGTGGTTCTTGTCAATTTTTGTTAGTTTTCATCTTATGAACTTATTTCAGTCAGCTAGATCTTTCTTCTTCAAAGCAAAAAGATTTTATCTTCAAATACAAGAACTTTTCGTGGTTTTGTTGATTTTCAGCAAATGAACATATTTCAGCGAGCGAGAAGTTTTTTCTTTAAAAGCGTAAGATTTTATCTTAAAATACAAGAACTTTTCGTGGTTCTTGTCAATTTTTGTTGGTTTTCATCCAATGAACTTATTTCAGTCAGCCAGATCTTTCTTCTTCAAAGCAAAAAGATTTTATCTTCAAATACAAGAACTTTTCGTGGTTTTGTTGATTTTCAGCAAATGAACATATTTCAGCGAGGGAGAAGTTTTTTCTTTAATAGCGTCAGATTTTATCTTAAAATACAAAAACTTTTCGTGGTTCTTGTCAATTTTTGTTGATTTTCATCAAATGAACTTATTTCAGTCAGCTAGATCTTTCTTCTTCAAAGCAAAAAGATTTTATCTTCAAATACAAGAACTTTTCGTGGTTTTATTGATTTTCAGCAAATGAACATATTTCAGCGAGGGAGAAGTTTTTTCTTCAATAGCGTAAGATTTTATCTTAAAATACAAGAACTTTTCGTGGTTCTTGTCAATTTTTGTTAGTTTTCATCTTATGAACTTATTTCAGTCAGCTAGATCTTTCTTCTTCAAAGCAAAAAGATTTTATCTTCAAATACAAGAACTTTTCGTGGTTTTGTTGATTTTCAGCAAATGAACATATTTCAGCGAGGGAGAAGTTTTTTCTTTAATAGCGTCAGATTTTATCTTAAAATACAAGAACTTTTCGTGGTTCTTGTCAATTTTTGTTGGTTTTCATCCAATGAACTTATTTCAGTCAGCCAGATCTTTCTTCTTCAAAGCAAAAAGATTTTATCTTCAAATACAAGAACTTTTCGTGGTTTTGTTGATTTTCAGCAAATGAACATATTTCAGCGAGGGAGAAGTTTTTTCTTTAACAGCGTCAGATTTTATCTTAAAATACAAAAACTTTTCGTGGTTCTTGTCAATTTTTGTTGATTTTCATCAATTGAACTTATTTCAGTCAGCTAGATCTTTCTTCTTCAAAGCAAAAAGATTTTATCTTCAAATACAAGAACTTTTCGTGGTTTTGTTGATTTTCAGCAAATGAACATATTTTAGCGAGGGAGAAGTTTTTTCTTTAATAGCGTCAGATTTTATCTTAAAATACAAGAACTTTTCGTGGTTCTTGTCAATTTTTGTTGGTTTTCATCCAATGAACTTATTTCAGTCAGCTGGATATTTCTTCTTCAAAGCAAAAAGATTTTATCTTCAAATACAAGAACTTTTCGTGGTTTTGTTGATTTTCAGCAAATGAACATATTTCAGCGAGCTAGAAGTTTTTTCTTCAATCGCGTAAGATTTTATCTTAAAATAGAAGAACTTTTCGTGGTTCTTGTCAATTTTTGTTAGTTTTCATCTTATGAACTTATTTCAGTCAGCTCGATCTTTCTTCTTCAAAGCAAAAAGATTTTATCTTCAAATACCAGAACTTTTCGTGGTTTTGTTGATTTTCAGCAAATGAACATATTTCAGCGAGCGAGAAGTTTTTTCTTTAATAGCGTCAGATTTTATCTTAAAATACAAGAACTTTTCGTGGTTCTTGTCAATTTTTGTTGGTTTTCATCCAATGAACTTATTTCAGTCAGCCAGATCTTTCTTCTTCCAAGCAAAAAGATTTTATCTTCAAATACAAGAACTTTTCGTGGTTTTGTTGATTTTCAGCAAATGAACATATTTCAGCGAGGGAGAAGTTTTTTCTTTAATAGCGTCAGATTTTATCTTAAAATACAAAAACTTTTCGTGGTTCTTGTCAATTTTTGTTGATTTTCATCAAATGAACTTATTTCAGTCAGCTAGATCTTTCTTCTTCAAAGCAAAAAGATTTTATCTTCAAATACAAGAACTTTTCGTGGTTTTGTTGATTTTCAGCAAATGAACATATTTCAGCGAGGGAGAAGTTTTTTCTTTAATAGCGTCAGATTTTATCTTAAAATACAAGAACTTTTCGTGGTTCTTGTCAATTTTTGTTGGTTTTCCTCCAATGAACTTATTTCAGTCAGCTAGATATTTCTTCTTCAAAGCAAAAAGATTTTATCTTCAAATACAAGAACTTTTCGTGGTTTTGTTGATTTTCAGCAAATGAACATATTTCAGCGAGCTAGAAGTTTTTTATTCAATAGCGTAAGATTTTATCTTAAAATACAAGAACTTTTCGTCGTTCTTGTCAATTTTTGTTAGTTTTCATCTTATGAACATATTTCAGTCAGCGAGGTCTTTCTTCTTCAAAGCAAAAAGATTTTATCTTCAAATACAAGAACTTTTCGTGGTTTTGTTGATTTTCAGCAAATGAACATATTTCAGCGAGGGAGAAGTTTTTTCTTTAATAGCGTCAGATTTTATCTTAAAATACAAGAACTTTTCGTGGTTCTTGTCAATTTTTGTTGGTTTTCATCCAATGAACTTATTTCAGTCAGCTAGCTCTTTCTTCTTCAAAGCAAAAAGATTTTATCTTCAAATACAAGAACTTTTCGTGGTTTTGTTGATTTTCAGCAAATGAACATATTTCAGCGAGCGAGAAGTTTTTTCTTTAATAGCGTCAGATTTTATCTTAAAATACAAGAATTTTTCGTGGTTCTTGTCAATTTTTGTTGGTTTTCATCTTCTGAACTTATTTCAGTCAGCTAGATCTTTCTTCTTCAAAGCAAAAAGATTTTATCTTCAAATACAAGAACTTTTCGTGGTTTTGTTGATTTTCAGCAAATGAACATATTTCAGCGAGGAGGAAGTTTTTTCTTTAATAGCGTCAGATTTTATCTTAAAATACAAGAACTTTTCGTGGTTCTTGTCAATTTTTGTTGGTTTTCATCCCATAAACTTCAAAGCAAATAGATTTTATCTTCAAATACAAGAACTTTTCGTGGTTTTGTTGATTTTCAGCAAATGAACATATTTCAGCGAGGGAGAAGTTTTTTCTTTAATAGCGTCAGATTTTACCTTAAAATACAAAAACTTTTCGTGGTTCTTGTCAATTTTTGTTGGTTTTCATCTTATGAACTTATTTCAGTCAGCTCGATCTTTCTTCTTCAAAGCAAAAAGATTTTATCTTCAAATACAAGAACTTTTCGTGGTTTTGTTGATTTTCAGCAAATTAACATATTTCAGCGAGGGAGAAGTTTTTTCTTTAATAGCGTCAGATTTTATCTTAAAATACAAGAACTTTTCGTGGTTCTTGTCAATTTTTGTTGGTTTTCATCCAATGAACTTATTTCAGTCAGCCAGATCTTTCTTCTTCAAAGCAAAAAGATTTTATCTTCAAATACAAGAACTTTTCGTGGTTTTGTTGATTTTCAGCAAATGAACATATTTCAGCGAGCTAGAAGTTTTTTCTTCAATAGCGTCAGATTTTATCTTAAAATACAAAAACTTTTCGTGGTTCTTGTCAATTTTTGTTGGTTTTCATCCAATGAACTTATTTCAGTCAGCCAGACCTTTCTTCTTCAAAGCAAAAAGATTTTATATCCAAATACAAGAACTTTTTGTGGTTTTGTTGATTTTCAGCAATTGAACATATTTCAGCGAGGGAGAAGTTTTTTCTTTAATAGCGTCAGATTTTATCTTAAAATACAAGAACTTTTCGTGGTTCTTGTCAATTTTTGTTGATTTTCATCAAATGAACTTATTTCAGTCAGCTAGATCTTTCTTCTTCAAAGCAAAAAGATTTTATCTTCAAATACAAGAACTTTTCGTGGTTTTGTTGATTTTCAGCAAATGAACATATTTCAGCGAGCTCGAAGTTTTTTCTTCAATAGCGTAAGATTTTATCTTAAAATACAAGAACTTTTCGTGGTTCTTGTCAATTTTTGTTAGTTTTCATCTTATGAACTTATTTCAGTCAGCTAGATCTTTCTTCTTCAAAGCAAAAAGATTTTATCTTCAAATACAAGAACTTTTCGTGGTTTTGTTGATTTTCAGCAAATGAACATATTTCAGCGAGGGAGAAGTTTTTTCTTTAATAGCGTCAGATTTTATCTTAAAATACAAGAACTTTTCGTGGTTCTTGTCAATTTTTGTTGGTTTTCATCCAATGAACTTATTTCAGTCAGCTAGATCTTTCTTCTTCAAAGCAAAAAGATTTTATCTTCAAATACAAGAACTTTTCGTGGTTTTGTTGATTTTCAGCAAATGAACATATTTCAGCGAGCGAGAAGTTTTTTCTTTAATAGCGTCAGATTTTATCTTAAAATACAAGAATTTTTCGTGGTTCTTGTCAATTTTTGTTGGTTTTCATCTTATGAACTTATTTCAGTCAGCTAGATCTTTCTTCTTGAAAGCAAAAAGATTTTATCTTCAAATACAAGAACTTTTCGTGGTTTTGTTGATTTTCAGCAAATGAACATATTTCAGCGAGGGAGAAGTTTTTTCTTTAATAGCGTCAGATTTTATCTTAAAAGACAAAAACTTTTCGTGGTTCTTGTCAATTTTTGTTGATTTTCATCAAATGAACATATTTCAGCGAGCGAGAAGTTTTTTCTTTAATAGCGTCAGATTTTATCTTAAAATACAAGAATTTTTCGTGGTTCTTGTCAATTTTTGTTGGTTTTCATCTTATGAACTTATTTCAGTCAGCTAGATCTTTCTTCTTCAAAGCAAAAAGATTTTATCTTCAAATACAAGAACTTTTCGTGGTTTTATTGATTTTCAGCAAATGAACATATTTCAGCGAGGGAGAAGTTTTTTCTTCAATAGCGTAAGATTTTATCTTAAAATACAAGAACTTTTCGTGGTTCTTGTCAATTTTTGTTAGTTTTCATCTTATGAACTTATTTCAGTCAGCTAGATCTTTCTTCTTCAAAGCAAAAAGATTTTATCTTCAAATACAAGAACTTTTCGTGGTTTTGTTGATTTTCAGCAAATGAACATATTTCAGCGAGGGAGAAGTTTTTTCTTTAATAGCGTCAGATTTTATCTTAAAATACAAGAACTTTTCGTGGTTCTTGTCAATTTTTGTTGGTTTTCATCCAATGAACTTATTTCAGTCAGCCAGATCTTTCTTCTTCAAAGCAAAAAGATTTTATCTTCAAATACAAGAACTTTTCGTGGTTTTGTTGATTTTCAGCAAATGAACATATTTCAGCGAGGGAGAAGTTTTTTCTTTAACAGCGTCAGATTTTATCTTAAAATACAAAAACTTTTCGTGGTTCTTGTCAATTTTTGTTGATTTTCATCAATTGAACTTATTTCAGTCAGCTAGATCTTTCTTCTTCAAAGCAAAAAGATTTTATCTTCAAATACAAGAACTTTTCGTGGTTTTGTTGATTTTCAGCAAATGAACATATTTTAGCGAGGGAGAAGTTTTTTCTTTAATAGCGTCAGATTTTATCTTAAAATACAAGAACTTTTCGTGGTTCTTGTCAATTTTTGTTGGTTTTCATCCAATGAACTTATTTCAGTCAGCTGGATATTTCTTCTTCAAAGCAAAAAGATTTTGTCTTCAAATACAAGAACTTTTCGTGGTTTTGTTGATTTTCAGCAAATGAACATATTTCAGCGAGCTAGAAGTTTTTTCTTCAATCGCGTAAGATTTTATCTTAAAATAGAAGAACTTTTCGTGGTTCTTGTCAATTTTTGTTAGTTTTCATCTTATGAACTTATTTCAGTCAGCTCGATCTTTCTTCTTCAAAGCAAAAAGATTTTATCTTCAAATACCAGAACTTTTCGTGGTTTTGTTGATTTTCAGCAAATGAACATATTTCAGCGAGCGAGAAGTTTTTTCTTTAATAGCGTCAGATTTTATCTTAAAATACAAGAACTTTTCGTGGTTCTTGTCAATTTTTGTTGATTTTCATCAAATGAACTTATTTCAGTCAGCTAGATCTTTCTTCTTCAAAGCAAAAAGATTTTATCTTCAAATACAAGAACTTTTCGTGGTTTTGTTGATTTTCAGCAAATGAACATATTTCAGCGAGGGAGAAGTTTTTTCTTTAATAGCGTCAGATTTTATCTTAAAATACAAGAACTTTTCGTGGTTCTTGTCAATTTTTGTTGGTTTTCATCCAATGAACTTATTTCAGTCAGCTAGATATTTCTTCTTCAAAGCAAAAAGATTTTATCTTCAAATACAAGAACTTTTCGTGGTTTTGTTGATTTTCAGCAAATGAACATATTTCAGCGAGCGAGAAGTTTTTTCTTCAATAGCGTAAGATTTTATCTTAAAATACAAGAACTTTTCGTCGTTCTTGTCAATTTTTGTTAGTTTTCATCTTATGAACATATTTCTGTCAGCGAGATCTTTCTTCTTCAAAGCAAAAAGATTTTATCTTCAAATACAAGAACTTTTCGTGGTTTTGTTGATTTTCAGCAAATGAACATATTTCAGCGAGGGAGAAGTTTTTTCTTTAATAGCGTCAGATTTTATCTTAAAATACAAGAACTTTTCGTGGTTCTTGTCAATTTTTGTTGGTTTTCATCCAATGAACTTATTTCAGTCAGCTAGCTCTTTCTTCTTCAAAGCAAAAAGATTTTATCTTCAAATACAAGAACTTTTCGTGGTTTTGTTGATTTTCAGCAAATGAACATATTTCAGCGAGCGAGAAGTTTTTTCTTTAATAGCGTCAGATTTTATCTTAAAATACAAGAATTTTTCGTGGTTCTTGTCAATTTTTGTTGGTTTTCATCTTCTGAACTTATTTCAGTCAGCTAGATCTTTCTTCTTCAAAGCAAAAAGATTTTATCTTCAAATACAAGAACTTTTCGTGGTTTTGTTGATTTTCAGCAAATGAACATATTTCAGCGAGGAGGAAGTTTTTTCTTTAATAGCGTCAGATTTTATCTTAAAATACAAGAACTTTTCGTGGTTCTTGTCAATTTTTGTTGGTTTTCATCCCATAAACTTCAAAGCAAATAGATTTTATCTTCAAATACAAGAACTTTTCGTGGTTTTGTTGATTTTCAGCAAATGAACATATTTCAGCGAGGGAGAAGTTTTTTCTTTAATAGCGTCAGATTTTACCTTAAAATACAAAAACTTTTCGTGGTTCTTGTCAATTTTTGTTGGTTTTTCATCTTATGAACTTATTTCAGTGAGCTCGATCTTTCTTCTTCAAAGCAAAAAGATTTTATCTTCAAATACAAGAACTTTTCGTGGTTTTGTTGATTTTCAGCAAATTAACATATTTCAGCGAGGGAGTAGTTTTTTCTTTAATAGCGTCAGATTTTATCTTAAAATACAAGAACTTTTCGTGGTTCTTGTCAATTTTTGTTGGTTTTCATCCAATGAACTTATTTCAGTCAGCCAGATCTTTCTTCTTCAAAGCAAAAAGATTTTATCTTCAAATACAAGAACTTTTCGTGGTTTTGTTGATTTTCAGCAAATGAACATATTTCAGCGAGCTAGAAGTTTTTTCTTCAATAGCGTCAGATTTTATCTTAAAATACAAAAACTTTTCGTGGTTCTTGTCAATTTTTGTTGGTTTTCATCCAATGAACTTATTTCAGTCAGCCAGATCTTTCTTCTTCAAAGCAAAAAGATTTTATATCCAAATACAAGAACTTTTCGTGGTTTTGTTGATTTTCAGCAATTGAACATATTTCAGCGAGGGAGAAGTTTTTTCTTTAATAGCGTCAGATTTTATCTTAAAATACAAGAACTTTTCGTGGTTCTTGTCAATTTTTGTTGATTTTCATCAAATGAACTTATTTCAGTCAGCTAGATCTTTCTTCTTCAAAGCAAAAAGATTTTATCTTCAAATACAAGAACTTTTCGTGGTTTTGTTGATTTTCAGCAAATGAACATATTTCAGCGAGCTCGAAGTTTTTTCTTCAATAGCGTAAGATTTTATCTTAAAATACAAGAACTTTTCGTGGTTCTTGTCAATTTTTGTTAGTTTTCATCTTATGAACTTATTTCAGTCAGCTCGATCTTTCTTCTTCAAAGCAAAAAGATTTTATCTTCAAATACAAGAACTTTTCGTGGTTTTGTTGATTTTCAGCAAATGAACATATTTCAGCGAGGGAGAAGTTTTTTCTTTAATAGCGTCAGATTTTATCTTAAAATACAAGAACTTTTCGTGGTTCTTGTCAATTTTTGTTGGTTTTCATCCAATGAACTTATTTCAGTCAGCTAGATCTTTCTTCTTCAAAGCAAAAAGATTTTATCTTCAAATACAAGAACTTTTCGTGGTTTTGTTGATTTTCAGCAAATGAACATATTTCAGCGAGCGAGAAGTTTTTTCTTTAATAGCGTCAGATTTTATCTTAAAATACAAGAATTTTTCGTGGTTCTTGTCAATTTTTGTTGGTTTTCATCTTATGAACTTATTTCAGTCAGCTAGATCTTTCTTCTTGAAAGCAAAAAGATTTTATCTTCAAATACAAGAACTTATCGTGGTTTTGTTGATTTTCAGCAAATGAACATATTTCAGCGAGGGAGAAGTTTTTTCTTTAATAGCGTCAGATTTTATCTTAAAATACAAGAACTTTTCGTGGTTCTTGTCAATTTTTGTTGGTTTTCATCCAATGAACTTATTTCAGTCAGCCAGATCTTTCTTCTTCAAAGCAAAAAGATTTTATCTTCAAATACAAGAACTTTTCGTGGTTTTGTTGATTTTCAGCAAATGAACATATTTCAGCGAGGGAGAAGTTTTTTCTTTAATAGCGTCAGATTTTATGTTAAAATACAAAAACTTTTCGTGGTTCTTGTCAATTTTTGTTGATTTTCATCAAATGAACTTATTTCAGTCAGCGAGATCTTTCTTCTTCAAAGCAAAAAGATTTTATCTTCAAATACAAGAACTTTTCGTGGTTTTGTTGATTTTCAGCAAATGAACATATTTCAGCGAGGGAGAAGTTTTTTCTTTAATAGCGTCAGATTTTATCTTAAAATACAAGAATTTTTCGTGGTTCTTGTCAATTTTTGTTGGTTTTCATCTTATGAACTTATTTCAGTCAGCTAGATCTTTCTTCTTCAAAGCAAAAAGATTTTATCTTCAAATACAAGAACTTTTCGTGGTTTTGTTGATTTTCAGCAAATGAACATATTTCAGCGAGGAGGAAGTTTTTTCTTTAATAGCGTCAGATTTTATCATAAAATACAAGAACTTTTCGTGGTTCTTGTCAATTTTTGTTGGTTTTCATCCCATAAACTTCAAAGCAAATAGATTTTATCTTCAAATACAAGAACTTTTCGTGGTTTTGTTGATTTTCAGCAAATGAACATATTTCAGCGAGGGAGAAGTTTTTTCTTTAATAGCGTCAGATTTTACCTTAAAATACAAAAACTTTTCGTGGTTCTTGTCAATTTTTGTTGGTTTTCATCTTATGAACTTATTTCAGTCAGCTCGATCTTTCTTCTTCAAAGCAAAAAGATTTTATCTTCAAATACAAGAACTTTTCGTGGTTTTGTTGATTTTCAGCAAATTAACATATTTCAGCGAGGGAGAAGTTTTTTCTTTAATAGCGTCAGATTTTATCTTAAAATACAAGAACTTTTCGTGGTTCTTGTCAATTTTTGTTGGTTTTCATCCAATGAACTTATTTCAGTCAGCCAGATCTTTCTTCTTCAAAGCAAAAAGATTTTATCTTCAAATACAAGAACTTTTCGTGGTTTTGTTGATTTTCAGCAAATGAACATATTTCAGCGAGCTAGAAGTTTTTTCTTCAATAGCGTCAGATTTTATCTTAAAATACAAAAACTTTTCGTGGTTCTTGTCAATTTTTGTTGGTTTTCATCCAATGAACTTATTTCAGTCAGCCAGATCTTTCTTCTTCAAAGCAAAAAGATTTTATCTTCAAATACAAGAACTTTTCGTGGTTTTGTTGATTTTCAGCAATTGAACATATTTCAGCGAGGGAGAAGTTTTTTCTTTAATAGCGTCAGATTTTATCTTAAAATACAAGAACTTTTCGTGGTTCTTGTCAATTTTTGTTGATTTTCATCAAATGAACTTATTTCAGTCAGCTAGATCTTTCTTCTTCAAAGCAAAAAGATTTTATCTTCAAATACAAGAACTTTTCGTGGTTTTGTTGATTTTCAGCAAATGAACATATTTCAGCGAGCTAGAAGTTTTTTCTTCAATAGCGTAAGATTTTGTCTTAAAATACAAGAACTTTTCGTGGTTCTTGTCAATTTTTGTTAGTTTTCATCTTATGAACTTATTTCAGTCAGCTAGATCTTTCTTCTTCAAAGCAAAAAGATTTTATCTTCAAATACAAGAACTTTTCGTGGTTTTGTTGATTTTCAGCAAATGAACATATTTCAGCGAGGGAGAAGTTTTTTCTTTAATAGCGTCAGATTTTATCTTAAAATACAAGAACTTTTCGTGGTTCTTGTCAATTTTTGTTGGTTTTCATCCAATGAACTTATTTCAGTCAGCTAGATCTTTCTTCTTCAAAGCAAAAAGATTTTATCTTCAAATACAAGAACTTTTCGTGGTTTTGTTGATTTTCAGCAAATGAACATATTTCAGCGAGCGAGAAGTTTTTTCTTTAATAGCGTCAGATTTTATCTTAAAATACAAGAATTTTTCGTGGTTCTTGTCAATTTTTGTTGGTTTTCATCTTATGAACTTATTTCAGTCAGCTAGATCTTTCTTCTTGAAAGCAAAAAGATTTTATCTTCAAATACAAGAACTTATCGTGGTTTTGTTGATTTTCAGCAAATGAACATATTTCAGCGAGGGAGAAGTTTTTTCTTTAATAGCGTCAGATTTTATCTTAAAATACAAGAACTTTTCGTGGTTCTTGTCAATTTTTGTTGGTTTTCATCCAATGAACTTATTTCAGTCAGCCAGATCTTTCTTCTTCAAAGCAAAAAGATTTTATCTTCAAATACAAGAACTTTTCGTGGTTTTGTTGATTTTCAGCAAATGAACATATTTCAGCGAGGGAGAAGTTTTTTCTTTAATAGCGTCAGATTTTATGTTAAAATACAAAAACTTTTCGTGGTTCTTGTCAATTTTTGTTGATTTTCATCAAATGAACTTATTTCAGTCAGCGAGATCTTTCTTCTTCAAAGCAAAAAGATTTTATCTTCAAATACAAGAACTTTTCGTGGTTTTGTTGATTTTCAGCAAATGAACATATTTCAGCGAGGGAGAAGTTTTTTCTTTAATAGCGTCAGATTTTATCTTAAAATACAAGAACTTTTCGTGGTTCTTGTCAATTTTTGTTGGTTTTCATCCAATGAACTTATTTCAGTCAGCTAGATCTTTCTTCTTGAAAGCAAAAAGATTTTATCTTCAAATACAAGAACTTTTCGTGGTTTTGTTGATTTTCAGCAAATGAACATATTTCAGCGAGCTAGAAGTTTTTTCTTCAATAGCGTAAGATTTTATCTTAAAATACAAAAACTTTTCGTGGTTCTTGTCAATTTTTGTTAGCTTTCATCTTATTAACTTATTTCAGTCAGCTAGATCTTTCTTCTTCAAAGCAAAAAGATTTTATCTTCAAATACAAGAACTTTTCGTGGTTTTGTTGATTTTCAGCAAATGAACATATTTCAGCGAGGGAGAAGTTTTTTCTTTAATAGCGTCAGATTTTATCTTAAAATACAAGAACCTTTCGTGGTTCTTGTCAATTTTTGTTGGTTTTCATCCAATGAACTTATTTCAGTCAGCTAGATCTTTCTTCTTCAAAGCAAAAAGATTTTATCTTCAAATACAAGAACTTTTCGTGGTTTTGTTGATTTTCAGCAAATGAACATATTTCAGCGAGCGAGAAGTTTTTTCTTTAATAGCGTCAGATTTTATCTTAAAATACAACAATTTTTCGTGGTTCTTGTCAATTTTTGTTGGTTTTCATCCAATGAACTTATTTCGGTCAGCAAGATCTTTCTTCTTGAAAGCAAAAAGATTTTATCTTCAAATACAAGAACTTTTCGTGGTTTCGTTGATTTTCAGCAAATGAACATATTTCAGCGAGCTAGAAGTTTTTTCTTTAATAGCGTCAGATTTTATCTTAAAATAAAAGAACTTTTCGTGGTTCTTGTCAATTTTTGTTAGTTTTCATCTTATGAACTTATTTCAGTCAGCTAGATCTTTCTTCTTCAAAGCAAAAAGATTTTATCTTCAAATACAAGAACTTTTCGTGGTTTTGTTGATTTTCAGCAAATGAACATATTTCAGCGAGGGAGAAGTTTTTTCTTTAATAGCGTCAGATTTTATCTTAAAATACAAGAACTTTTCGTGGTTCTTGTCAATTTTTGTTGGTTTTCATCCAATGAACTTATTTCAGTCAGCTAGATCTTACTTCTTCAAAGCAAAAAGATTTTATCTTCAAATACAAGAACTTTTCGTGGTTTTGTTGATTTTCAGCAAATGAACATATTTCAGCGAGCTAGAAGTTTTTTCTTTAATAGCGTCAGATTTTATCTTAAAATACAAGAACTTTTCGTGGTTCTAATCAAATTTTGTTGGTTTTCATCTTATGAACTTATTTCAGTCAGCTAGATCTTTCTTCTTCAAAGCAAAAAGATTTTATCTTCAAATACAAGAACTTTTCGTTGTTTTGTTGATTTTCAGCAAATGAACATATTTCAGCGAGCGAGAAGTTTTTTCTTTAAAAGCGTAAGATTTTATCTTAAAATACAAGAACTTTTCGTGGTTCTTGTCAATTTTTGTTGGTTTTCATCTTATGAACTTATTTCAGTCAGCTCGATCTTTCTTCTTCAAAGCAAAAAGATTTTATCTTCAAATACAAGAACTTTTCGTGGTTTTGTTGATTTTCAGCAAATGAACATATTTCAGCGAGGGAGAAGTTTTTTCTTTAATAGCGTCAGATTTTATCTTAAAATACAAGAACTTTTCGTGGTTCTTGTCAATTTTTGTTGGTTTTCATCCAATGAACTTATTTCAGTCAGCCAGATCTTTCTTCTTCAAAGCAAAAAGATTTTATCTTCAAATACAAGAACTTTTCGTGGTTTTGTTGATTTTCAGCAAATGAACATATTTCAGCGAGGGAGAAGTTTTTTCTTTAATAGCGTCAGAATTTATCTTAAAATACAAAAACTTTTCGTGGTTCTTGTCAATTTTTGTTGGTTTTCATCCAATGAACTTATTTCGGTCAGCAAGATCTTTCTTCTTGAAAGCAAAAAGATTTTATCTTCAAATACAAGAACTTTTCGTGGTTTCGTTGATTTTCAGCAAATGAACATATTTCAGCGAGCTAGAAGTTTTTTCTTTAATAGCGTCAGATTTTATCTTAAAATAAAAGAACTTTTCGTGGTTCTTGTCAATTTTTGTTAGTTTTCATCTTATGAACTTATTTCATTCAGCTCGATCTTTCTTCTTCAAAGCAAAAAGATATTATCTTCAAATACAAGAACTTTTCGTGGTTTTGTTGATTTTCAGCAAATGAACATATTTCAGCGAGGGAGAAGTTTTTTCTTTAATAGCGTCAGATTTTATCTTAAAATACAAGAACTTTTCGTGGTTCTTGTCAATTTTTGTTGGTTTTCATCCAATGAACTTATTTCAGTCAGCTAGATCTTTCTTCTTCAAAGCAAAAAGATTTTATCTTCAAATACAAGAACTTTTCGTGGTTTTGTTGATTTTCAGCAAATGAACATATTTCAGCGAGCGAGAAGTTTTTTCTTCAATAGCGTAAGATTTTATCTTAAAATGCAAGAACTTTTCGTGGTTCTTGTCAATTTTTGTTAGTTTTCATCTTATGAACTTATTTCAGTCAGCTAGATCTTTCTTCTTCAAAGCAAAAAGATTTTATCTTCAAATACAAGAACTTTTCGTGGTTTTGTTGATTTTCAGCAAATGAACATATTTCAGCGAGCGAGAAGTTTTTTCTTTAAAAGCGTAAGATTTTATCTTAAAATACAAGAACTTTTCGTGGTTCTTGTCAATTTTTGTTGGTTTTCATCCAATGAACTTATTTCAGTCAGCCAGATCTTTCTTCTTCAAAGCAAAAAGATTTTATCTTCAAATACAAGAACTTTTCGTGGTTTTGTTGATTTTCAGCAAATGAACATATTTCAGCGAGGGAGAAGTTTTTTCTTTAATAGCGTCAGATTTTATCTTAAAATACAAAAACTTTTCGTGGTTCTTGTCAATTTTTGTTGATTTTCATCAAATGAACTTATTTCAGTCAGCTAGATCTTTCTTCTTCAAAGCAAAAAGATTTTATCTTAAAATACAAGAACTTTTCGTGGTTCTTGTCAATTTTTGTTAGTTTTCATCTTATGAACTTATTTCAGTCAGCTAGATCTTTCTTCTTCAAAGCAAAAAGATTTTATCTTCAAATACAAGAACTTTTCGTGGTTTTGTTGATTTTCAGCAAATGAACATATTTCAGCGAGGGAGAAGTTTTTTCTTTAATAGCGTCAGATTTTATCTTAAAATACAAGAACTTTTCGTGGTTCTTGTCAATTTTTGTTGGTTTTCATCCCATAAACTTATTTCAGTCAGCTAGATCTTACTTCTTCAAAGCAAAAAGATTTTATCTTCAAATACAAGAACTTTTCGTGGTTTTGTTGATTTTCAGCAAATGAACATATTTCAGCGAGCGAGAAGTTTTTTCTTTAAAAGCGTAAGATTTTATCTTAAAATACAAGAACTTTTCGTGGTTCTTGTCAATTTTTGTTGGTTTTCATCTTATGAACTTATTTCAGTCAGCTCGATCTTTCTTCTTCAAAGCAAAAAGATTTTATCTTCAAATACAAGAACTTTTCGTGGTTTTGTTGATTTTCAGCAAATGAACATATTTCAGCGAGGGAGAAGTTTTTTCTTTAATAGCGTCAGATTTTATCTTAAAATACAAGAACTTTTCGTGGTTCTTGTCAATTTTTGTTGGTTTTCATCCAATGAACTTATTTCAGTCAGCCAGATCTTTCTTCTTCAAAGCAAAAAGATTTTATCTTCAAATACAAGAACTTTTCGTGGTTTTGTTGATTTTCAGCAAATGAACATATTTCAGCGAGGGAGAAGTTTTTTCTTTAATAGCGTCAGAATTTATCTTAAAATACAAAAACTTTTCGTGGTTCTTGTCAATTTTTGTTGGTTTTCATCCAATGAACTTATTTCGGTCAGCAAGATCTTTCTTCTTGAAAGCAAAAAGATTTTATCTTCAAATACAAGAACTTTTCGTGGTTTCGTTGATTTTCAGCAAATGAACATATTTCAGCGAGCTAGAAGTTTTTTCTTTAATAGCGTCAGATTTTATCTTAAAATAAAAGAACTTTTCGTGGTTCTTGTCAATTTTTGTTAGTTTTCATCTTATGAACTTATTTCATTCAGCTCGATCTTTCTTCTTCAAAGCAAAAAGATTTTATCTTCAAATACAAGAACTTTTCGTGGTTTTGTTGATTTTCAGCAAATGAACATATTTCAGCGAGGGAGAAGTTTTTTCTTTAATAGCGTCAGATTTTATCTTAAAATACAAGAACTTTTCGTGGTTCTTGTCAATTTTTGTTGGTTTTCATCCAATGAACTTATTTCAGTCAGCTAGATCTTTCTTCTTCAAAGCAAAAAGATTTTATCTTCAAATACAAGAACTTTTCGTGGTTTTGTTGATTTTCAGCAAATGAACATATTTCAGCGAGCGAGAAGTTTTTTCTTCAATAGCGTAAGATTTTATCTTAAAATACAAGAACTTTTCGTGGTTCTTGTCAATTTTTGTTAGTTTTCATCTTATGAACTTATTTCAGTCAGCTAGATCTTTCTTCTTCAAAGCAAAAAGATTTTATCTTCAAATACAAGAACTTTTCGTGGTTTTGTTGATTTTCAGCAAATGAACATATTTCAGCGAGCGAGAAGTTTTTTCTTTAAAAGCGTAAGATTTTATCTTAAAATACAAGAACTTTTCGTGGTTCTTGTCAATTTTTGTTGGTTTTCATCCAATGAACTTATTTCAGTCAGCCAGATCTTTCTTCTTCAAAGCAAAAAGATTTTATCTTCAAATACAAGAACTTTTCGTGGTTTTGTTGATTTTCAGCAAATGAACATATTTCAGCGAGGGAGAAGTTTTTTCTTTAATAGCGTCAGATTTTATCTTAAAATACAAAAACTTTTCGTGGTTCTTGTCAATTTTTGTTGATTTTCATCAAATGAACTTATTTCAGTCAGCTAGATCTTTCTTCTTCAAAGCAAAAAGATTTTATCTTAAAATACAAGAACTTTTCGTGGTTCTTGTCAATTTTTGTTAGTTTTCATCTTATGAACTTATTTCAGTCAGCTAGATCTTTCTTCTTCAAAGCAAAAAGATTTTATCTTCAAATACAAGAACTTTTCGTGGTTTTGTTGATTTTCAGCAAATGAACATATTTCAGCGAGGGAGAAGTTTTTTCTTTAATAGCGTCAGATTTTATCTTAAAATACAAGAACTTTTCGTGGTTCTTGTCAATTTTTGTTGGTTTTCATCCCATAAACTTATTTCAGTCAGCTAGATCTTACTTCTTCAAAGCAAAAAGATTTTATCTTCAAATACAAGAACTTTTCGTGGTTTTGTTGATTTTCAGCAAATGAACATATTTCAGCGAGCGAGAAGTTTTTTCTTTAAAAGCGTAAGATTTTATCTTAAAATACAAGAACTTTTCGTGGTTCTTGTCAATTTTTGTTGGTTTTCATCTTATGAACTTATTTCAGTCAGCTCGATCTTTCTTCTTCAAAGCAAAAAGATTTCATCTTCAAATACAAGAACTTTTCGTGGTTTTGTTGATTTTCAGTAAATGAACATATTTCAGCGAGGGAGAAGTTTTTTCTTTAATAGCGTCAGATCTTATCTTAAAATACAAGAACTTTTCGTGGTTCTTGTCAATTTTTGTTGGTTTTCATGCAATGAACTTATTTCAGTCAGCCAGATCTTTCTTCTTCAAAGCAAAAAGATTTTATCTTCAAATACAAGAACTTTTCGTGGTTTTGTTGATTTTCAGCAAATGAACATATTTCAGCGAGGGAGATGTTTTTTCTTTAACAGCGTCAGATTTTATCTTAAAATACAAAAACTTTTCGTGGTTCTTGTCAATTTTTGTTGATTTTCATCAAATGAACTTATTTCAGTCAGCTAGATCTTTCTTCTTCAAAGCAAAAAGATTTTATCTTCAAATACAAGAACTTTTCGTGGTTTTGTTGATTTTCAGCAAATGAACATATTTCAGCGAGGGAGAAGTTTTTTCTTTAATAGCGTCAGATTTTATCTTAAAATACAAGAACTTTTCGTGGTTCTTGTCAATTTTTGTTGGTTTTCATCCAATGAACTTATTTCAGTCAGCTAGATATTTCTTCTTCAAAGCAAAAAGATTTTATCTTCAAATACAAGAACTTTTCGTGGTTTTGTTGATTTTCAGCAAATGAACATATTTCAGCGAGCTAGAAGTTTTTTCTTCAATAGCGTAAGATTTTATCTTAAAATACAAGAACTTTTCGTGGTTCTTGTCAATTTTTGTTAGTTTTCATCTTATGAACTTATTTCAGTCAGCTCGATCTTTCTTCTTCAAAGCAAAAAGATTTTATCTTCAAATACAAGAACTTTTCGTGGTTTTGTTGATTTTCAGCAAATGAACATATTTCAGCGAGGGAGAAGTTTTTTGTTTGATCGCGTCAGATTTTATCTTAAAATACAAGAACTTTTCGTGGTTCTTGTCAATTCTTGTTGGTTTTCATCCAATGAACTTATTTCAGTCAGCTAGATCTTTCTTCTTCAAAGCAAAAAGATTTTATCTTCAAATACAAGAACTTTTCGTGGTTTTGTTGATTTTCAGCAAATGAACATATTTCAGCGAGCGAGAAGTTTTTTCTTTAATAGCGTCAGATTTTATCTTAAAATACAAGAAGTTTTCGTGGTTCTTGTCAATTTTTGTTGGTTTTCATCCAATGAACTTATTTCAGTCAGCCAGATCTTTCTTCTTCAAAGCAAAAAGATTTTATCTTCAAATACAAGAACTTTTCGTGGTTTTGTTGATTTTCAGCAAATGAACATATTTCAGCGAGGGAGAAGTTTTTTCTTTAATAGCGTCAGATTTTTTCTTAAAATACAAAAACTTTTCGTGGTTCTTGTCAATTTTTGTTCATTTTCATCAAATGAACTTATTTCAGTCAGCTAGATCTTTCTTCTTCAAAGCAAAAAGATTTTATCTTCAAATACAAGAACTTTTCGTGGTTTTGTTGATTTTCAGCAAATGAACATATTTCAGCGAGGGAGAAGTTTTTTCTTTAATAGCGTCAGATTTTATCTTAAAATACAAGAACTTTTCGTGGTTCTTGTCAATTTTTGTTGGTTTTCATCCCATAAACTTCAAAGCAAATAGATTTTATCTTCAAATACAAGAACTTTTCGTGGTTTTGTTGATTTTCAGCAAATGAACATATTTCAGCGAGGGAGAAGTTTTTTCTTTAATAGCGTCAGATTTTATCTTAAAATACAAGAACTTTTCGTGGTTCTTGTCAATTTTTGTTGGTTTTCATCCAATGAACTTATTTCAGTCAGCTAGATCTTTCTTCTTGAAAGCAAAAAGATTTTATCTTCAAATACAAGAACTTTTCGTGGTTTTGTTGATTTTCAGCAAATGAACATATTTCAGCGAGCTGGACGTTTTTTCTTCAATAGCGTAAGATTTTATCTTAAAATACAAGAACTTTTCGTGGTTCTTGTCAATTTTTGTTAGCTTTCATCTTATTAACTTATTTCAGTCAGCTAGATCTTTCTTCTTCAAAGCAAAAAGATTTTATCTTCAAATACAAGAACTTTTCGTGGTTTTGTTGATTTTCAGCAAATGAACATATTTCAGCGAGGGAGAAGTTTTTTCTTTAATAGCGTCAGATTTTATCTTAAAATACAAGAACCTTTCGTGGTTCTTGTCAATTTTTGTTGGTTTTCATCCAATGAACTTATTTCAGTCAGCTAGATCTTTCTTCTTCAAAGCAAAAAGATTTTATCTTCAAATACAAGAACTTTTCGTGGTTTTGTTGATTTTCAGCAAATGAACATATTTCAGCGAGCGAGAAGTTTTTTCTTTAATAGCGTCAGATTTTATCTTAAAATACAACAATTTTTCGTGGTTCTTGTCAATTTTTGTTGGTTTTCATCCAATGAACTTATTTCGGTCAGCAAGATCTTTCTTCTTGAAAGCAAAAAGATTTTATCTTCAAATACAAGAACTTTTCGTGGTTTTGTTGATTTTCAGCAAATGAACATATTTCAGCGAGCTGGACGTTTTTTCTTCAATAGCGTAAGATTTTATCTTAAAATACAAGAACTTTTCGTGGTTCTTGTCAATTTTTGTTAGCTTTCATCTTATTAACTTATTTCAGTCAGCTAGATCTTTCTTCTTCAAAGCAAAAAGATTTTATCTTCAAATACAAGAACTTTTCGTGGTTTTGTTGATTTTCAGCAAATGAACATATTTCAGCGAGGGAGAAGTTTTTTCTTTAATAGAGTCAGATTTTATCTTAAAATACAAGAACCTTTCGTGGTTCTTGTCAATTTTTGTTGGTTTTCATCCAATGAACTTATTTCAGTCAGCTAGATCTTTCTTCTTCAAAGCAAAAAGATTTTATCTTCAAATACAAGAACTTTTCGTGGTTTTGTTGATTTTCAGCAAATGAACATATTTCAGCGAGCGAGAAGTTTTTTCTTTAATAGCGTCAGATTTTATCTTAAAATACAACAATTTTTCGTGGTTCTTGTCAATTTTTGTTGGTTTTCATCCAATGAACTTATTTCGGTCAGCAAGATCTTTCTTCTTGAAAGCAAAAAGATTTTATCTTCAAATACAAGAACTTTTCGTGGTTTCGTTGATTTTCAGCAAATGAACATATTTCAGCGAGCTAGAAGTTTTTTCTTTAATAGCGTCAGATTTTATCTTAAAATAAAAGAACTTTTCGTGGTTCTTGTCAATTTTTGTTAGTTTTCATCTTATGAACTTATTTCAGTCAGCTAGATCTTTCTTCTTCAAAGCAAAAAGATTTTATCTTCAAATACAAGAACTTTTCGTGGTTTTGTTGATTTTCAGCAAATGAACATATTTCAGCGAGGGAGAAGTTTTTTCTTTAATAGCGTCAGATTTTATCTTAAAATACAAGAACTTTTCGTGGTTCTTGTCAATTTTTGTTGGTTTTCATCCAATGAACTTATTTCAGTCAGCTAGATCTTTCTTCTTCAAAGCAAAAAGATTTTATCTTCAAATACAAGAACTTTTCGTGGTTTTGTTGATTTTCAGCAAATGAACATATTTCAGCGAGCTAGAAGTTTTTTCTTTAATAGCGTCAGATTTTATCTTAAAATACAAGAACTTTTCGTGGTTCTAATCAAATTTTGTTGGTTTTCATCTTATGAACTTATTTCAGTCAGCTAGATCTTTCTTCTTCAAAGCAAAAAGATTTTATCTTCAAATACAAGAACTTTTCGTGGTTTCGTTGATTTTCAGCAAATGAACATATTTCAGCGAGCTAGAAGTTTTTTCTTTAATTGCGTCAGATTTTATCTTAAAATACAAGAACTTTTCGTGGTTCTAATCAAATTTTGTTGGTTTTCATCTTATGAACTTATTTCAGTCAGCTAGATCTTTCTTCTTCAAAGCAAAAAGATTTTATCTTCAAATACAAGAACTTTTCGTGGTTTCGTTGATTTTCAGCAAATGAACATATTTCAGCGAGCTAGAAGTTTTTTCTTTAATAGCGTCAGATTTTATCTTAAAATACAAAAACTTTTCGTGGTTCTTGTCAATTTTTGTTGGTTTTCATCAAATGAACTTATTTCAGTCAGCTAGATCTTTCTTCTTCAAAGCAAAAAGATTTTATCTTCAAATACAAGAACTTTTCGTGGTTTTGTTGATTTTCAGCAAATGAACATATTTCAGCGAGGGAGAAGTTTTTTCTTTAATAGCGTCAGATTTTATCTTAAAATACAAGAACTTTTCGTGGTTCTTGTCAATTTTTGTTGGTTTTCATCCAATGAACTTATTTCAGTCAGCTAGATATTTCTTCTTCAAAGCAAAAAGATTTTATCTTCAAATACAAGAACTTTTCGTGGTTTTGTTGATTTTCAGCAAATGAACATATTTCAGCGAGCTGGAAGTTTTTTCTTCAATAGCGTAAGATTTTATCTTAAAATACAAGAACTTTTCGTGGTTCTTGTCAATTTTTGTTAGTTTTCATCTTATGAACATATTTCAGTCAGCGAGATCTTTCTTCTTCAAAGCAAAAAGATTTTATCTTCAAATACAAGAACTTTTCGTGGTTTTGTTGATTTTCAGCAAATGAACATATTTCAGCGAGCGAGAAGTTTTTTCTTTAATAGCGTCAGATTTTATCTTAAAATACAAGAATTTTTCGTGGTTCTTGTCAATTTTTGTTGGTTTTCATCTTCTGAACTTATTTCAGTCAGCTAGATCTTTCTTCTTCAAAGCAAAAAGATTTTATCTTCAAATACAAGAACTTTTCGTGGTTTTGTTGATTTTCAGCAAATGAACATATTTCAGCGAGGAGGAAGTTTTTTCTTTAATAGCGTCAGATTTTATCTTAAAATACAAGAACTTTTCGTGGTTCTTGTCAATTTTTGTTGGTTTTCATCCCATAAACTTCAAAGCAAATAGATTTTATCTTCAAATACAAGAACTTTTCGTGGTTTTGTTGATTTTCAGCAAATGAACATATTTCAGCGAGGGAGAAGTTTTTTCTTTAATAGCGTCAGATTTTACCTTAAAATACAAAAACTTTTCGTGGTTCTTGTCAATTTTTGTTGGTTTTCATCTTATGAACTTATTTCAGTCAGCTCGATCTTTCTTCTTCAAAGCAAAAAGATTTTATCTTCAAATACAAGAACTTTTCGTGGTTTTGTTGATTTTCAGCAAATGAACATATTTCAGCGAGGCAGAAGTTTTTTCTTTAATAGCGTCAGATTTTATCTTAAAATACAAGAACTTTTCGTGGTTCTTGTCAATTTTTGTTGGTTTTCATCCAATGAACTTATTTCAGTCAGCCAGATCTTTCTTCTTCAAAGCAAAAAGATTTTATCTTCAAATACAAGAACTTTTCGTGGTTTTGTTGATTTTCAGCAAATGAACATATTTCAGCGAGCTAGAAGTTTTTTCTTCAATAGCGTCAGATTTTATCTTAAAATACAAAAACTTTTCGTGGTTCTTGTCAATTTTTGTTGGTTTTCATCCAATGAACTTATTTCAGTCAGCCAGATCTTTCTTCTTCAAAGCAAAAAGATTTTATATCCAAATACAAGAACTTTTCGTGGTTTTGTTGATTTTCAGCAATTGAACATATTTCAGCGAGGGAGAAGTTTTTTCTTTAATAGCGTCAGATTTTATCTTAAAATACAAGAACTTTTCGTGGTTCTTGTCAATTTTTGTTGATTTTCATCAAATGAACTTATTTCAGTCAGCTAGATCTTTCTTCTTCAAAGCAAAAAGATTTTATCTTCAAATACAAGAACTTTTCGTGGTTTTGTTGATTTTCAGCAAATGAACATATTTCAGCGAGGGAGAAGTTTTTTCTTTAATAGCGTCAGATTTTATCTTAAAATACAAGAACTTTTCGTGGTTCTTGTCAATTTTTGTTGGTTTTCATCCAATGAACTTATTTCAGTCAGCTAGATCTTTCTTCTTCAAAGCAAAAAGATTTTATCTTCAAATACAAGAACTTTTCGTGGTTTTGTTGATTTTCAGCAAATGAACATATTTCAGCGAGCGAGAAGTTTTTTCTTTAATAGCGTCAGATTTTATCTTAAAATACAAGAATTTTTCGTGGTTCTTGTCAATTTTTGTTGGTTTTCATCTTATGAACTTATTTCAGTCAGCTAGATCTTTCTTCTTGAAAGCAAAAAGATTTTATCTTCAAATACAAGAACTTTTCGTGGTTTTGTTGATTTTCAGCAAATGAACATATTTCAGCGAGGGAGAAGTTTTTTCTTTAATAGCGTCAGATTTTATCTTAAAATACAAGAACTTTTCGTGGTTCTTGTCAATTTTTGTTGGTTTTCATCCAATGAACTTATTTCAGTCAGCCAGATCTTTCTTCTTCAAAGCAAAAAGATTTTATCTTCAAATACAAGAACTTTTCGTGGTTTTGTTGATTTTCAGCAAATGAACATATTTCAGCGAGGGAGAAGTTTTTTCTTTAATAGCGTCAGATTTTATGTTAAAATACAAAAACTTTTCATGGTTCTTGTCAATTTTTGTTGATTTTCATCAAATGAACTTATTTCAGTCAGCGAGATCTTTCTTCTTCAAAGCAAAAAGATTTTATCTTCAAATACAAGAACTTTTCGCGGTTTTGTTGATTTTCAGCAAATGAACATATTTCAGCGAGGGAGAAGTTTTTTCTTTAATAGCGTCAGATTTTATCTTAAAATACAAGAACTTTTCGTGGTTCTTGTCAATTTTTGTTGGTTTTCATCCAATGAACTTATTTCAGTCAGCTAGATCTTTCTTCTTGAAAGCAAAAAGATTTTATCTTCAAATACAAGAACTTTTCGTGGTTCTTGTCAATTTTTGTTAGCTTTCATCTTATTAACTTATTTCAGTCAGCTAGATCTTTCTTCTTCAAAGCAAAAAGATTTTATCTTCAAATACAAGAACTTTTCGTGGTTTTGTTGATTTTCAGCAAATGAACATATTTCAGCGAGGGAGAAGTTTTTTCTTTAATAGCGTCAGATTTTATCTTAAAATACAAGAACCTTTCGTGGTTCTTGTCAATTTTTGTTGGTTTTCATCCAATGAACTTATTTCAGTCAGCTAGATCTTTCTTCTTCAAAGCAAAAAGATTTTATCTTCAAATACAAGAACTTTTCGTGGTTTTGTTGATTTTCAGCAAATGAACATATTTCAGCGAGGGAGAAGTTTTTTCTTTAATAGCGTCAGAATTTATCTTAAAATACAAAAACTTTTCGTGGTTCTTGTCAATTTTTGTTGATTTTCATCAAATGAACTTATTTCAGTCAGCTAGATCTTTCTTCTTCAAAGCAAAAAGATTTTATCTTCAAATACAAGAACTTTTCGTGGTTTTGTTGATTTTCAGCAAATGAACATATTTCAGCGAGGGAGAAGTTTTTTCTTTAATAGCGTCAGATTTTATCTTAAAATACAAGAACTTTTCGTGGTTCTTGTCAATTTTTGTTGGTTTTCATCCAATGAACTTATTTCAGTCAGCTAGATCTTTCTTCTTCAAAGCAAAAAGATTTTATCTTCAAATACAAGAACTTTTCGTGGTTTTGTTGATTTTCAGCAAATGAACATATTTCAGCGAGCGAGAAGTTTTTTCTTCAATAGCGTAAGATTTTATCTTAAAATACAAGAACTTTTCGTGGTTCTTGTCAATTTTTGTTAGTTTTCATCTTATGAACTTATTTCAGTCAGCTAGATCTTTCTTCTTCAAAGCAAAAAGATTTTATCTTCAAATACAAGAACTTTTCGTGGTTTTGTTGATTTTCAGCAAATGAACATATTTCAGCGAGCGAGAAGTTTTTTCTTTAAAAGCGTAAGATTTTATCTTAAAATACAAGAACTTTTCGTGGTTCTTGTCAATTTTTGTTGGTTTTCATCCAATGAACTTATTTCAGTCAGCCAGATCTTTCTTCTTCAAAGCAAAAAGATTTTATCTTCAAATACAAGAACTTTTCGTGGTTTTGTTGATTTTCAGCAAATGAACATATTTCAGCGAGGGAGAAGTTTTTTCTTTAATAGCGTCAGATTTTATCTTAAAATACAAAAACTTTTCGTGGTTCTTGTCAATTTTTGTTGATTTTCATCAAATGAACTTATTTCAGTCAGCTAGATCTTTCTTCTTCAAAGCAAAAAGATTTTATCTTCAAATACAAGAACTTTTCGTGGTTTTGTTGATTTTCAGCAAATGAACATATTTCAGCGAGGGAGAAGTTTTTTCTTCAATAGCGTAAGATTTTATCTTAAAATACAAGAACGTTTCGTGGTTCTTGTCAATTTTTGTTAGTTTTCATCTTATGAACTTATTTCAGTCAGCTAGATCTTTCTTCTTCAAAGCAAAAAGATTTTATCTTCAAATACAAGAACTTTTCGTGGTTTTGTTGATTTTCAGCAAATGAACATATTTCAGCGAGGGAGAAGTTTTTTCTTTAATTGCGTCAGATTTTATCTTAAAATACAAGAACTTTTCGTGGTTCTTGTCAATTTTTGTTGGTTTTCATCCCATAAACTTATTTCAGTCAGCTAGATCTTACTTCTTCAAAGCAAAAAGATTTTATCTTCAAATACAAGAACTTTTCGTGGTTTTGTTTATTTTCAGCAAATGAACATATTTCAGCGAGCGAGAAGTTTTTTCTTTAAAAGCGTAAGATTTTATCTTAAAATACAAGAACTTTTCGTGGTTCTTGTCAATTTTTGTTGGTTTTCATCTTATGAACTTATTTCAGTCAGCTCGATCTTTCTTCTTCAAAGCAAAAAGATTTTATCTTCAAATACAAGAACTTTTCGTGGTTTTGTTGATTTTCAGCAAATGAACATATTTCAGCGAGGGAGAAGTTTTTTCTTTAATAGCGTCAGATTTTATCTTAAAATACAAGAACTTTTCGTGGTTCTTGTCAATTTTTGTTGGTTTTCATCCAATGAACTTATTTCAGTCAGCCAGATCTTTCTTCTTCAAAGCAAAAAGATTTTATCTTCAAATACAAGAACTTTTCGTGGTTTTGTTGATTTTCAGCAAATGAACATATTTCAGCGAGGGAGAAGTTTTTTCTTTAACAGCGTCAGATTTTATCTTAAAATACAAAAACTTTTCGTGGTTCTTGTCAATTTTTGTTGATTTTCATCACATGAACTTATTTCAGTCAGCTAGATCTTTCTTCTTCAAAGCAAAAAGATTTTATCTTCAAATACAAGAACTTTTCGTGGTTTTGTTGATTTTCAGCAAATGAACATATTTTAGCGAGGGAGAAGTTTTTTCTTTAATAGCGTCAGATTTTATCTTAAAATACAAGAACTTTTCGTGGTTCTTGTCAATTTTTGTTGGTTTTCATCCAATGAACTTATTTCAGTCAGCTGGATATTTCTTCTTCAAAGCAAAAAGATTTTATCTTCAAATACAAGAACTTTTCGTGGTTTTGTTGATTTTCAGCAAATGAACATATTTCAGCGAGCTGGAAGTTTTTTCTTCAATAGCGTAAGATTTTATCTTCAAATAGAAGAACTTTTCGTGGTTCTTGTCAATTTTTGTTAGTTTTCATCTTATGAACTTATTTCAGTCAGCTCGATCTTTCTTCTTCAAAGCAAAAAGATTTTATCTTCAAATACAAGAACTTTTCGTTGTTTTGTTGATTTTCAGCAAATGAACATATTTCAGCGAGCGAGAAGTTTTTTCTTTAAAAGCGTAAGATTTTATGTTAAAATACAAGAACTTTTCGTGGTTCTTGTCAATTTTTGTTGGTTTTCATCTTATGAACTTATTTCAGTCAGCTCGATCTTTCTTCTTCAAAGCAAAAAGATTTTATCTTCAAATACAAGAACTTTTCGTGGTTTTGTTGATTTTCAGCAAATTAACATATTTCAGCGAGGGAGAAGTTTTTTCTTTAATAGCGTCAGATTTTATCTTAAAATACAAGAACTTTTCGTGGTTCTTGTCAATTTTTGTTGGTTTTCATCCAATGAACTTATTTCGGTCAGCAAGATCTTTCTTCTTGAAAGCAAAAAGATTTTATCTTCGAATACAAGAACTTTTCGTGGTTTCGTTGATTTTCAGCAAATGAACATATTTCAGCGAGCTAGAAGTTTTTTCTTTAATAGCGTCAGATTTTATCTTAAAATAAAAGAACTTTTCGTGGTTCTTGTCAATTTTTGTTAGTTTTCATCTTATGAACTTATTTCAGTCAGCTAGATCTTTCTTCTTCAAAGCAAAAAGATTTTATCTTCAAATACAAGAACTTTTCGTGGTTTTGTTGATTTTCAGCAAATGAACATATTTCAGCGAGGGAGAAGTTTTTTCTTTAATAGCGTCAGATTTTATCTTAAAATACAAGAACTTTTCGTGGTTCTTGTCAATTTTTGTTGGTTTTCATCCAATGAACTTATTTCAGTCAGCTAGATCTTTCTTCTTCAAAGCAAAAAGATTTTATCTTCAAATACAAGAACTTTTCGTGGTTTTGTTGATTTTCAGCAAATGAACATATTTCAGCGAGCTAGAAGTTTTTTCTTTAATAGCGTCAGATTTTATCTTAAAATACAAGAACTTTTCGTGGTTCTAATCAAATTTTGTTGGTTTTCATCTTATGAACTTATTTCAGTCAGCTAGATCTTTCTTCTTCAAAGCAAAAAGATTTTATCTTCAAATACAAGAACTTTTCGTTGTTTTGTTGATTTTCAGCAAATGAACATATTTCAGCGAGCGAGAAGTTTTTTCTTTAAAAGCGTAAGATTTTATCTTAAAATACAAGAACTTTTCGTGGTTCTTGTCAATTTTTGTTGGTTTTCATCTTATGAACTTATTTCAGTCAGCTCGATCTTTCTTCTTCAAAGCAAAAAGATTTTATCTTCAAATACAAGAACTTTTCGTGGTTTTGTTGATTTTCAGCAAATGAACATATTTCAGCGAGGGAGAAGTTTTTTCTTTAATAGCGTCAGAATTTATCTTAAAATACAAAAACTTTTCGTGGTTCTTGTCAATTTTTGTTGATTTTCATCAAATGAACTTATTTCAGTCAGCTAGATCTTTCTTCTTCAAAGCAAAAAGATTTTATCTTCAAATACAAGAACTTTTCGTGGTTTTGTTGATTTTCAGCAAATGAACATATTTCAGCGAGGGAGAAGTTTTTTCTTTAATAGCGTCAGATTTTATCTTAAAATACAAGAACTTTTCGTGGTTCTTGTCAATTTTTGTTGGTTTTCATCCAATGAACTTATTTCAGTCAGCTAGATCTTTCTTCTTCAAAGCAAAAAGATTTTATCTTCAAATACAAGAACTTTTCGTGGTTTTGTTGATTTTCAGCAAATGAACATATTTCAGCGAGCGAGAAGTTTTTTCTTCAATAGCGTAAGATTTTATCTTAAAATACAAGAACTTTTCGTGGTTCTTGTCAATTTTTGTTAGTTTTCATCTTATGAACTTATTTCAGTCAGCTAGATCTTTCTTCTTCAAAGCAAAAAGATTTTATCTTCAAATACAAGAACTTTTCGTGGTTTTGTTGATTTTCAGCAAATGAACATATTTCAGCGAGCGAGAAGTTTTTTCTTTAAAAGCGTAAGATTTTATCTTAAAATACAAGAACTTTTCGTGGTTCTTGTCAATTTTTGTTGGTTTTCATCCAATGAACTTATTTCAGTCAGCCAGATCTTTCTTCTTCAAAGCAAAAAGATTTTATCTTCAAATACAAGAACTTTTCGTGGTTTTGTTGATTTTCAGCAAATGAACATATTTCAGCGAGCGAGAAGTTTTTTCTTTAATAGCGTCAGATTTTATCTTAAAATACAAGAATTTTTCGTGGTTCTTGTCAATTTTTGTTGGTTTTCATCTTATGAACTTATTTCAGTCAGCTAGATCTTTCTTCTTGAAAGCAAAAAGATTTTATCTTCAAATACAAGAACTTTTCGTGGTTTTGTTGATTTTCAGCAAATGAACATATTTCAGCGAGGGAGAAGTTTTTTCTTTAATAGCGTCAGATTTTATCTTAAAATACAAGAACTTTTCGTGGTTCTTGTCAATTTTTGTTGGTTTTCATCCAATGAACTTATTTCAGTCAGCCAGATCTTTCTTCTTCAAAGCAAAAAGATTTTATCTTCAAATACAAGAACTTTTCGTGGTTTTGTTGATTTTCAGCAAATGAACATATTTCAGCGAGGGAGAAGTTTTTTCTTTAATAGCGTCAGATTTTATGTTAAAATACAAAAACTTTTCGTGGTTCTTGTCAATTTTTGTTGATTTTCATCAAATGAACTTATTTCAGTCAGCGAGATCTTTCTTCTTCAAAGCAAAAAGATTTTATCTTCAAATACAAGAACTTTTCGCGGTTTTGTTGATTTTCAGCAAATGAACATATTTCAGCGAGGGAGAAGTTTTTTCTTTAATAGCGTCAGATTTTATCTTAAAATACAAGAACTTTTCGTGGTTCTTGTCAATTTTTGTTGGTTTTCATCCAATGAACTTATTTCAGTCAGCTAGATCTTTCTTCTTGAAAGCAAAAAGATTTTATCTTCAAATACAAGAACTTTTCGTGGTTTTGTTGATTTTCAGCAAATGAACATATTTCAGCGAGCTAGAAGTTTTTTCTTCAATAGCGTAAGATTTTATCTTAAAATACAAGAACTTTTCGTGGTTCTTGTCAATTTTTGTTAGCTTTCATCTTATTAACTTATTTCAGTCAGCTAGATCTTTCTTCTTCAAAGCAAAAAGATTTTATCTTCAAATACAAGAACTTTTCGTGGTTTTGTTGATTTTCAGCAAATGAACATATTTCAGCGAGGGAGAAGTTTTTTCTTTAATAGCGTCAGATTTTATCTTAAAATACAAGAACCTTTCGTGGTTCTTGTCAATTTTTGTTGGTTTTCATCCAATGAACTTATTTCAGTCAGCTAGATCTTTCTTCTTCAAAGCAAAAAGATTTTATCTTCAAATACAAGAACTTTTCGTGGTTTTGTTGATTTTCAGCAAATGAACATATTTCAGCGAGGGAGAAGTTTTTTCTTTAATAGCGTCAGATTTTATGTTAAAATACAAAAACTTTTCGTGGTTCTTGTCAATTTTTGTTGGTTTTCATCCAATGAACTTATTTCAGTCAGCTAGATCTTTCTTCTTCAAAGCAAAAAGATTTTATCTTCAAATACAAGAACTTTTCGTGGTTTTGTTGATTTTCAGCAAATGAACATATTTCAGCGAGCTAGAAGTTTTTTCTTTAATAGCGTCAGATTTTATCTTAAAATACAAGAACTTTTCGTGGTTCTAATCAAATTTTGTTGGTTTTCATCTTATGAACTTATTTCAGTCAGCTAGATCTTTCTTCTTCAAAGCAAAAAGATTTTATCTTCAAATACAAGAACTTTTCGTTGTTTTGTTGATTTTCAGCAAATGAACATATTTCAGCGAGCGAGAAGTTTTTTCTTTAAAAGCGTAAGATTTTATCTTAAAATACAAGAACTTTTCGTGGTTCTTGTCAATTTTTGTTGGTTTTCATCTTATGAACTTATTTCAGTCAGCTCGATCTTTCTTCTTCAAAGCAAAAAGATTTTATCTTCAAATACAAGAACTTTTCGTGGTTTTGTTGATTTTCAGCAAATGAACATATTTCAGCGAGGGAGAAGTTTTTTCTTTAATAGCGTCAGAATTTATCTTAAAATACAAAAACTTTTCGTGGTTCTTGTCAATTTTTGTTGATTTTCATCAAATGAACTTATTTCAGTCAGCTAGATCTTTCTTCTTCAAAGCAAAAAGATTTTATCTTCAAATACAAGAACTTTTCGTGGTTTTGTTGATTTTCAGCAAATGAACATATTTCAGCGAGGGAGAAGTTTTTTCTTTAATAGCGTCAGATTTTATCTTAAAATACAAGAACTTTTCGTGGTTCTTGTCAATTTTTGTTGGTTTTCATCCAATGAACTTATTTCAGTCAGCTAGATCTTTCTTCTTCAAAGCAAAAAGATTTTATCTTCAAATACAAGAACTTTTCGTGGTTTTGTTGATTTTCAGCAAATGAACATATTTCAGCGAGCGAGAAGTTTTTTCTTCAATAGCGTAAGATTTTATCTTAAAATACAAGAACTTTTCGTGGTTCTTGTCAATTTTTGTTAGTTTTCATCTTATGAACTTATTTCAGTCAGCTAGATCTTTCTTCTTCAAAGCAAAAAGATTTTATCTTCAAATACAAGAACTTTTCGTGGTTTTGTTGATTTTCAGCAAATGAACATATTTCAGCGAGCGAGAAGTTTTTTCTTTAAAAGCGTAAGATTTTATCTTAAAATACAAGAACTTTTCGTGGTTCTTGTCAATTTTTGTTGGTTTTCATCCAATGAACTTATTTCAGTCAGCCAGATCTTTCTTCTTCAAAGCAAAAAGATTTTATCTTCAAATACAAGAACTTTTCGTGGTTTTGTTGATTTTCAGCAAATGAACATATTTCAGCGAGCGAGAAGTTTTTTCTTTAATAGCGTCAGATTTTATCTTAAAATACAAGAATTTTTCGTGGTTCTTGTCAATTTTTGTTGGTTTTCATCTTATGAACTTATTTCAGTCAGCTAGATCTTTCTTCTTGAAAGCAAAAAGATTTTATCTTCAAATACAAGAACTTTTCGTGGTTTTGTTGATTTTCAGCAAATGAACATATTTCAGCGAGGGAGAAGTTTTTTCTTTAATAGCGTCAGATTTTATCTTAAAATACAAGAACTTTTCGTGGTTCTTGTCAATTTTTGTTGGTTTTCATCCAATGAACTTATTTCAGTCAGCCAGATCTTTCTTCTTCAAAGCAAAAAGATTTTATCTTCAAATACAAGAACTTTTCGTGGTTTTGTTGATTTTCAGCAAATGAACATATTTCAGCGAGGGAGAAGTTTTTTCTTTAATAGCGTCAGATTTTATGTTAAAATACAAAAACTTTTCGTGGTTCTTGTCAATTTTTGTTGATTTTCATCAAATGAACTTATTTCAGTCAGCGAGATCTTTCTTCTTCAAAGCAAAAAGATTTTATCTTCAAATACAAGAACTTTTCGCGGTTTTGTTGATTTTCAGCAAATGAACATATTTCAGCGAGGGAGAAGTTTTTTCTTTAATAGCGTCAGATTTTATCTTAAAATACAAGAACTTTTCGTGGTTCTTGTCAATTTTTGTTGGTTTTCATCCAATGAACTTATTTCAGTCAGCTAGATCTTTCTTCTTGAAAGCAAAAAGATTTTATCTTCAAATACAAGAACTTTTCGTGGTTTTGTTGATTTTCAGCAAATGAACATATTTCAGCGAGCTAGAAGTTTTTTCTTCAATAGCGTAAGATTTTATCTTAAAATACAAGAACTTTTCGTGGTTCTTGTCAATTTTTGTTAGCTTTCATCTTATTAACTTATTTCAGTCAGCTAGATCTTTCTTCTTCAAAGCAAAAAGATTTTATCTTCAAATACAAGAACTTTTCGTGGTTTTGTTGATTTTCAGCAAATGAACATATTTCAGCGAGGGAGAAGTTTTTTCTTTAATAGCGTCAGATTTTATCTTAAAATACAAGAACCTTTCGTGGTTCTTGTCAATTTTTGTTGGTTTTCATCCAATGAACTTATTTCAGTCAGCTAGATCTTTCTTCTTCAAAGCAAAAAGATTTTATCTTCAAATACAAGAACTTTTCGTGGTTTTGTTGATTTTCAGCAAATGAACATATTTCAGCGAGGGAGAAGTTTTTTCTTTAATAGCGTCAGATTTTATGTTAAAATACAAAAACTTTTCGTGGTTCTTGTCAATTTTTGTTGATTTTCATCAAATGAACTTATTTCAGTCAGCGAGATCTTTCTTCTTCAAAGCAAAAAGATTTTATCTTCAAATACAAGAACTTTTCGTGGTTTTGTTGATTTTCAGCAAATGAACATATTTCAGCGAGGGAGAAGTTTTTTCTTTAATAGCGTCAGATTTTATCTTAAAATACAAGAACTTTTCGTGGTTCTTGTCAATTTTTGTTGGTTTTCATCCAATGAACTTATTTCAGTCAGCTAGATCTTTCTTCTTGCAAGCAAAAAGATTTTATCTTCAAATACAAGAACTTTTCGTGGTTTTGTTGATTTTCAGCAAATGAACATATTTCAGCGAGCTAGAAGTTTTTTCTTCAATAGCGTAAGATTTTATCTTAAAATACAAGAACTTTTCGTGGTTCTTGTCAATTTTTGTTAGCTTTCATCTTATTAACTTATTTCAGTCAGCTAGATCTTTCTTCTTCAAAGCAAAAAGATTTTATCTTCAAATACAAGAACTTTTCGTGGTTTTGTTGATTTTCAGCAAATGAACATATTTCAGCGAGCTGGACGTTTTTTCTTCAATAGCGTAAGATTTTATCTTAAAATACAAGAACTTTTCGTGGTTCTTGTCAATTTTTGTTAGCTTTCATCTTATTAACTTATTTCAGTCAGCTAGATCTTTCTTCTTCAAAGCAAAAAGATTTTATCTTCAAATACAAGAACTTTTCGTGGTTTTGTTGATTTTCAGCAAATGAACATATTTCAGCGAGGGAGAAGTTTTTTCTTTAATAGCGTCAGATTTTATCTTAAAATACAAGAACCTTTCGTGGTTCTTGTCATTTTTTGTTGGTTTTCATCCAATGAACTTATTTCAGTCAGCTAGATCTTTCTTCTTCAAAGCAAAAAGATTTTATCTTCAAATACAAGAACTTTTCGTGGTTTTGTTGATTTTCAGCAAATGAACATATTTCAGCGAGGGAGAAGTTTTTTCTTTAATAGCGTCAGATTTTATCTTAAAATACAAGAACTTTTCGTGGTTCTTGTCAATTTTTGTTGGTTTTCATCCAATGAACTTATTTCAGTCAGCTAGATCTTTCTTCTTGAAAGCAAAAAGATTTTATCTTCAAATACAAGAACTTTTCGTGGTTTTGTTGATTTTCAGCAAATGAACATATTTCAGCGAGCTGGACGTTTTTTCTTCAATAGCGTAAGATTTTATCTTAAAATACAAGAACTTTTCGTGGTTCTTGTCAATTTTTGTTAGCTTTCATCTTATTAACTTATTTCAGTCAGCTAGATCTTTCTTCTTCAAAGCAAAAAGATTTTATCTTCAAATACAAGAACTTTTCGTTGTTTTGTTGATTTTCAGCAAATGAACATATTTCAGCGAGCGAGAAGTTTTTTCTTTAAAAGCGTAAGATTTTATGTTAAAATACAAGAACTTTTCGTGGTTCTTGTCAATTTTTGTTGGTTTTCATCTTATGAACTTATTTCAGTCAGCTCGATCTTTCTTCTTCAAAGCAAAAAGATTTTATCTTCAAATACAAGAACTTTTCGTGGTTTTGTTGATTTTCAGCAAATTAACATATTTCAGCGAGGGAGAAGTTTTTTCTTTAATAGCGTCAGATTTTATCTTAAAATACAAGAACTTTTCGTGGTTCTTGTCAATTTTTGTTGGTTTTCATCCAATGAACTTATTTCAGTCAGCCAGATCTTTCTTCTTCAAAGCAAAAAGATTTTATCTTCAAATACAAGAACTTTTCGTGGTTTTGTTGATTTTCAGCAAATGAACATATTTCAGCGAGGGAGAAGTTTTTTCTTTAATAGCGTCAGAATTTATCTTAAAATACAAAAACTTTTCGTGGTTCTTGTCAATTTTTGTTGGTTTTCATCCAATGAACTTATTTCGGTCAGCAAGATCTTTCTTCTTGAAAGCAAAAAGATTTTATCTTCGAATACAAGAACTTTTCGTGGTTTCGTTGATTTTCAGCAAATGAACATATTTCAGCGAGCTAGAAGTTTTTTCTTTAATAGCGTCAGATTTTATCTTAAAATAAAAGAACTTTTCGTGGTTCTTGTCAATTTTTGTTAGTTTTCATCTTATGAACTTATTTCAGTCAGCTAGATCTTTCTTCTTCAAAGCAAAAAGATTTTATCTTCAAATACAAGAACTTTTCGTTGTTTTGTTGATTTTCAGCAAATGAACATATTTCAGCGAGCGAGAAGTTTTTTCTTTAAAAGCGTAAGATTTTATCTTAAAATACAAGAACTTTTCGTGGTTCTTGTCAATTTTTGTTGGTTTTCATCTTATGAACTTATTTCAGTCAGCTCGATCTTTCTTCTTCAAAGCAAAAAGATTTTATCTTCAAATACAAGAACTTTTCGTGGTTTTGTTGATTTTCAGCAAATGAACATATTTCAGCGAGGGAGAAGTTTTTTCTTTAATAGCGTCAGAATTTATCTTAAAATACAAAAACTTTTCGTGGTTCTTGTCAATTTTTGTTGATTTTCATCAAATGAACTTATTTCAGTCAGCTAGATCTTTCTTCTTCAAAGCAAAAAGATTTTATCTTCAAATACAAGAACTTTTCGTGGTTTTGTTGATTTTCAGCAAATGAACATATTTCAGCGAGGGAGAAGTTTTTTCTTTAATAGCGTCAGATTTTATCTTAAAATACAAGAACTTTTCGTGGTTCTTGTCAATTTTTGTTGGTTTTCATCCAATGAACTTATTTCAGTCAGCTAGATCTTTCTTCTTCAAAGCAAAAAGATTTTATCTTCAAATACAAGAACTTTTCGTGGTTTTGTTGATTTTCAGCAAATGAACATATTTCAGCGAGCGAGAAGTTTTTTCTTCAATAGCGTAAGATTTTATCTTAAAATACAAGAACTTTTCGTGGTTCTTGTCAATTTTTGTTAGTTTTCATCTTATGAACTTATTTCAGTCAGCTAGATCTTTCTTCTTCAAAGCAAAAAGATTTTATCTTCAAATACAAGAACTTTTCGTGGTTTTGTTGATTTTCAGCAAATGAACATATTTCAGCGAGCGAGAAGTTTTTTCTTTAAAAGCGTAAGATTTTATCTTAAAATACAAGAACTTTTCGTGGTTCTTGTCAATTTTTGTTGGTTTTCATCCAATGAACTTATTTCAGTCAGCCAGATCTTTCTTCTTCAAAGCAAAAAGATTTTATCTTCAAATACAAGAACTTTTCGTGGTTTTGTTGATTTTCAGCAAATGAACATATTTCAGCGAGGGAGAAGTTTTTTCTTTAATAGCGTCAGATTTTATCTTAAAATACAAAAACTTTTCGTGGTTCTTGTCAATTTTTGTTGATTTTCATCAAATGAACTTATTTCAGTCAGCTAGATCTTTCTTCTTCAAAGCAAAAAGATTTTATCTTCAAATACAAGAACTTTTCGTGGTTTTGTTGATTTTCAGCAAATGAACATATTTCAGCGAGGGAGAAGTTTTTTCTTCAATAGCGTAAGATTTTATCTTAAAATACAAGAACGTTTCGTGGTTCTTGTCAATTTTTGTTAGTTTTCATCTTATGAACTTATTTCAGTCAGCTAGATCTTTCTTCTTCAAAGCAAAAAGATTTTATCTTCAAATACAAGAACTTTTCGTGGTTTTGTTGATTTTCAGCAAATGAACATATTTCAGCGAGGGAGAAGTTTTTTCTTTAATTGCGTCAGATTTTATCTTAAAATACAAGAACTTTTCGTGGTTCTTGTCAATTTTTGTTGGTTTTCATCCCATAAACTTATTTCAGTCAGCTAGATCTTACTTCTTCAAAGCAAAAAGATTTTATCTTCAAATACAAGAACTTTTCGTGGTTTTGTTTATTTTCAGCAAATGAACATATTTCAGCGAGCGAGAAGTTTTTTCTTTAAAAGCGTAAGATTTTATCTTAAAATACAAGAACTTTTCGTGGTTCTTGTCAATTTTTGTTGGTTTTCATCTTATGAACTTATTTCAGTCAGCTCGATCTTTCTTCTTCAAAGCAAAAAGATTTTATCTTCAAATACAAGAACTTTTCGTGGTTTTGTTGATTTTCAGCAAATGAACATATTTCAGCGAGGGAGAAGTTTTTTCTTTAATAGCGTCAGATTTTATCTTAAAATACAAGAACTTTTCGTGGTTCTTGTCAATTTTTGTTGGTTTTCATCCAATGAACTTATTTCAGTCAGCCAGATCTTTCTTCTTCAAAGCAAAAAGATTTTATCTTCAAATACAAGAACTTTTCGTGGTTTTGTTGATTTTCAGCAAATGAACATATTTCAGCGAGGGAGAAGTTTTTTCTTTAACAGCGTCAGATTTTATCTTAAAATACAAAAACTTTTCGTGGTTCTTGTCAATTTTTGTTGATTTTCATCACATGAACTTATTTCAGTCAGCTAGATCTTTCTTCTTCAAAGCAAAAAGATTTTATCTTCAAATACAAGAACTTTTCGTGGTTTTGTTGATTTTCAGCAAATGAACATATTTTAGCGAGGGAGAAGTTTTTTCTTTAATAGCGTCAGATTTTATCTTAAAATACAAGAACTTTTCGTGGTTCTTGTCAATTTTTGTTGGTTTTCATCCAATGAACTTATTTCAGTCAGCTGGATATTTCTTCTTCAAAGCAAAAAGATTTTATCTTCAAATACAAGAACTTTTCGTGGTTTTGTTGATTTTCAGCAAATGAACATATTTCAGCGAGCTGGAAGTTTTTTCTTCAATAGCGTAAGATTTTATCTTCAAATAGAAGAACTTTTCGTGGTTCTTGTCAATTTTTGTTAGTTTTCATCTTATGAACTTATTTCAGTCAGCTCGATCTTTCTTCTTCAAAGCAAAAAGATTTTATCTTCAAATACCAGAACTTTTCGTGGTTTTGTTGATTTTCAGCAAATGAACATATTTCAGCGAGCGAGAAGTTTTTTCTTTAATAGCGTCAGATTTTATCTTAAAATACAAGAACTTTTCGTGGTTCTTGTCAATTTTTGTTGGTTTTCATCCAATGAACTTATTTCAGTCAGCCAGATCTTTCTTCTTCCAAGCAAAAAGATTTTATCTTCAAATACAAGAACTTTTCGTGGTTTTGTTGATTTTCAGCAAATGAACATATTTCAGCGAGGGAGAAGTTTTTTCTTTAATAGCGTCAGATTTTATCTTAAAATACAAAAACTTTTCGTGGTTCTTGTCAATTTTTGTTGATTTTCATCAAATGAACTTATTTCAGTCAGCTAGATCTTTCTTCTTCAAAGCAAAAAGATTTTATCTTCAAATACAAGAACTTTTCGTGGTTTTGTTGATTTTCAGCAAATGAACATATTTCAGCGAGGGAGAAGTTTTTTCTTTAATAGCGTCAGATTTTATCTTAAAATACAAGAACTTTTCGTGGTTCTTGTCAATTTTTGTTGGTTTTCATCCAATGAACTTATTTCAGTCAGCTAGATATTTCTTCTTCAAAGCAAAAAGATTTTATCTTCAAATACAAGAACTTTTCGTGGTTTTGTTGATTTTCAGCAAATGAACATATTTCAGCGAGCTAGAAGTTTTTTCTTCAATAGCGTAAGATTTTATCTTAAAATACAAGAACTTTTCGTGGTTCTTGTCAATTTTTGTTAGTTTTCATCTTATGAACATATTTCAGTCAGCGAGATCTTTCTTCTTCAAAGCAAAAAGATTTTATCTTCAAATACAAGAACTTTTCGTGGTTTTGTTGATTTTCAGCAAATGAACATATTTCAGCGAGGGAGAAGTTTTTTCTTTAATAGCGTCAGATTTTATCTTAAAATACAAGAACTTTTCGTGGTTCTTGTCAATTTTTGTTGGTTTTCATCCAATGAACTTATTTCAGTCAGCTAGCTCTTTCTTCTTCAAAGCAAAAAGATTTTATCTTCAAATACAAGAACTTTTCGTGGTTTTGTTGATTTTCAGCAAATGAACATATTTCAGCGAGCGAGAAGTTTTTTCTTTAATAGCGTCAGATTTTATCTTAAAATACAAGAATTTTTCGTGGTTCTTGTCAATTTTTGTTGGTTTTCATCTTCTGAACTTATTTCAGTCAGCTGGATCTTTCTTCTTCAAAGCAAAAAGATTTTATCTTCAAATACAAGAACTTTTCGTGGTTTTGTTGATTTTCAGCAAATGAACATATTTCAGCGAGGAGGAAGTTTTTTCTTTAATAGCGTCAGATTTTATCTTAAAATACAAGAACTTTTCGTGGTTCTTGTCAATTTTTGTTGGTTTTCATCCCATAAACTTCAAAGCAAATAGATTTTATCTTCAAATACAAGAACTTTTCGTGGTTTTGTTGATTTTCAGCAAATTAACATATTTCAGCGAGGGAGAAGTTTTTTCTTTAATAGCGTCAGATTTTATCTTAAAATACAAGAACTTTTCGTGGTTCTTGTCAATTTTTGTTGGTTTTCATCCAATGAACTTATTTCAGTCAGCCAGATCTTTCTTCTTCAAAGCAAAAAGATTTTATCTTCAAATACAAGAACTTTTCGTGGTTTTGTTGATTTTCAGCAAATGAACATATTTCAGCGAGCTAGAAGTTTTTTCTTCAATAGCGTCAGATTTTATCTTAAAATACAAAAACTTTTCGTGGTTCTTGTCAATTTTTGTTGGTTTTCATCCAATGAACTTATTTCAGTCAGCCAGACCTTTCTTCTTCAAAGCAAAAAGATTTTATATCCAAATACAAGAACTTTTCGTGGTTTTGTTGATTTTCAGCAATTGAACATATTTCAGCGAGGAAGAAGTTTTTTCTTTAATAGCGTCAGATTTTATCTTAAAAAACAAGAACTTTTCGTGGTTCTTGTCAATTTTTGTTGATTTTCATCAAATGAACTTATTTCAGTCAGCTCGATCTTTCCTCTTCAAAGCAAAAAGATTTTATCTTCAAATACAAGAACTTTTCGTGGTTTTGTTGATTTTCAGCAAATGAACATATTTCAGCGAGCTAGAAGTTTTTTCTTCAATAGCGTAAGATTTTATCTTAAAATACAAGAACTTTTCGTGGTTCTTGTCAATTTTTGTTAGTTTTCATCTTATGAACTTATTTCAGTCAGCTAGATCTTTCTTCTTCAAAGCAAAAAGATTTTATCTTCAAATACAAGAACTTTTCGTGGTTTTGTTGATTTTCAGCAAATGAACATATTTCAGCGAGCTGGACGTTTTTTCTTCAATAGCGTAAGATTTTATCTTAAAATACAAGAACTTTTCGTGGTTCTTGTCAATTTTTGTTAGCTTTCATCTTATTAACTTATTTCAGTCAGCTAGATCTTTCTTCTTCAAAGCAAAAAGATTTTATCTTCAAATACAAGAACTTTTCGTGGTTTTGTTGATTTTCAGCAAATGAACATATTTCAGCGAGGGAGAAGTTTTTTCTTTAATAGCGTCAGATTTTATCTTAAAATACAAGAACCTTTCGTGGTTCTTGTCAATTTTTGTTGGTTTTCATCCAATGAACTTATTTCAGTCAGCTAGATCTTTCTTCTTCAAAGCAAAAAGATTTTATCTTCAAATACAAGAACTTTTCGTGGTTTTGTTGATTTTCAGCAAATGAACATATTTCAGCGAGCGAGAAGTTTTTTCTTTAATAGCGTCAGATTTTATCTTAAAATACAACAATTTTTCGTGGTTCTTGTCAATTTTTGTTGGTTTTCATCCAATGAACTTATTTCGGTCAGCAAGATCTTTCTTCTTGAAAGCAAAAAGATTTTATCTTCAAATACAAGAACTTTTCGTGGTTTCGTTGATTTTCAGCAAATGAACATATTTCAGCGAGCTCGAAGTTTTTTCTTCAATAGCGTAAGATTTTATCTTAAAATACAAGAACTTTTCGTGGTTCTTGTCAATTTTTGTCAGCTTTCATCTTATTAACTTATTTCAGTCAGCTAGATCTTTCTTCTTCAAAGCAAAAAGATTTTATCTTCAAATACAAGAACTTTTCGTGGTTTTGTTGATTTTCAGCAAATGAACATATTTCAGCGAGCTGGACGTTTTTTCTTCAATAGCGTAAGATTTTATCTTAAAATACAAGAACTTTTCGTGGTTCTTGTCAATTTTTGTTAGCTTTCATCTTATTAACTTATTTCAGTCAGCTAGATCTTTCTTCTTCAAAGCAAAAAGATTTTATCTTCAAATACAAGAACTTTTCGTGGTTTTGTTGATTTTCAGCAAATGAACATATTTCAGCGAGGGAGAAGTTTTTTCTTTAATAGCGTCAGATTTTATCTTAAAATACAAGAACCTTTCGTGGTTCTTGTCAATTTTTGTTGGTTTTCATCCAATGAACTTATTTCAGTCAGCTAGATCTTTCTTCTTCAAAGCAAAAAGATTTTATCTTCAAATACAAGAACTTTTCGTGGTTTTGTTGATTTTCAGCAAATGAACATATTTCAGCGAGCGAGAAGTTTTTTCTTTAATAGCGTCAGATTTTATCTTAAAATACAACAATTTTTCGTGGTTCTTGTCAATTTTTGTTGGTTTTCATCCAATGAACTTATTTCGGTCAGCAAGATCTTTCTTCTTGAAAGCAAAAAGATTTTATCTTCAAATACAAGAACTTTTCGTGGTTTCGTTGATTTTCAGCAAATGAACATATTTCAGCGAGGGAGAAGTTTTTTCTTTAATAGCGTCAGATTTTATCTTAAAATAAAAGAACTTTTCGTGGTTCTTGTCAATTTTTGTTAGTTTTCATCTTATGAACTTATTTCAGTCAGCTAGATCTTTCTTCTTCAAAGCAAAAAGATTTTATCTTCAAATACAAGAACTTTTCGTGGTTTTGTTGATTTTCAGCAAATGAACATATTTCAGCGAGGGAGAAGTTTTTTCTTTAATAGCGTCAGATTTTATCTTAAAATACAAGAACTTTTCGTGGTTCTTGTCAATTTTTGTCGGTTTTCATCCAATGAACTTATTTTAGTCAGCTGGATCTTTCTTCTTCAAAGCAAAAAGATTTTATCTTCAAATACAAGAACTTTTCGTGGTTTTGTTGATTTTCAGCAAATGAACATATTTCAGCGAGCTAGAAGTTTTTTCTTTAATAGCGTCAGATTTTATCTTAAAATACAAGAACTTTTCGTGGTTCTAATCAAATTTTGTTGGTTTTCATCTTATGAACTTATTTCAGTCAGCTAGATCTTTCTTCTTCAAAGCAAAAAGATTTTATCTTCAAATACAAGAACTTTTCGTTGTTTTGTTGATTTTCAGCAAATGAACATATTTCAGCGAGCGAGAAGTTTTTTCTTTAAAAGCGTAAGATTTTATCTTAAAATACAAGAACTTTTCGTGGTTCTTGTCAATTTTTGTTGGTTTTCATCTTATGAACTTATTTCAGTCAGCTCGATCTTTCTTCTTCAAAGCAAAAAGATTTTATCTTCAAATACAAGAACTTTTCGTGGTTTTGTTGATTTTCAGCAAATGAACATATTTCAGCGAGGGAGAAGTTTTTTCTTTAATAGCGTCAGATTTTATCTTAAAATACAAGAACTTTTCGTGGTTCTTGTCAATTTTTGTTGGTTTTCATCCAATGAACTTATTTCAGTCAGCCAGATCTTTCTTCTTCAAAGCAAAAAGATTTTATCTTCAAATACAAGAACTTTTCGTGGTTTTGTTGATTTTCAGCAAATGAACATATTTCAGCGAGGGAGAAGTTTTTTCTTTAATAGCGTCAGAATTTATCTTAAAATACAAAAACTTTTCGTGGTTCTTGTCAATTTTTGTTGGTTTTCATCCAATGAACTTATTTCGGTCAGCAAGATCTTTCTTCTTGAAAGCAAAAAGATTTTATCTTCAAATACAAGAACTTTTCGTGGTTTCGTTGATTTTCAGCAAATGAACATATTTCAGCGAGCTAGAAGTTTTTTCTTTAATAGCGTCAGATTTTATCTTAAAATAAAAGAACTTTTCGTGGTTCTTGTCAATTTTTGTTAGTTTTCATCTTATGAACTTATTTCAGTCAGCTAGATCTTTCTTCTTCAAAGCAAAAAGATTTTATCTTCAAATACAAGAACTTTTCGTGGTTTTGTTGATTTTCAGCAAATGAACATATTTCAGCGAGGGAGAAGTTTTTTCTTTAATAGCGTCAGATTTTATCTTAAAATACAAGAACTTTTCGTGGTTCTTGTCAATTTTTGTTGGTTTTCATCCAATGAACTTATTTCAGTCAGCTAGATCTTTCTTCTTCAAAGCAAAAAGATTTTATCTTCAAATACAAGAACTTTTCGTGGTTTTGTTGATTTTCAGCAAATGAACATATTTCAGCGAGCTGGAAGTTTTTTCTTTAATAGCGTCAGATTTTATCTTAAAATACAAGAACTTTTCTTGGTTCTAATCAAATTTTGTTGGTTTTCATCTTATGAACTTATTTCAGTCAGCTAGATCTTTCTTCTTCAAAGCAAAAAGATTTTATCTTCAAATACAAGAACTTTTCGTTGTTTTGTTGATTTTCAGCAAATGAACATATTTCAGCGAGCGAGAAGTTTTTTCTTTAAAAGCGTAAGATTTTATCTTAAAATACAAGAACTTTTCGTGGTTCTTGTCAATTTTTGTTGGTTTTCATCTTATGAACTTATTTCAGTCAGCTCGATCTTTCTTCTTCAAAGCAAAAAGATTTTATCTTCAAATACAAGAACTTTTCGTGGTTTTGTTGATTTTCAGCAAATGAACATATTTCAGCGAGGGAGAAGTTTTTTCTTTAATAGCGTCAGATTTTATCTTAAAATACAAGAACTTTTCGTGGTTCTTGTCAATTTTTGTTGGTTTTCATCCAATGAACTTATTTCAGTCAGCCAGATCTTTCTTCTTCAAAGCAAAAAGATTTTATCTTCAAATACAAGAACTTTTCGTGGTTTTGTTGATTTTCAGCAAATGAACATATTTCAGCGAGGGAGAAGTTTTTTCTTCAATAGCGTCAGAATTTATCTTAAAATACAAAAACTTTTCGTGGTTCTTGTCAATTTTTGTTGATTTTCATCAAATGAACTTATTTCAGTCAGCTAGATCTTTCTTCTTCAAAGCAAAAAGATTTTATCTTAAAATACAAGAACTTTTCGTGGTTCTTGTCAATTTTTGTTAGTTTTCATCTTATGAACTTATTTCAGTCAGCTAGATCTTTCTTCTTCAAAGCAAAAAGATTTTATCTTCAAATAGAAGAACTTTTCGTGGTTTTGTTGATTTTCAGCAAATGAACATATTTCAGCGAGGGAGAAGTTTTTTCTTTAATAGCGTCAGATTTTATCTTAAAATACAAGAACTTTTCGTGGTTCTTGTCAATTTTTGTTGGTTTTCATCCCATAAACTTATTTCAGTCAGCTAGATCTTACTTCTTCAAAGCAAAAAGATTTTATCTTCAAATACAAGAACTTTTCGTGGTTTTGTTGATTTTCAGCAAATGAACATATTTCAGCGAGCAAGAAGTTTTTTCTTTAAAAGCGTAAGATTTTATCTTAAAATACAAGAACTTTTCGTGGTTCTTGTCAATTTTTGTTGGTTTTCATCTTATGAACTTATTTCAGTCAGCTCGATCTTTCTTCTTCAAAGCAAAAAGATTTCATCTTCAAATACAAGAACTTTTCGTGGTTTTGTTGATTTTCAGCAAATGAACATATTTCAGCGAGGGAGAAGTTTTTTCTTTAATAGCGTCAGATCTTATCTTAAAATACAAGAACTTTTCGTGGTTCTTGTCAATTTTTGTTGGTTTTCATCCAATGAACTTATTTCAGTCAGCCAGATCTTTCTTCTTCAAAGCAAAAAGATTTTATCTTCAAATACAAGAACTTTTCGTGGTTTTGTTGATTTTCAGCAAATGAACATATTTCAGCGAGGGAGAAGTTTTTTCTTTAACAGCGTCAGATTTTATCTTAAAATACAAAAACTTTTCGTGGTTCTTGTCAATTTTTGTTGATTTTCATCAAATGAACTTATTTCAGTCAGCTAGATCTTTCTTCTTCAAAGCAAAAAGATTTTATCTTCAAATACAAGAACTTTTCGTGGTTTTGTTGATTTTCAGCAAATGAACATATTTCAGCGAGGGAGAAGTTTTTTCTTTAATAGCGTCAGATTTTATCTTAAAATACAAGAACTTTTCGTGGTTCTTGTCAATTTTTGTTGGTTTTCATCCAATGAACTTATTTCAGTCAGCTAGATATTTCTTCTTCAAAGCAAAAAGATTTTATCTTCAAATACAAGAACTTTTCGTGGTTTTGTTGATTTTCAGCAAATGAATATATTTCAGCGAGGGAGAAGTTTTTTCTTTAATCGCGTCAGATTTTATCTTAAAATACAAGAACTTTTCGTGGTTCTTGTCAATTTTTGTTGGTTTTCATCCAATGAACTTATTTCAGTCAGCTAGATCTTTCTTCTTCAAAGCAAAAAGATTTTATCTTCAAATACAAGAACTTTTCGTGGTTTTGTTGATTTTCAGCAAATGAACATATTTCAGCGAGCGAGAAGTTTTTTCTTTAATAGCGTCAGATTTTATCTTAAAATACAAGAACTTTTCGTGGTTCTTGTCAATTTTTGTTGGTTTTCATCCAATGAACTTATTTCAGTCAGCCAGATCTTTCTTCTTCAAAGCAAAAAGATTTTATCTTCAAATACAAGAACTTTTCGTGGTTTTGTTGATTTTCAGCAAATGAACATATTTCAGCGAGGGAGAAGTTTTTTCTTTAATAGCGTCAGATTTTATCTTAAAATACAAAAACTTTTCGTGGTTCTTGTCAATTTTTGTTGATTTTCATCAAATGAACTTATTTCAGTCAGCTAGATCTTTCTTCTTCAAAGCAAAAAGATTTTATCTTCAAATACAAGAACTTTTCGTGGTTTTGTTGATTTTCAGCAAATGAACATATTTCAGCGAGGGAGAAGTTTTTTCTTTAATAGCGTCAGATTTTATCTTAAAATACAAGAACTTTTCGTGGTTCTTGTCAATTTTTGTTGGTTTTCATCCCATAAACTTCAAAGCAAATAGATTTTATCTTCAAATACAAGAACTTTTCGTGGTTTTGTTGATTTTCAGCAAATGAACATATTTCAGCGAGGGAGAAGTTTTTTCTTTAATAGCGTCAGATTTTACCTTAAAATACAAATACTTTTCGTGGTTCTTGTCAATTTTTGTTGGTTTTCATCTTATGAACTTATTTCAGTCAGCTCGATCTTTCTTCTTCAATGCAAAAAGATTTTATCTTCAAATACAAGAACTTTTCGTGGTTTTGTTGATTTTCAGCAAATGAACATATTTCAGCGAGGGAGAAGTTTTTTCTTTAATAGCGTCAGATTTTATCTTAAAATACAAGAACCTTTCGTGGTTCTTGTCAATTTTTGTTGGTTTTCATCCAATGAACTTATTTCGGTCAGCAAGATCTTTCTTCTTGAAAGCAAAAAGATTTTATCTTCAAATACAAGAACTTTTCGTGGTTTCGTTGATTTTCAGCAAATGAACATATTTCAGCGAGCTAGAAGTTTTTTCTTTAATAGCGTCAGATTTTATCTTAAAATAAAAGAACTTTTCGTGGTTCTTGTCAATTTTTGTTAGTTTTCATCTTATGAACTTATTTCAGTCAGCTAGATCTTTCTTCTTCAAAGCAAAAAGATTTTATCTTCAAATACAAGAACTTTTCGTGGTTTTGTTGATTTTCAGCAAATGAACATATTTCAGCGAGCGAGAAGTTTTTTCTTTAAAAGCGTAAGATTTTATCTTAAAATACAAGAACTTTTCGTGGTTCTTGTCAATTTTTGTTAGCTTTCATCTTATTAACTTATTTCAGTCAGCTAGATCTTTCTTCTTCAAAGCAAAAAGATTTTATCTTCAAATACAAGAACTTTTCGTGGTTTTGTTGATTTTCAGCAAATGAACATATTTCAGCGAGGGAGAAGTTTTTTCTTTAATAGCGTCAGATTTTATCTTAAAATACAAGAACCTTTCGTGGTTCTTGTCAATTTTTGTTGGTTTTCATCCAATGAACTTATTTCAGTCAGCTAGATCTTTCTTCTTCAAAGCAAAAAGATTTTATCTTCAAATACAAGAACTTTTCGTGGTTTTGTTGATTTTCAGCAAATGAACATATTTCAGCGAGCGAGAAGTTTTTTCTTTAATAGCGTCAGATTTTATCTTAAAATACAACAATTTTTCGTGGTTCTTGTCAATTTTTGTTGGTTTTCATCCAATGAACTTATTTCGGTCAGCAAGATCTTTCTTCTTGAAAGCAAAAAGATTTTATCTTCAAATACAAGAACTTTTCGTGGTTTCGTTGATTTTCAGCAAATGAACATATTTCAGCGAGGGAGAAGTTTTTTCTTTAATAGCGTCAGATTTTATCTTAAAATAAAAGAACTTTTCGTGGTTCTTGTCAATTTTTGTTAGTTTTCATCTTATGAACTTATTTCAGTCAGCTAGATCTTTCTTCTTCAAAGCAAAAAGATTTTATCTTCAAATACAAGAACTTTTCGTGGTTTTGTTGATTTTCAGCAAATGAACATATTTCAGCGAGGGAGAAGTTTTTTCTTTAATAGCGTCAGATTTTATCTTAAAATACAAGAACTTTTCGTGGTTCTTGTCAATTTTTGTCGGTTTTCATCCAATGAACTTATTTTAGTCAGCTGGATCTTTCTTCTTCAAAGCAAAAAGATTTTATCTTCAAATACAAGAACTTTTCGTGGTTTTGTTGATTTTCAGCAAATGAACATATTTCAGCGAGCTAGAAGTTTTTTCTTTAATAGCGTCAGATTTTATCTTAAAATACAAGAACTTTTCGTGGTTCTAATCAAATTTTGTTGGTTTTCATCTTATGAACTTATTTCAGTCAGCTAGATCTTTCTTCTTCAAAGCAAAAAGATTTTATCTTCAAATACAAGAACTTTTCGTTGTTTTGTTGATTTTCAGCAAATGAACATATTTCAGCGAGCGAGAAGTTTTTTCTTTAAAAGCGTAAGATTTTATCTTAAAATACAAGAACTTTTCGTGGTTCTTGTCAATTTTTGTTGGTTTTCATCTTATGAACTTATTTCAGTCAGCTCGATCTTTCTTCTTCAAAGCAAAAAGATTTTATCTTCAAATACAAGAACTTTTCGTGGTTTTGTTGATTTTCAGCAAATGAACATATTTCAGCGAGGGAGAAGTTTTTTCTTTAATAGCGTCAGATTTTATCTTAAAATACAAGAACTTTTCGTGGTTCTTGTCAATTTTTGTTGGTTTTCATCCAATGAACTTATTTCAGTCAGCCAGATCTTTCTTCTTCAAAGCAAAAAGATTTTATCTTCAAATACAAGAACTTTTCGTGGTTTTGTTGATTTTCAGCAAATGAACATATTTCAGCGAGGGAGAAGTTTTTTCTTTAATAGCGTCAGAATTTATCTTAAAATACAAAAACTTTTCGTGGTTCTTGTCAATTTTTGTTGGTTTTCATCCAATGAACTTATTTCGGTCAGCAAGATCTTTCTTCTTGAAAGCAAAAAGATTTTATCTTCAAATACAAGAACTTTTCGTGGTTTCGTTGATTTTCAGCAAATGAACATATTTCAGCGAGCTAGAAGTTTTTTCTTTAATAGCGTCAGATTTTATCTTAAAATAAAAGAACTTTTCGTGGTTCTTGTCAATTTTTGTTAGTTTTCATCTTATGAACTTATTTCAGTCAGCTAGATCTTTCTTCTTCAAAGCAAAAAGATTTTATCTTCAAATACAAGAACTTTTCGTGGTTTTGTTGATTTTCAGCAAATGAACATATTTCAGCGAGGGAGAAGTTTTTTCTTTAATAGCGTCAGATTTTATCTTAAAATACAAGAACTTTTCGTGGTTCTTGTCAATTTTTGTTGGTTTTCATCCAATGAACTTATTTCAGTCAGCTAGATCTTTCTTCTTCAAAGCAAAAAGATTTTATCTTCAAATACAAGAACTTTTCGTGGTTTTGTTGATTTTCAGCAAATGAACATATTTCAGCGAGCTGGAAGTTTTTTCTTTAATAGCGTCAGATTTTATCTTAAAATACAAGAACTTTTCTTGGTTCTAATCAAATTTTGTTGGTTTTCATCTTATGAACTTATTTCAGTCAGCTAGATCTTTCTTCTTCAAAGCAAAAAGATTTTATCTTCAAATACAAGAACTTTTCGTTGTTTTGTTGATTTTCAGCAAATGAACATATTTCAGCGAGCGAGAAGTTTTTTCTTTAAAAGCGTAAGATTTTATCTTAAAATACAAGAACTTTTCGTGGTTCTTGTCAATTTTTGTTGGTTTTCATCTTATGAACTTATTTCAGTCAGCTCGATCTTTCTTCTTCAAAGCAAAAAGATTTTATCTTCAAATACAAGAACTTTTCGTGGTTTTGTTGATTTTCAGCAAATGAACATATTTCAGCGAGGGAGAAGTTTTTTCTTTAATAGCGTCAGATTTTATCTTAAAATACAAGAACTTTTCGTGGTTCTTGTCAATTTTTGTTGGTTTTCATCCAATGAACTTATTTCAGTCAGCCAGATCTTTCTTCTTCAAAGCAAAAAGATTTTATCTTCAAATACAAGAACTTTTCGTGGTTTTGTTGATTTTCAGCAAATGAACATATTTCAGCGAGGGAGAAGTTTTTTCTTCAATAGCGTCAGAATTTATCTTAAAATACAAAAACTTTTCGTGGTTCTTGTCAATTTTTGTTGATTTTCATCAAATGAACTTATTTCAGTCAGCTAGATCTTTCTTCTTCAAAGCAAAAAGATTTTATCTTAAAATACAAGAACTTTTCGTGGTTCTTGTCAATTTTTGTTAGTTTTCATCTTATGAACTTATTTCAGTCAGCTAGATCTTTCTTCTTCAAAGCAAAAAGATTTTATCTTCAAATAGAAGAACTTTTCGTGGTTTTGTTGATTTTCAGCAAATGAACATATTTCAGCGAGGGAGAAGTTTTTTCTTTAATAGCGTCAGATTTTATCTTAAAATACAAGAACTTTTCGTGGTTCTTGTCAATTTTTGTTGGTTTTCATCCCATAAACTTATTTCAGTCAGCTAGATCTTACTTCTTCAAAGCAAAAAGATTTTATCTTCAAATACAAGAACTTTTCGTGGTTTTGTTGATTTTCAGCAAATGAACATATTTCAGCGAGCGAGAAGTTTTTTCTTTAAAAGCGTAAGATTTTATCTTAAAATACAAGAACTTTTCGTGGTTCTTGTCAATTTTTGTTGGTTTTCATCTTATGAACTTATTTCAGTCAGCTCGATCTTTCTTCTTCAAAGCAAAAAGATTTCATCTTCAAATACAAGAACTTTTCGTGGTTTTGTTGATTTTCAGCAAATGAACATATTTCAGCGAGGGAGAAGTTTTTTCTTTAATAGCGTCAGATCTTATCTTAAAATACAAGAACTTTTCGTGGTTCTTGTCAATTTTTGTTGGTTTTCATCCAATGAACTTATTTCAGTCAGCCAGATCTTTCTTCTTCAAAGCAAAAAGATTTTATCTTCAAATACAAGAACTTTTCGTGGTTTTGTTGATTTTCAGCAAATGAACATATTTCAGCGAGGGAGAAGTTTTTTCTTTAACAGCGTCAGATTTTATCTTAAAATACAAAAACTTTTCGTGGTTCTTGTCAATTTTTGTTGATTTTCATCAAATGAACTTATTTCAGTCAGCTAGATCTTTCTTCTTCAAAGCAAAAAGATTTTATCTTCAAATACAAGAACTTTTCGTGGTTTTGTTGATTTTCAGCAAATGAACATATTTCAGCGAGGGAGAAGTTTTTTCTTTAATAGCGTCAGATTTTATCTTAAAATACAAGAACTTTTCGTGGTTCTTGTCAATTTTTGTTGGTTTTCATCCAATGAACTTATTTCAGTCAGCTAGATATTTCTTCTTCAAAGCAAAAAGATTTTATCTTCAAATACAAGAACTTTTCGTGGTTTTGTTGATTTTCAGCAAATGAACATATTTCAGCGAGCTGGAAGTTTTTTCTTCAATAGCGTAAGATTTTATCTTAAAATACAAGAACTTTTCGTGGTTCTTGTCAATTTTTGTTAGTTTTCATCTTATGAACTTATTTCAGTCAGCTAGATCTTTCTTCTTCAAAGCAAAAAGATTTTATCTTCAAATACAAGAACTTTTCGTGGTTTTGGTGATTTTCAGCAAATGAATATATTTCAGCGAGGGAGAAGTTTTTTCTTTAATCGCGTCAGATTTTATCTTAAAATACAAGAACTTTTCGTGGTTCTTGTCAATTTTTGTTGGTTTTCATCCAATGAACTTATTTCAGTCAGCTAGATCTTTCTTCTTCAAAGCAAAAAGATTTTATCTTCAAATACAAGAACTTTTCGTGGTTTTGTTGATTTTCAGCAAATGAACATATTTCAGCGAGCGAGAAGTTTTTTCTTTAATAGCGTCAGATTTTATCTTAAAATACAAGAACTTTTCGTGGTTCTTGTCAATTTTTGTTGGTTTTCATCCAATGAACTTATTTCAGTCAGCCAGATCTTTCTTCTTCAAAGCAAAAAGATTTTATCTTCAAATACAAGAACTTTTCGTGGTTTTGTTGATTTTCAGCAAATGAACATATTTCAGCGAGGGAGAAGTTTTTTCTTTAATAGCGTCAGATTTTATCTTAAAATACAAAAACTTTTCGTGGTTCTTGTCAATTTTTGTTGATTTTCATCAAATGAACTTATTTCAGTCAGCTAGATCTTTCTTCTTCAAAGCAAAAAGATTTTATCTTCAAATACAAGAACTTTTCGTGGTTTTGTTGATTTTCAGCAAATGAACATATTTCAGCGAGGGAGAAGTTTTTTCTTTAATAGCGTCAGATTTTATCTTAAAATACAAGAACTTTTCGTGGTTCTTGTCAATTTTTGTTGGTTTTCATCCCATAAACTTCAAAGCAAATAGATTTTATCTTCAAATACAAGAACTTTTCGTGGTTTTGTTGATTTTCAGCAAATGAACATATTTCAGCGAGGGAGAAGTTTTTTCTTTAATAGCGTCAGATTTTACCTTAAAATACAAATACTTTTCGTGGTTCTTGTCAATTTTTGTTGGTTTTCATCTTATGAACTTATTTCAGTCAGCTCGATCTTTCTTCTTCAATGCAAAAAGATTTTATCTTCAAATACAAGAACTTTTCGTGGTTTTGTTGATTTTCAGCAAATGAACATATTTCAGCGAGGGAGAAGTTTTTTCTTTAATAGCGTCAGATTTTATCTTAAAATACAAGAACCTTTCGTGGTTCTTGTCAATTTTTGTTGGTTTTCATCCAATGAACTTATTTCGGTCAGCAAGATCTTTCTTCTTGAAAGCAAAAAGATTTTATCTTCAAATACAAGAACTTTTCGTGGTTTCGTTGATTTTCAGCAAATGAACATATTTCAGCGAGCTAGAAGTTTTTTCTTTAATAGCGTCAGATTTTATCTTAAAATAAAAGAACTTTTCGTGGTTCTTGTCAATTTTTGTTAGTTTTCATCTTATGAACTTATTTCAGTCAGCTAGATCTTTCTTCTTCAAAGCAAAAAGATTTTATCTTCAAATACAAGAACTTTTCGTGGTTTTGTTGATTTTCAGCAAATGAACTTATTTCAGCGAGCTGGAAGTTTTTTCTTTAATAGCGTCAGATTTTATCTTAAAATACAAGAACTTTTCGTGGTTCTTGTCAATTTTTGTTGGTTTTCATCCAATGAACTTATTTCAGTCAGCTAGATCTTTCTTCTTCAAAGCAAAAAGATTTTATCTTCAAATACAAGAACTTTTCGTGGTTTTGTTGATTTTCAGCAAATGAACATATTTCAGCGAGGGAGAAGTTTTTTCTTTAATAGCGTCAGATTTCATCTTAAAATACAAGAACTTTTCGTGGTTCTAATCAAATTTTGTTGGTTTTCATCTTATGAACTTATTTCAGTCAGCTAGATCTTTCTTCTTCAAAGCAAAAAGATTTTATCTTCAAATACAAGAACTTTTCGTTGTTTTGTTGATTTTCAGCAAATGAACATATTTCAGCGAGCGAGAAGTTTTTTCTTTAAAAGCGTAAGATTTTATCTTAAAATACAAGAACTTTTCGTGGTTCTTGTCAATTTTTGTTGGTTTTCATCTGATGAACTTATTTCAGTCAGCTCGATCTTTCTTCTTCAAAGCAAAAAGATTTTATCTTCAAATACAAGAACTTTTCGTGGTTTTGTTGATTTTCAGCAAATGAACATATTTCAGCGAGGGAGAAGTTTTTTCTTTAATAGCGTCAGATTTTATCTTAAAATACAAGAACTTTTCGTGGTTCTTGTCAATTTTTGTTGGTTTTCATCCAATGAACTTATTTCAGTCAGCCAGATCTTTCTTCTTCAAAGCAAAAAGATTTTATCTTCAAATACAAGAACTTTTCGTGGTTTCGTTGATTTTCAGCAAATGAACATATTTCAGCGAGCTAGAAGTTTTTTCTTTAATAGCGTCAGATTTTATCTTAAAATAAAAGAACTTTTCGTGGTTCTTGTCAATTTTTGTTAGTTTTCATCTTATGAACTTATTTCAGTCAGCTAGATCTTTCTACTTCAAAGCAAAAAGATTTTATCTTCAAATACAAGAACTTTTCGTGGTTTTGTTGATTTTCAGCAAATGAACAAATTTCAGCGAGGGAGAAGTTTTTTCTTTAATAGCATCAGATTTTATCTTAAAATACAAGAACTTTTCGTGGTTCTTGTCAATTTTTGTTGGTTTTCATCCAATGAACTTATTTCAGTCAGCTAGATCTTTCTTCTTCAAAGCAAAAAGATTTTATCTTCAAATACAAGAACTTTTCGTTGTTTTGTTGATTTTCACCAAATGAACATATTTCAGCGAGCGAGAAGTTTTTTCTTTAAAAGCGTAAGATTTTATCTTAAAATACAAGAACTTTTCGTGGTTCTTGTCAATTTTTGTTGGTTTTCATCTTATGAACTTATTTCAGTCAGCTCGATCTTTCTTCTTCAAAGCAAAAAGATTTTATCTTCAAATACAAGAACTTTTCGTGGTTTTGTTGATTTTCAGCAAATGAACATATTTCAGCGAGGGAGAAGTTTTTTCTTTAATAGCGTCAGATTTTATCTTAAAATACAAGACCTTTTCGTGGTTCTTGTCAATTTTTGTTGGTTTTCATCCAATGAACTTATTTCAGTCAGCCAGATCTTTCTTCTTCAAAGCAAAAAGATTTTATCTTCAAATACAAGAACTTTTCGTGGTTTTGTTGATTTTCAGCAAATGAACATATTTCAGCGAGGGAGAAGTTTTTTCTTTAATAGCGTCAGAATTTATCTTAAAATACAAAAACTTTTCGTGGTTCTTGTCAATTTTTGTTGATTTTCATCAAATGAACTTATTTCAGTCAGCTAGATCTTTCTTCTTCAAAGCAAAAAGATTTTATCTTCAAATACAAGAACTTTTCGTGGTTTTGTTGATTTTCAGCAAATGAACATATTTCAGCGAGGGAGAAGTTTTTTCTTTAATAGCGTCAGATTTTATCTTAAAATACAAGAACCTTTCGTGGTTCTTGTCAGTTTTTGTTGATTTTCATCCAATGAACTTATTTCAGTCAGCTAGATCTTTCTTCTTCAAAGCAAAAAGATTTTATCTTCAAATACAAGAACTTTTCGTGGTTTTGTTGATTTTCAGCAAATGAACATATTTCAGCGAGCGAGAAGTTTTTTCTTTAATAGCGTCAGATTTTATCTTAAAATACAACAATTTTTCGTGGTTCTTGTCAATTTTTGTTGGTTTTCATCCAATGAACTTATTTCGGTCAGCAAGATCTTTCTTCTTGAAAGCAAAAAGATTTTATCTTCAAATACAAGAACTTTTCGTGGTTTCGTTGATTTTCAGCAAATGAACATATTTCAGCGAGCTAGAAGTTTTTTCTTTAATAGCGTCAGATTTTATCTTAAAATAAAAGAACTTTTCGTGGTTCTTGTCAATTTTTGTTAGTTTTCATCTTATGAACTTATTTCAGTCAGCTAGATCTTTCTTCTTCCAAGCAAAAAGATTTTATCTTCAAATACAAGAACTTTTCGTGGTTTTGTTGATTTTCAGCAAATGAACATATTTCAGCGAGGGAGAAGTTTTTTCTTTAATAGCGTCAGATTTTATCTTAAAATACAAGAACTTTTCGTGGTTCTTGTCAATTTTTGTTGGTTTTCATCCAATGAACTTATTTCAGTCAGCTAGATCTTTCTTCTTCAAAGCAAAAAGACTTTATCTTCAAATACAAGAACTTTTCGTGGTTTTGTTGATTTTCAGCAAATGAACATATTTCAGCGAGCTAGAAGTTTTTTCTTTAATAGCGTCAGATTTTATCTTAAAATACAAGAACTTTTCGTGGTTCTAATCAAATTTTGTTGGTTTTCATCTTATGAACTTATTTCAGTCAGCTAGATCTTTCTTCTTCAAAGCAAAAAGATTTTATCTTCAAATACAAGAACTTTTCGTTGTTTTGTTGATTTTCAGCAAATGAACATATTTCAGCGAGCGAGAAGTTTTTTCTTTAAAAGCGTAAGATTTTATCTTAAAATACAAGAACTTTTCGTGGTTCTTGTCAATTTTTGTTGGTTTTCATCTTATGAACTTATTTCAGTCAGCTCGATCTTTCTTCTTCAAAGCAAAAAGATTTTATCTTCAAATACAAGAACTTTTCGTGGTTTTGTTGATTTTCAGCAAATGAACATATTTCAGCGAGGGAGAAGTTTTTTCTTTAATAGCGTCAGATTTTATCTTAAAATACAAGAACTTTTCGTGGTTCTTGTCAATTTTTGTTGGTTTTCATCCAATGAACTTATTTCAGTCAGCCAGATCTTTCTTCTTCAAAGCAAAAAGATTTTATCTTCAAATACAAGAACTTTTCGTGGTTTTGTTGATTTTCAGCAAATGAACATATTTCAGCGAGGGAGAAGTTTTTTCTTTAATAGCGTCAGAATTTATCTTAAAATACAAAAACTTTTCGTGGTTCTTGTCAATTTTTGTTGATTTTCATCAAATGAACTTATTTCAGTCAGCTAGATCTTTCTTCTTCAAAGCAAAAAGATTTTATCTTCAAATACAAGAACTTTTCGTGGTTTTGTTGATTTTCAGCAAATGAACATATTTCAGCGAGGGAGAAGTTTTTTCTTTAATAGCGTCAGATTTTATCTTAAAATATAAGAACTTTTCGTGGTTCTTGTCAATTTTTGTTGGTTTTCATCCAATGAACTTATTTCAGTCAGCTAGATCTTTCTTCTTCAAAGCAAAAAGATTTTGTCTTCAAATACAAGAACTTTTCGTGGTTTTGTTGATTTTCAGCAAATGAACATATTTCAGCGAGCGAGAAGTTTTTTCTTCAATAGCGTAAGATTTTATCTTAAAATACAAGAACTTTTCGTGGTTCTTGTCAATTTTTGTTAGTTTTCATCTTATCAACTTATTTCAGTCAGCTAGATCTTTCTTCTTCAAAGCAAAAAGATTTTATCTTCAAATACAAGAACTTTTCGTGGTTTTGTTGATTTTCAGCAAATGAACATATTTCAGCGAGGGAGAAGTTTTTTCTTTAATAGCGTCAGATTTTATCTTAAAATACAAGAACTTTTCGTGGTTCTTGTCAATTTTTGTTGGTTTTCATCCAATGAACTTATTTCAGTCAGCTAGATCTTTCTTCTTCAAAGCAAAAAGATTTTATCTTCAAATAGAAGAACTTTTCGTGGTTTTGTTGATTTTCAGCAAATGAACATATTTCAGCGAGCAAGAAGTTTTTTCTTTAATAGCGTCAGATTTTATCTTAAAATACAAGAATTTTTCGTGGTTCTTGTCAATTTTTGTTGGTTTTCATCTTATGAACTTATTTCAGTCAGCTCGATCTTTCTTCTTGAAAGCAAAAAGATTTTATCTTCAAATACAAGAACTTTTCGTGGTTTTGTTGATTTTCAGCAAATGAACATATTTCAGCGAGGGAGAAGTTTTTTCTTTAATAGCGTCAGATTTTATCTTAAAATACAAGAACTTTTCGTGGTTCTTGTCAATTTTTGTTGGTTTTCATCCAATGAACTTATTTCAGTCAGCCAGATCTTTCTTCTTCAAAGCAAAAAGATTTTATCTTCAAATACAAGAACTTTTCGTGGTTTTGTTGATTTTCAGCAAATGAACATATTTCAGCGAGGGAGAAGTTTTTTCTTTAATAGCGTCAGATTTTATGTTAAAATACAAAAACTTTTCGTGGTTCTTGTCAATTTTTGTTGATTTTCATCAAATGAACTTATTTCAGTCAGCGAGATCTTTCTTCTTCAAAGCAAAAAGATTTTATCTTCAAATACAAGAACTTTTCGTGGTTTTGTTGATTTTCAGCAAATGAACATATTTCAGCGAGCTAGAAGTTTTTTCTTCAATAGCGTAAGATTTTATCTTAAAATACAAGAACTTTTCGTGGTTCTTGTCAATTTTTGTTGGTTTTCATCCAATGAACTTATTTCAGTCAGCCAGATCTTTCTTCTTCAAAGCAAAAAGATTTCATCTTCAAATACAAGAACTTTTCGTGGTTTTGTTGATTTTCAGCAAATGAACATATTTCAGCGAGGGAGAAGTTTTTTCTTTAATAGCGTCAGAATTTATCTTAAAATACAAAAACTTTTCGTGGTTCTTGTCAATTTTTGTTGATTTTCATCAAATGAACTTATTTCAGTCAGCTAGATCTTTCTTCTTCAAAGCAAAAAGATTTTATCTTCAAATACAAGAACTTTTCGTGGTTTTGTTGATTTTCAGCAAATGAACATATTTCAGCGAGGGAGAAGTTTTTTCTTTAATAGCGTCAGAATTTATCTTAAAATACAAAAACTTTTCGTGGTTCTTGTCAATTTTTGTTGATTTTCATCAAATGAACTTATTTCAGTCAGCTAGATCTTTCTTCTTCAAAGCAAAAAGATTTTATCTTCAAATACAAGAACTTTTCGTGGTTTTGTTGATTTTCAGCAAATGAACATATTTCAGCGAGGGAGAAGTTTTTTCTTTAATAGCGTCAGATTTTATCTTAAAATACAAGAACCTTTCGTGGTTCTTGTCAGTTTTTGTTGGTTTTCATCCAATGAACTTATTTCAGTCAGCTAGATCTTTCTTCTTCAAAGCAAAAAGATTTTATCTTCAAATACAAGAACTTTTCGTGGTTTTGTTGATTTTCAGCAAATGAACATATTTCAGCGAGCGAGAAGTTTTTTCTTTAATAGCGTCAGATTTTATCTTAAAATACAACAATTTTTCGTGGTTCTTGTCAATTTTTGTTGGTTTTCATCCAATGAACTTATTTCGGTCAGCAAGATCTTTCTTCTTGAAAGCAAAAAGATTTTATCTTCAAATACAAGAACTTTTCGTGGTTTCGTTGATTTTCAGCAAATGAACATATTTCAGCGAGCTAGAAGTTTTTTCTTTAATAGCGTCAGATTTTATCTTAAAATAAAAGAACTTTTCGTGGTTCTTGTCAATTTTTGTTAGTTTTCATCTTATGAACTTATTTCAGTCAGCTAGATCTTTCTTCTTCAAAGCAAAAAGATTTTATCTTCAAATACAAGAACTTTTCGTGGTTTTGTTGATTTTCAGCAAATGAACATATTTCAGCGAGGGAGAAGTTTTTTCTTTAATAGCGTCAGATTTTATCTTAAAATACAAGAACTTTTCGTGGTTCTTGTCAATTTTTGTTGGTTTTCATCTTATGAACTTATTTCAGTCAGCTCGATCTTTCTTCTTCAAAGCAAAAAGATTTTATCTTCAAATACAAGAACTTTTCGTGGTTTTGTTGATTTTCAGCAAATGAACATATTTCAGCGAGGGAGAAGTTTTTTCTTTAATAGCGTCAGATTTTATCTTAAAATACAAGAACTTTTCGTGGTTCTTGTCAATTTTTGTTGGTTTTCATCCAATGAACTTATTTCAGTCAGCCAGATCTTTCTTCTTCAAAGCAAAAAGATTTTATCTTCAAATACAAGAACTTTTCGTGGTTTTGTTGATTTTCAGCAAATGAACATATTTCAGCGAGGGAGAAGTTTTTTCTTTAATAGCGTCAGAATTTATCTTAAAATACAAAAACTTTTCGTGGTTCTTGTCAATTTTTGTTGGTTTTCATCCAATGAACTTATTTCGGTCAGCAAGATCTTTCTTCTTGAAAGCAAAAAGATTTTATCTTCAAATACAAGAACTTTTCGTGGTTTCGTTGATTTTCAGCAAATGAACATATTTCAGCGAGCTAGAAGTTTTTTCTTTAATAGCGTCAGATTTTATCTTAAAATACAAGAACTTTTCGTGGTTCTTGTCAATTTTTGTTAGTTTTCATCTTATGAACTTATTTCAGTCAGCTAGATCTTTCTTCTTCAAAGCAAAAAGATTTTATCTTCAAATACAAGAACTTTTCGTGGTTTTGTTGATTTTCAGCAAATGAACATATTTCAGCGAGGGAGAAGTTTTTTCTTTAATAGCGTCAGATTTTATCTTAAAATACAAGAACTTTTCGTGGTTCTTGTCAATTTTTGTTGGTTTTCATCCAATGAACTTATTTCAGTCAGCTAGATCTTTCTTCTTCAAAGCAAAAAGATTTTATCTTCAAATAGAAGAACTTTTCGTGGTTTTGTTGATTTTCAGCAAATGAACATATTTCAGCGAGCAAGAAGTTTTTTCTTTAATAGCGTCAGATTTTATCTTAAAATACAAGAATTTTTCGTGGTTCTTGTCAATTTTTGTTGGTTTTCATCTTATGAACTTATTTCAGTCAGCTCGATCTTTCTTCTTGAAAGCAAAAAGATTTTATCTTCAAATACAAGAACTTTTTGTGGTTTTGTTGATTTTCAGCAAATGAACATATTTCAGCGAGGGAGAAGTTTTTTCTTTAATAGCGTCAGATTTTATCTTAAAATACAAGAACTTTTCGTGGTTCTTGTCAATTTTTGTTGGTTTTCATCCAATGAACTTATTTCAGTCAGCCAGATCTTTCTTCTTCAAAGCAAAAAGATTTTATCTTCAAATACAAGAACTTTTCGTGGTTTTGTTGATTTTCAGCAAATGAACATATTTCAGCGAGGGAGAAGTTTTTTCTTTAATAGCGTCAGATTTTATGTTAAAATACAAAACCTTTTCGTGGTTCTTGTCAATTTTTGTTGATTTTCATCAAATGAACTTATTTCAGTCAGCGAGATCTTTCTTCTTCAAAGCAAAAAGATTTTATCTTCAAATACAAGAACTTTTCGTGGTTTTGTTGATTTTCAGCAAATGAACATATTTCAGCGAGCTAGAAGTTTTTTCTTCAATAGCGTAAGATTTTATCTTAAAATACAAGAACTTTTCGTGGTTCTTGTCAATTTTTGTTGGTTTTCATCCAATGAACTTATTTCAGTCAGCCAGATCTTTCTTCTTCAAAGCAAAAAGATTTTATCTTCAAATACAAGAACTTTTCGTGGTTTTGTTGATTTTCAGCAAATGAACATATTTCAGCGAGGGAGAAGTTTTTTCTTTAATAGCGTCAGAATTTATCTTAAAATACAAAAACTTTTCGTGGTTCTTGTCAATTTTTGTTGATTTTCATCAAATGAACTTATTTCAGTCAGCTAGATCTTTCTTCTTCAAAGCAAAAAGATTTTATCTTCAAATACAAGAACTTTTCGTGGTTTTGTTGATTTTCAGCAAATGAACATATTTCAGCGAGGGAGAAGTTTTTTCTTTAATAGCGTCAGAATTTATCTTAAAATACAAAAACTTTTCGTGGTTCTTGTCAATTTTTGTTGATTTTCATCAAATGAACTTATTTCAGTCAGCTAGATCTTTCTTCTTCAAAGCAAAAAGATTTTATCTTCAAATACAAGAACTTTTCGTGGTTTTGTTGATTTTCAGCAAATGAACATATTTCAGCGAGGGAGAAGTTTTTTCTTTAATAGCGTCAGATTTTATCTTAAAATACAAGAACCTTTCGTGGTTCTTGTCAGTTTTTGTTGGTTTTCATCCAATGAACTTATTTCAGTCAGCTAGATCTTTCTTCTTCAAAGCAAAAAGATTTTATCTTCAAATACAAGAACTTTTCGTGGTTTTGTTGATTTTCAGCAAATGAACATATTTCAGCGAGCGAGAAGTTTTTTCTTTAATAGCGTCAGATTTTATCTTAAAATACAACAATTTTTCGTGGTTCTTGTCAATTTTTGTTGGTTTTCATCCAATGAACTTATTTCGGTCAGCAAGATCTTTCTTCTTGAAAGCAAAAAGATTTTATCTTCAAATACAAGAACTTTTCGTGGTTTTGTTGATTTTCAGCAAATGAACATATTTCAGCGAGCTAGAAGTTTTTTCTTTAATAGCGTCAGATTTTATCTTAAAATACAAGAACTTTTCGTGGTTCTAATCAAATTTTGTTGGTTTTCATCTTATGAACTTATTTCAGTCAGCTAGATCTTTCTTCTTCAAAGCAAAAAGATTTTATCTTCAAATACAAGAACTTTTCGTTGTTTTGTTGATTTTCAGCAAATGAACATATTTCAGCGAGCGAGAAGTTTTTTCTTTAAAAGCGTAAGATTTTATCTTAAAATACAAGAACTTTTCGTGGTTCTTGTCAATTTTTGTTGGTTTTCATCTTATGAACTTATTTCAGTCAGCTCGATCTTTCTTCTTCAAAGCAAAAAGATTTTATCTTCAAATACAAGAACTTTTCGTGGTTTTGTTGATTTTCAGCAAATGAACATATTTCAGCGAGGGAGAAGTTTTTTCTTTAATAGCGTCAGATTTTATCTTAAAATACAAGAACTTTTCGTGGTTCTTGTCAATTTTTGTTGGTTTTCATCCAATGAACTTATTTCAGTCAGCCAGATCTTTCTTCTTCAAAGCAAAAAGATTTTATCTTCAAATACAAGAACTTTTCGTGGTTTTGTTGATTTTCAGCAAATGAACATATTTCAGCGAGGGAGAAGTTTTTTCTTTAATAGCGTCAGAATTTATCTTAAAATACAAAAACTTTTCGTGGTTCTTGTCAATTTTTGTTGGTTTTCATCCAATGAACTTATTTCGGTCAGCAAGATCTTTCTTCTTGAAAGCAAAAAGATTTTATCTTCAAATACAAGAACTTTTCGTGGTTTCGTTGATTTTCAGCAAATGAACATATTTCAGCGAGCTGGAAGTTTTTTCTTTAATAGCGTCAGATTTTATCTTAAAATAAAATAACTTTTCGTGGTTCTTGTCAATTTTTGTTAGTTTTCATCTTATGAACTTATTTCAGTCAGCTAGATCTTTCTTCTTCAAAGCAAAAAGATTTTATCTTCAAATACAAGAACTTTTCGTGGTTTTGTTGATTTTCAGCAAATGAACATATTTCAGCGAGGGAGAAGTTTTTTCTTTAATAGCGTCAGATTTTATCTTAAAATACAAGAACTTTTCGTGGTTCTTGTCAATTTTTGTTGGTTTTCATCCAATGAACTTATTTCAGTCAGCTAGATCTTTCTTCTTCAAAGCAAAAAGATTTTATCTTCAAATACAAGAACTTTTCGTGGTTTTGTTGATTTTCAGCAAATGAACATATTTCAGCGAGCTAGAAGTTTTTTCTTTAATAGCATCAGATTTTATCTTAAAATACAAGAACTTTTCGTGGTTCTAATCAAATTTTGTTGGTTTTCATCTTATGAACTTATTTCAGTCAGCTAGATCTTTCTTCTTCAAAGCAAAAAGATTTTATCTTCAAATACAAGAACTTTTCGTTGTTTTGTTGATTTTCAGCAAATGAACATATTTCAGGGAGCGAGAAGTTTTTTCTTTAAAAGCGTAAGATTTTATCTTAAAATACAAGAACTTTTCGTGGTTCTTGTCAATTTTTGTTGGTTTTCATCTTATGAACTTATTTCAGTCAGCTCGATCTTTCTTCTTCAAAGCAAAAAGATTTTATCTTCAAATACAAGAACTTTTCGTGGTTTTGTTGATTTTCAGCAAATGAACATATTTCAGCGAGGGAGAAGTTTTTTCTTTAATAGCGTCAGATTTTATCTTAAAATACAAGAACTTTTCGTGGTTCTTGTCAATTTTTGTTGGTTTTCATCCAATGAACTTATTTCAGTCAGCCAGATCTTTCTTCTTCAAAGCAAAAAGATTTTATCTTCAAATACAAGAACTTTTCGTGGTTTTGTTGATTTTCAGCAAATGAACATATTTCAGCGAGGGAGAAGTTTTTTCTTTAATAGCGTCAGAATTTATCTTAAAATACAAAAACTTTTCGTGGTTCTTGTCAATTTTTGTTGATTTTCATCAAATGAACTTATTTCAGTCAGCGAGATCTTTCTTCTTCAAAGCAAAAAGATTTTATCTTCAAATACAAGAACTTTTCGTGGTTTTGTTGATTTTCAGCAAATGAACATATTTCAGCGAGGGAGAAGTTTTTTCTTTAATAGCGTCAGATTTTATCTTAAAATATAAGAACTTTTCGTGGTTCTTGTCAATTTTTGTTGGTTTTCATCCAATGAACTTATTTCAGTCAGCTAGATCTTTCTTCTTCAAAGCAAAAAGATTTTGTCTTCAAATACAAGAACTTTTCGTGGTTTTGTTGATTTTCAGCAAATGAACATATTTCAGCGAGCGAGAAGTTTTTTCTTCAATAGCGTAAGATTTTATCTTAAAATACAAGAACTTTTCGTGGTTCTTGTCAATTTTTGTTAGTTTTCATCTTATGAACTTATTTCAGTCAGCTAGATCTTTCTTCTTCAAAGCAAAAAGATTTTATCTTCAAATACAAGAACTTTTCGTGGTTTTGTTGATTTTCAGCAAATGAACATATTTCAGCGAGGGAGAAGTTTTTTCTTTAATAGCGTCAGATTTTATCTTAAAATACAAGAACTTTTCGTGGTTCTTGTCAATTTTTGTTGGTTTTCATCCAATGAACTTATTTCAGTCAGCTAGATCTTTCTTCTTCAAAGCAAAAAGATTTTATCTTCAAATAGAAGAACTTTTCGTGGTTTTGTTGATTTTCAGCAAATGAACATATTTCAGCGAGCAAGAAGTTTTTTCTTTAATAGCGTCAGATTTTATCTTAAAATACAAGAATTTTTCGTGGTTCTTGTCAATTTTTGTTAGCTTTCATCTCATTAACTTATTTCAGTCAGCTAGATCTTTCTTCTTCAAAGCAAAAAGATTTTATCTTCAAATACAAGAACTTTTCGTGGTTTTGTTGATTTTCAGCAAATGAACATATTTCAGCGAGCTGGACGTTTTTTCTTCAATAGCGTAAGATTTTATCTTAAAATACAAGAACTTTTGGTGGTTCTTGTCAATTTTTGTTAGCTTTCATCTTATTAACTTATTTCAGTCAGCTAGATCTTTCTTCTTCAAAGCAAAAAGATTTTATCTTCAAATACAAGAACTTTTCATGGTTTTGTTGATTTTCAGCAAATGAACATATTTCAGCGAGGGAGAAGTTTTTTCTTTAATAGCGTCAGATTTTAACTTAAAATACAAGAACCTTTCGTGGTTCTTGTCAATTTTTGTTGGTTTTCATCCAATGAACTTATTTCAGTCAGCTAGATCTTTCTTCTTCAAAGCAAAAAGATTTTATCTTCAAATACAAGAACTTTTCGTGGTTTTGTTGATTTTCAGCAAATGAACATATTTCAGCGAGCTAGAAGTTTTTTCTTTAATAGCGTCAGATTTTATCTTAAAATACAAGAACTTTTCGTGATTCTAATCAAATTTTGTTGGTTTTCATCTTATGAACTTATTTCAGTCAGCTAGATCTTTCTTCTTCAAAGCAAAAATATTTTATCTTCAAATACAAGAACTTTTCGTTGTTTTGTTGATTTTCAGCAAATGAACATATTTCAGCGAGCGAGAAGTTTTTTCTTTAAAAGCGTAAGATTTTATCTTAAAATACAAGAACTTTTCGTGGTTCTTGTCAATTTTTGTTGGTTTTCATCTTATGAACTTATTTCAGTCAGCTCGATCTTTCTTCTTCAAAGCAAAAAGATTTTATCTTCAAATACAAGAACTTTTCGTGGTTTTGTTGATTTTCAGCAAATGAACATATTTCAGCGAGGGAGAAGTTTTTTCTTTAATAGCGTCAGATTTTATCTTAAAATACAAGAACTTTTCGTGGTTCTTGTCAATTTTTGTTGGTTTTCATCCAATGAACTTATTTCAGTCAGCTAGATATTTCTTCTTCAAAGCAAAAAGATTTTATCTTCAAATACAAGAACTTTTCGTGGTTTTGTTGATTTTCAGCAAATGAACATATTTCAGCGAGCTAGAAGTTTTTTCTTCAATAGCGTAAGATTTTATCTTAAAATACAAGAACTTTTCGTCGTTCTTGTCAATTTTTGTTAGTTTTCATCTTATGAACATATTTCAGTCAGCGAGATCTTTCTTCTTCAAAGCAAAAAGATTTTATCTTCAAATACAAGAACTTTTCGTGGTTTTGTTGATTTTCAGCAAATGAACATATTTCAGCGAGGGAGAAGTTTTTTCTTTAATAGCGTCAGATTTTATCTTAAAATACAAGAACTTTTCGTGGTTCTTGTCAATTTTTGTTGGTTTTCATCCAATGAACTTATTTCAGTCAGCTAGCTCTTTCTTCTTCAAAGCTAAAAGATTTTATCTTCAAATACAAGAACTTTTCGTGGTTTTGTTGATTTTCAGCAAATGAACATATTTCAGCGAGCGAGAAGTTTTTTCTTTAATAGCGTCAGATTTTATCTTAAAATACAAGAATTTTTCGTGGTTCTTGTCAATTTTTGTTGGTTTTCATCTTCTGAACTTATTTCAGTCAGCTAGATCTTTCTTCTTCAAAGCAAAAAGATTTTATCTTCAAATACAAGAACTTTTCGTGGTTTTGTTGATTTTCAGCAAATGAACATATTTCAGCGAGGAGGAAGTTTTTTCTTTAATAGCGTCAGATTTTATCTTAAAATACAAGAACTTTTCGTGGTTCTTGTCAATTTTTGTTGGTTTTCATCCCATAAACTTCAAAGCAAATAGATTTTATCTTCAAATACAAGAACTTTTCGTGGTTTTGTTGATTTTCAGCAAATGAACATATTTCAGCGAGGGAGAAGTTTTTTCTTTAATAGCGTCAGATTTTACCTTAAAATACAAAAACTTTTCGTGGTTCTTGTCAATTTTTGTTGGTTTTCATCTTATGAACTTATTTCAGTCAGCTCGATCTTTCTTCTTCAAAGCAAAAAGATTTTATCTTCAAATACAAGAACTTTTCGTGGTTTTGTTGATTTTCAGCAAATTAACATATTTCAGCGAGGGAGAAGTTTTTTCTTTAATAGCGTCAGATTTTATCTTAAAATACAAGAACTTTTCGTGGTTCTTGTCAATTTTTGTTGATTTTCATCAAATGAACTTATTTCAGTCAGCGAGATCTTTCTTCTTCAAAGCAAAAAGATTTTATCTTCAAATACAAGAACTTTTCGTGGTTTTGTTGATTTTCAGCAAATGAACATATTTCAGCGAGCTCGAAGTTTTTTCTTCAATAGCGTAAGATTTTATCTTAAAATACAAGAACTTTTCGTGGTTCTTGTCAATTTTTGTTAGTTTTCATCTTATGAACTTATTTCAGTCAGCTAGATCTTTCTTCTTCAAAGCAAAAAGATTTTATCTTCAAATACAAGAACTTTTCGTGGTTTTGTTGATTTTCAGCAAATGAACATATTTCAGCGAGGGAGAAGTTTTTTCTTTAATAGCGTCAGATTTTATCTTAAAATACAAGAACTTTTCGTGGTTCTTGTCAATTTTTGTTGGTTTTCATCCAATGAACTTGTTTCAGTCAGCTAGATCTTTCTTCTTCAAAGCAAAAAGATTTTATCTTCAAATACAAGAACTTTTCGTGGTTTTGTTGATTTTCAGCAAATGAACATATTTCAGCGAGGGAGAAGTTTTTTCTTTAATAGCGTCAGATTTTATCTTAAAATACAAGAACTTTTCGTGGTTCTTGTCAATTTTTGTTGGTTTTCATCCAATGAACTTATTTCAGTCAGCTAGATCTTTCTTCTTGAAAGCAAAAAGATTTTATCTTCAAATACAAGAACTTTTCGTGGTTTTGTTGATTTTCAGCAAATGAACATATTTCAGCGAGGGAGAAGTTTTTTCTTTAATAGCGTCAGATTTTATCTTAAAATACAAAAACTTTTCGTGGTTCTTGTCAATTTTTGTTGATTTTCATCAAATGAACTTATTTCAGTCAGCTAGATCTTTCTTCTTCAAAGCAAAAAGATTTTATCTTCAAATACAAGAACTTTTCGTGGTTTTATTGATTTTCAGCAAATGAACATATTTCAGCGAGGGAGAAGTTTTTTCTTCAATAGCGTAAGATTTTATCTTAAAATACAAGAACTTTTCGTGGTTCTTGTCAATTTTTGTTAGTTTTCATCTTATGAACTTATTTCAGTCAGCTAGATCTTTCTTCTTCAAAGCAAAAAGATTTTATCTTCAAATACAAGAACTTTTCGTGGTTTTGTTGATTTTCAGCAAATGAACATATTTCAGCGAGGGAGAAGTTTTTTCTTTAATAGCGTCAGATTTTATCTTAAAATACAAGAACTTTTCGTGGTTCTTGTCAATTTTTGTTGGTTTTCATCCAATGAACTTATTTCAGTCAGCCAGATCTTTCTTCTTCAAAGCAAAAAGATTTTATCTTCAAATACAAGAACTTTTCGTGGTTTTGTTGATTTTCAGCAAATGAACATATTTCAGCGAGGGAGAAGTTTTTTCTTTAACAGCGTCAGATTTTATCTTAAAATACAAAAACTTTTCGTGGTTCTTGTCAATTTTTGTTGATTTTCATCAATTGAACTTATTTCAGTCAGCTAGATCTTTCTTCTTCAAAGCAAAAAGATTTTATCTTCAAATACAAGAACTTTTCGTGGTTTTGTTGATTTTCAGCAAATGAACATATTTTAGCGAGGGAGAAGTTTTTTCTTTAATAGCGTCAGATTTTATCTTAAAATACAAGAACTTTTCGTGGTTCTTGTCAATTTTTGTTGGTTTTCATCCAATGAACTTATTTCAGTCAGCTGGATATTTCTTCTTCAAAGCAAAAAGATTTTATCTTCAAATACAAGAACTTTTCGTGGTTTTGTTGATTTTCAGCAAATGAACATATTTCAGCGAGCTAGAAGTTTTTTCTTCAATCGCGTAAGATTTTATCTTAAAATAGAAGAACTTTTCGTGGTTCTTGTCAATTTTTGTTAGTTTTCATCTTATGAACTTATTTCAGTCAGCTCGATCTTTCTTCTTCAAAGCAAAAAGATTTTATCTTCAAATACCAGAACTTTTCGTGGTTTTGTTGATTTTCAGCAAATGAACATATTTCAGCGAGCGAGAAGTTTTTTCTTTAATAGCGTCAGATTTTATCTTAAAATACAAGAACTTTTCGTGGTTCTTGTCAATTTTTGTTGGTTTTCATCCAATGAACTTATTTCAGTCAGCCAGATCTTTCTTCTTCCAAGCAAAAAGATTTTATCTTCAAATACAAGAACTTTTCGTGGTTTTGTTGATTTTCAGCAAATGAACATATTTCAGCGAGGGAGAAGTTTTTTCTTTAATAGCGTCAGATTTTATCTTAAAATACAAAAACTTTTCGTGGTTCTTGTCAATTTTTGTTGATTTTCATCAAATGAACTTATTTCAGTCAGCTAGATATTTCTTCTTCAAAGCAAAAAGATTTTATCTTCAAATACAAGAACTTTTCGTGGTTTTGTTGATTTTCAGCAAATGAACATATTTCAGCGAGCTAGAAGTTTTTTCTTCAATAGCGTAAGATTTTATCTTAAAATACAAGAACTTTTCGTCGTTCTTGTCAATTTTTGTTAGTTTTCATCTTATGAACATATTTCAGTCAGCGAGATCTTTCTTCTTCAAAGCAAAAAGATTTTATCTTCAAATACAAGAACTTTTCGTGGTTTTGTTGATTTTCAGCAAATGAACATATTTCAGCGAGGGAGAAGTTTTTTCTTTAATAGCGTCAGATTTTATCTTAAAATACAAGAACTTTTCGTGGTTCTTGTCAATTTTTGTTGGTTTTCATCCAATGAACTTATTTCAGTCAGCTAGCTCTTTCTTCTTCAAAGCAAAAAGATTTTATCTTCAAATACAAGAACTTTTCGTGGTTTTGTTGATTTTCAGCAAATGAACATATTTCAGCGAGCGAGAAGTTTTTTCTTTAATAGCGTCAGATTTTATCTTAAAATACAAGAATTTTTCGTGGTTCTTGTCAATTTTTGTTGGTTTTCATCTTCTGAACTTATTTCAGTCAGCTAGATCTTTCTTCTTCAAAGCAAAAAGATTTTATCTTCAAATACAAGAACTTTTCGTGGTTTTGTTGATTTTCAGCAAATGAACATATTTCAGCGAGGAGGAAGTTTTTTCTTTAATAGCGTCAGATTTTATCTTAAAATACAAGAACTTTTCGTGGTTCTTGTCAATTTTTGTTGGTTTTCATCCCATAAACTTCAAAGCAAATAGATTTTATCTTCAAATACAAGAACTTTTCGTGGTTTTGTTGATTTTCAGCAAATGAACATATTTCAGCGAGGGAGAAGTTTTTTCTTTAATAGCGTCAGATTTTACCTTAAAATACAAAAACTTTTCGTGGTTCTTGTCAATTTTTGTTGGTTTTCATCTTATGAACTTATTTCAGTCAGCTCGATCTTTCTTCTTCAAAGCAAAAAGATTTTATCTTCAAATACAAGAACTTTTCGTGGTTTTGTTGATTTTCAGCAAATTAACATATTTCAGCGAGGGAGTAGTTTTTTCTTTAATAGCGTCAGATTTTATCTTAAAATACAAGAACTTTTCGTGGTTCTTGTCAATTTTTGTTGGTTTTCATCCAATGAACTTATTTCAGTCAGCCAGATCTTTCTTCTTCAAAGCAAAAAGATTTTATCTTCAAATACAAGAACTTTTCGTGGTTTTGTTGATTTTCAGCAAATGAACATATTTCAGCGAGCTAGAAGTTTTTTCTTCAATAGCGTCAGATTTTATCTTAAAATACAAAAACTTTTCGTGGTTCTTGTCAATTTTTGTTGGTTTTCATCCAATGAACTTATTTCAGTCAGCCAGATCTTTCTTCTTCAAAGCAAAAAGATTTTATATCCAAATACAAGAACTTTTCGTGGTTTTGTTGATTTTCAGCAATTGAACATATTTCAGCGAGGGAGAAGTTTTTTCTTTAATAGCGTCAGATTTTATCTTAAAATACAAGAACTTTTCGTGGTTCTTGTCAATTTTTGTTGATTTTCATCAAATGAACTTATTTCAGTCAGCTGGATCTTTCTTCTTCAAAGCAAAAAGATTTTATCTTCAAATACAAGAACTTTTCGTGGTTTTGTTGATTTTCAGCAAATGAACATATTTCAGCGAGCTCGAAGTTTTTTCTTCAATAGCGTAAGATTTTATCTTAAAATACAAGAACTTTTCGTGGTTCTTGTCAATTTTTGTTAGTTTTCATCTTATGAACTTATTTCAGTCAGCTAGATCTTTCTTCTTCAAAGCAAAAAGATTTTATCTTCAAATACAAGAACTTTTCGTGGTTTTGTTGATTTTCAGCAAATGAACATATTTCAGCGAGCGAGAAGTTTTTTCTTTAATAGCGTCAGATTTTATCTTAAAATACAAGAATTTTTCGTGGTTCTTGTCAATTTTTGTTGGTTTTCATCTTATGAACTTATTTCAGTCAGCTAGATCTTTCTTCTTGAAAGCAAAAAGATTTTATCTTCAAATACAAGAACTTATCGTGGTTTTGTTGATTTTCAGCAAATGAACATATTTCAGCGAGGGAGAAGTTTTTTCTTTAATAGCGTCAGATTTTATCTTAAAATACAAGAACTTTTCGTGGTTCTTGTCAATTTTTGTTGGTTTTCATCCAATGAACTTATTTCAGTCAGCCAGATCTTTCTTCTTCAAAGCAAAAAGATTTTATCTTCAAATACAAGAACTTTTCGTGGTTTTGTTGATTTTCAGCAAATGAACATATTTCAGCGAGGGAGAAGTTTTTTCTTTAATAGCGTCAGATTTTATGTTAAAATACAAAAACTTTTCGTGGTTCTTGTCAATTTTTGTTGATTTTCATCAAATGAACTTATTTCAGTCAGCGAGATCTTTCTTCTTCAAAGCAAAAAGATTTTATCTTCAAATACAAGAACTTTTCGTGGTTTTGTTGATTTTCAGCAAATGAACATATTTCAGCGAGGGAGAAGTTTTTTCTTTAATAGCGTCAGATTTTATCTTAAAATACAAGAATTTTTCGTGGTTCTTGTCAATTTTTGTTGGTTTTCATCTTCTGAACTTATTTCAGTCAGCTAGATCTTTCTTCTTCAAAGCAAAAAGATTTTATCTTCAAATACAAGAACTTTTCGTGGTTTTGTTGATTTTCAGCAAATGAACATATTTCAGCGAGGAGGAAGTTTTTTCTTTAATAGCGTCAGATTTTATCATAAAATACAAGAACTTTTCGTGGTTCTTGTCAATTTTTGTTGGTTTTCATCCCATAAACTTCAAAGCAAATAGATTTTATCTTCAAATACAAGAACTTTTCGTGGTTTTGTTGATTTTCAGCAAATGAACATATTTCAGCGAGGGAGAAGTTTTTTCTTTAATAGCGTCAGATTTTACCTTAAAATACAAAAACTTTTCGTGGTTCTTGTCAATTTTTGTTGGTTTTCATCTTATGAACTTATTTCAGTCAGCTCGATCTTTCTTCTTCAAAGCAAAAAGATTTTATCTTCAAATACAAGAACTTTTCGTGGTTTTGTTGATTTTCAGCAAATTAACATATTTCAGCGAGGGAGAAGTTTTTTCTTTAATAGCGTCAGATTTTATCTTAAAATACAAGAACTTTTCGTGGTTCTTGTCAATTTTTGTTGGTTTTCATCCAATGAACTTATTTCAGTCAGCCAGATCTTTCTTCTTCAAAGCAAAAAGATTTTATCTTCAAATACAAGAACTTTTCGTGGTTTTGTTGATTTTCAGCAAATGAACATATTTCAGCGAGCTAGAAGTTTTTTCTTCAATAGCGTCAGATTTTATCTTAAAATACAAAAACTTTTCGTGGTTCTTGTCAATTTTTGTTGGTTTTCATCCAATGAACTTATTTCAGTCAGCCAGATCTTTCTTCTTCAAAGCAAAAAGATTTTATATCCAAATACAAGAACTTTTCGTGGTTTTGTTGATTTTCAGCAATTGAACATATTTCAGCGAGGGAGAAGTTTTTTCTTTAATAGCGTCAGATTTTATCTTAAAATACAAGAACTTTTCGTGGTTCTTGTCAATTTTTGTTGATTTTCATCAAATGAACTTATTTCAGTCAGCTAGATCTTTCTTCTTCAAAGCAAAAAGATTTTATCTTCAAATACAAGAACTTTTCGTGGTTTTGTTGATTTTCAGCAAATGAACATATTTCAGCGAGGGAGAAGTTTTTTCTTTAATAGCGTCAGATTTTATCTTAAAATACAAGAACTTTTCGTGGTTCTTGTCAATTTTTGTTGGTTTTCATCCAATGAACTTATTTCAGTCAGCTAGATCTTTCTTCTTCAAAGCAAAAAGATTTTATCTTCAAATACAAGAACTTTTCGTGGTTTTGTTGATTTTCAGCAAATGAACATATTTCAGCGAGCGAGAAGTTTTTTCTTTAATAGCGTCAGATTTTATCTTAAAATACAAGAATTTTTCGTGGTTCTTGTCAATTTTTGTTGGTTTTCATCTTATGAACTTATTTCAGTCAGCTAGATCTTTCTTCTTGAAAGCAAAAAGATTTTATCTTCAAATACAAGAACTTATCGTGGTTTTGTTGATTTTCAGCAAATGAACATATTTCAGCGAGGGAGAAGTTTTTTCTTTAATAGCGTCAGATTTTATCTTAAAATACAAGAACTTTTCGTGGTTCTTGTCAATTTTTGTTGGTTTTCATCCAATGAACTTATTTCATTCAGCCAGATCTTTCTTCTTCAAAGCAAAAAGATTTTATCTTCAAATACAAGAACTTTTCGTGGTTTTGTTGATTTTCAGCAAATGAACATATTTCAGCGAGGGAGAAGTTTTTTCTTTAATAGCGTCAGATTTTATGTTAAAATACAAAAACTTTTCGTGGTTCTTGTCAATTTTTGTTGATTTTCATCAAATGAACTTATTTCAGTCAGCGAGATCTTTCTTCTTCAAAGCAAAAAGATTTTATCTTCAAATACAAGAACTTTTCGTGGTTTTGTTGATTTTCAGCAAATGAACATATTTCAGCGAGGGAGAAGTTTTTTCTTTAATAGCGTCAGATTTTATCTTAAAATACAAGAACTTTTCGTGGTTCTTGTCAATTTTTGTTGGTTTTCATCCAATGAACTTATTTCAGTCAGCTAGATCTTTCTTCTTGAAAGCAAAAAGATTTTATCTTCAAATACAAGAACTTTTCGTGGTTTTGTTGATTTTCAGCAAATGAACATATTTCAGCGAGCTAGAAGTTTTTTCTTCAATAGCGTAAGATTTTATCTTAAAATACAAGAACTTTTCGTGGTTCTTGTCAATTTTTGTTAGCTTTCATCTTATTAACTTATTTCAGTCAGCTAGATCTTTCTTCTTCAAAGCAAAAAGATTTTATCTTCAAATACAAGAACTTTTCGTGGTTTTGTTGATTTTCAGCAAATGAACATATTTCAGCGAGGGAGAAGTTTTTTCTTTAATAGCGTCAGATTTTATCTTAAAATACAAGAACCTTTCGTGGTTCTTGTCAATTTTTGTTTGTTTTCATCCAATGAACTTATTTCAGTCAGCTAGATCTTTCTTCTTCAAAGCAAAAAGATTTTATCTTCAAATACAAGAACTTTTCGTGGTTTTGTTGATTTTCAGCAAATGAACATATTTCAGCGAGCGAGAAGTTTTTTCTTTAATAGCGTCAGATTTTATCTTAAAATACAACAATTTTTCGTGGTTCTTGTCAATTTTTGTTGGTTTTCATCCAATGAACTTATTTCGGTCAGCAAGATCTTTCTTCTTGAAAGCAAAAAGATTTTATCTTCAAATACAAGAACTTTTCGTGGTTTCGTTGATTTTCAGCAAATGAACATATTTCAGCGAGCTAGAAGTTTTTTCTTTAATAGCGTCAGATTTTATCTTAAAATAAAAGAACTTTTCGTGGTTCTTGTCAATTTTTGTTAGTTTTCATCTTATGAACTTATTTCAGTCAGCTAGATCTTTCTTCTTCAAAGCAAAAAGATTTTATCTTCAAATACAAGAACTTTTCGTGGTTTTGTTGATTTTCAGCAAATGAACATATTTCAGCGAGGGAGAAGATTTTTCTTTAATAGCGTCAGATTTTATCTTAAAATACAAGAACTTTTCGTGGTTCTTGTCAATTTTTGTTGGTTTTCATCCAATGAACTTATTTCAGTCAGCTAGATCTTACTTCTTCAAAGCAAAAAGATTTTATCTTCAAATACAAGAACTTTTCGTGGTTTTGTTGATTTTCAGCAAATGAACATATTTCAGCGAGCTAGAAGTTTTTTCTTTAATAGCGTCAGATTTTATCTTAAAATACAAGAACTTTTCGTGGTTCTAATCAAATTTTGTTGGTTTTCATCTTATGAACTTATTTCAGTCAGCTAGATCTTTCTTCTTCAAAGCAAAAAGATTTTATCTTCAAATACAAGAACTTTTCGTTGTTTTGTTGATTTTCAGCAAATGAACATATTTCAGCGAGCGAGAAGTTTTTTCTTTAAAAGCGTAAGATTTTATCTTAAAATACAAGAACTTTTCGTGGTTCTTGTCAATTTTTGTTGGTTTTCATCTTATGAACTTATTTCAGTCAGCTCGATCTTTCTTCTTCAAAGCAAAAAGATTTTATCTTCAAATACAAGAACTTTTCGTGGTTTTGTTGATTTTCAGCAAATGAACATATTTCAGCGAGGGAGAAGTTTTTTCTTTAATAGCGTCAGATTTTATCTTAAAATACAAGAACTTTTCGTGGTTCTTGTCAATTTTTGTTGGTTTTCATCCAATGAACTTATTTCAGTCAGCCAGATCTTTCTTCTTCAAAGCAAAAAGATTTTATCTTCAAATACAAGAACTTTTCGTGGTTTTGTTGATTTTCAGCAAATGAACATATTTCAGCGAGGGAGAAGTTTTTTCTTTAATAGCGTCAGAATTTATCTTAAAATACAAAAACTTTTCGTGGTTCTTGTCAATTTTTGTTGGTTTTCATCCAATGAACTTATTTCGGTCAGCAAGATCTTTCTTCTTGAAAGCAAAAAGATTTTATCTTCAAATACAAGAACTTTTCGTGGTTTCGTTGATTTTCAGCAAATGAACATATTTCAGCGAGCTAGAAGTTTTTTCTTTAATAGCGTCAGATTTTATCTTAAAATAAAAGAACTTTTCGTGGTTCTTGTCAATTTTTGTTAGTTTTCATCTTATGAACTTATTTCATTCAGCTCGATCTTTCTTCTTCAAAGCAAAAAGATTTTATCTTCAAATACAAGAACTTTTCGTGGTTTTGTTGATTTTCAGCAAATGAACATATTTCAGCGAGGGAGAAGTTTTTTCTTTAATAGCGTCAGATTTTATCTTAAAATACAAGAACTTTTCGTGGTTCTTGTCAATTTTTGTTGGTTTTCATCCAATGAACTTATTTCAGTCAGCTAGATCTTTCTTCTTCAAAGCAAAAAGATTTTATCTTCAAATACAAGAACTTTTCGTGGTTTTGTTGATTTTCAGCAAATGAACATATTTCAGCGAGCGAGAAGTTTTTTCTTCAATAGCGTAAGATTTTATCTTAAAATACAAGAACTTTTCGTGGTTCTTGTCAATTTTTGTTAGTTTTCATCTTATGAACTTATTTCAGTCAGCTAGATCTTTCTTCTTCAAAGCAAAAAGATTTTATCTTCAAATACAAGAACTTTTCGTGGTTTTGTTGATTTTCAGCAAATGAACATATTTCAGCGAGCGAGAAGTTTTTTCTTTAAAAGCGTAAGATTTTATCTTAAAATACAAGAACTTTTCGTGGTTCTTGTCAATTTTTGTTGGTTTTCATCCAATGAACTTATTTCAGTCAGCCAGATCTTTCTTCTTCAAAGCAAAAAGATTTTATCTTCAAATACAAGAACTTTTCGTGGTTTTGTTGATTTTCAGCAAATGAACATATTTCAGCGAGGGAGAAGTTTTTTCTTTAATAGCGTCAGATTTTATCTTAAAATACAAAAACTTTTCGTGGTTCTTGTCAATTTTTGTTGATTTTCATCAAATGAACTTATTTCAGTCAGCTAGATCTTTCTTCTTCAAAGCAAAAAGATTTTATCTTAAAATACAATAACTTTTCGTGGTTCTTGTCAATTTTTGTTAGTTTTCATCTTATGAACTTATTTCAGTCAGCTAGATCTTTCTTCTTCAAAGCAAAAAGATTTTATCTTCAAATACAAGAACTTTTCGTGGTTTTGTTGATTTTCAGCAAATGAACATATTTCAGCGAGGGAGAAGTTTTTTCTTTAATAGCGTCAGATTTTATCTTAAAATACAAGAACTTTTCGTGGTTCTTGTCAATTTTTGTTGGTTTTCATCCCATAAACTTATTTCAGTCAGCTAGATCTTACTTCTTCAAAGCAAAAAGATTTTATCTTCAAATACAAGAACTTTTCGTGGTTTTGTTGATTTTCAGCAAATGAACATATTTCAGCGAGCGAGAAGTTTTTTCTTTAAAAGCGTAAGATTTTATCTTAAAATACAAGAACTTTTCGTGGTTGTTGTCAATTTTTGTTGGTTTTCATCTTATGAACTTATTTCAGTCAGCTCGATCTTTCTTCTTCAAAGCAAAAAGATTTTATCTTCAAATACAAGAACTTTTCGTGGTTTTGTTGATTTTCAGCAAATGAACATATTTCAGCGAGGGAGAAGTTTTTTCTTTAATAGCGTCAGATTTTATCTTAAAATACAAGAACTTTTCGTGGTTCTTGTCAATTTTTGTTGGTTTTCATCCAATGAACTTATTTCAGTCAGCCAGATCTTTCTTCTTCAAAGCAAAAAGATTTTATCTTCAAATACAAGAACTTTTCGTGGTTTTGTTGATTTTCAGCAAATGAACATATTTCAGCGAGGGAGAAGTTTTTTCTTTAATAGCGTCAGAATTTATCTTAAAATACAAAAACTTTTCGTGGTTCTTGTCAATTTTTGTTGGTTTTCATCCAATGAACTTATTTCGGTCAGCAAGATCTTTCTTCTTGAAAGCAAAAAGATTTTATCTTCAAATACAAGAACTTTTCGTGGTTTCGTTGATTTTCAGCAAATGAACATATTTCAGCGAGCTAGAAGTTTTTTCTTTAATAGCGTCAGATTTTATCTTAAAATAAAAGAACTTTTCGTGGTTCTTGTCAATTTTTGTTAGTTTTCATCTTATGAACTTATTTCATTCAGCTCGATCTTTCTTCTTCAAAGCAAAAAGATTTTATCTTCAAATACAAGAACTTTTCGTGGTTTTGTTGATTTTCAGCAAATGAACATATTTCAGCGAGGGAGAAGTTTTTTCTTGAATAGCGTCAGATTTTATCTTAAAATACAAGAACTTTTCGTGGTTCTTGTCAATTTTTGTTGGTTTTCATCCAATGAACTTATTTCAGTCAGCTAGATCTTTCTTCTTCAAAGCAAAAAGATTTTATCTTCAAATACAAGAACTTTTCGTGGTTTTGTTGATTTTCAGCAAATGAACATATTTCAGCGAGCGAGAAGTTTTTTCTTCAATAGCGTAAGATTTTATCTTAAAATACAAGAACTTTTCGTGGTTCTTGTCAATTTTTGTTAGTTTTCATCTTATGAACTTATTTCAGTCAGCTAGATCTTTCTTCTTCAAAGCAAAAAGATTTTATCTTCAAATACAAGAACTTTTCGTGGTTTTGTTGATTTTCAGCAAATGAACATATTTCAGCGAGGGAGAAGTTTTTTCTTTAAAAGCGTAAGATTTTATCTTAAAATACAAGAACTTTTCGTGGTTCTTGTCAATTTTTGTTGGTTTTCATCCAATGAACTTATTTCAGTCAGCCAGATCTTTCTTCTTCAAAGCAAAAAGATTTTATCTTCAAATACAAGAACTTTTCGTGGTTTTGTTGATTTTCAGCAAATGAACATATTTCAGCGAGGGAGAAGTTTTTTCTTTAATAGCGTCAGATTTTATCTTAAAATACAAAAACTTTTCGTGGTTCTTGTCAATTTTTGTTGATTTTCATCAAATGAACTTATTTCAGTCAGCGAGATCTTTCTTCTTCAAAGCAAAAAGATTTTATCTTAAAATACAAGAACTTTTCGTGGTTCTTGTCAATTTTTGTTAGTTTTCATCTTATGAACTTATTTCAGTCAGCTAGATCTTTCTTCTTCAAAGCAAAAAGATTTTATCTTCAAATACAAGAACTTTTCGTGGTTTTGTTGATTTTCAGCAAATGAACATATTTCAGCGAGGGAGAAGTTTTTTCTTTAATAGCGTCAGATTTTATCTTAAAATACAAGAACTTTTCGTGGTTCTTGTCAATTTTTGTTGGTTTTCATCCCATAAACTTATTTCAGTCAGCTAGATCTTACTTCTTCAAAGCAAAAAGATTTTATCTTCAAATACAAGAACTTTTCGTGGTTTTGTTGATTTTCAGCAAATGAACATATTTCAGCGAGGGAGAAGTTTTTTCTTTAATAGCGTCAGATCTTATCTTAAAATACAAGAACTTTTCGTGGTTCTTGTCAATTTTTGTTGGTTTTCATGCAATGAACTTATTTCAGTCAGCCAGATCTTTCTTCTTCAAAGCAAAAATATTTTATCTTCAAATACAAGAACTTTTCGTGGTTTTGTTGATTTTCAGCAAATGAACATATTTCAGCGAGGGAGAAGTTTTTTCTTTAACAGCGTCAGATTTTATCTTAAAATACAAAAACTTTTCGTGGTTCTTGTCAATTTTTGTTGATTTTCATCAAATGAACTTATTTCAGTCAGCTAGATCTTTCTTCTTCAAAGCAAAAAGATTTTATCTTCAAATACAAGAACTTTTCGTGGTTTTGTTGATTTTCAGCAAATGAACATATTTCAGCGAGCTAGAAGTTTTTTCTTCAATAGCGTAAGATTTTATCTTAAAATACAAGAACTTTTCGTGGTTCTTGTCAATTTTTGTTGGTTTTCATCCCATAAACTTCAAAGCAAATAGATTTTATCTTCAAATACAAGAACTTTTCGTGGTTTTGTTGATTTTCAGCAAATGAACATATTTCAGCGAGGGAGAAGTTTTTTCTTTAATAGCGTCAGATTTTATCTTAAAATACAAGAACTTTTCGTGGTTCTTGTCAATTTTTGTTGGTTTTCATCCAATGAACTTATTTCAGTCAGCTAGATCTTTCTTCTTGAAAGCAAAAAGATTTTATCTTCAAATACAAGAACTTTTCGTGGTTTTGTTGATTTTCAGCAAATGAACATATTTCAGCGAGCTGGACGTTTTTTCTTCAATAGCGTAAGATTTTATCTTAAAATACAAGAACTTTTCGTGGTTCTTGTCAATTTTTGTTAGCTTTCATCTTATTAACTTATTTCAGTCAGCTAGATCTTTCTTCTTCAAAGCAAAAAGATTTTATCTTCAAATACAAGAACTTTTCGTGGTTTTGTTGATTTTCAGCAAATGAACATATTTCAGCGAGGGAGAAGTTTTTTCTTTAATAGCGTCAGATTTTATCTTAAAATACAAGAACCTTTCGTGGTTCTTGTCAATTTTTGTTGGTTTTCATCCAATGAACTTATTTCAGTCAGCTAGATCTTTCTTCTTCAAAGCAAAAAGATTTTATCTTCAAATACAAGAACTTTTCGTGGTTTTGTTGATTTTCAGCAAATGAACATATTTCAGCGAGCGAGAAGTTTTTTCTTTAATAGCGTCAGATTTTATCTTAAAATACAACAATTTTTCGTGGTTCTTGTCAATTTTTGTTGGTTTTCATCCAATGAACTTATTTCGGTCAGCAAGATCTTTCTTCTTGAAAGCAAAAAGATTTTATCTTCAAATACAAGAACTTTTCGTGGTTTTGTTGATTTTCAGCAAATGAACATATTTCAGCGAGCTGGACGTTTTTTCTTCAATAGCGTAAGATTTTATCTTAAAATACAAGAACTTTTTGTGGTTCTTGTCAATTTTTGTTAGCTTTCATCTTATTAACTTATTTCAGTCAGCTAGATCTTTCTTCTTCAAAGCAAAAAGATTTTATCTTCAAATACAAGATCTTTTCGTGGTTTTGTTGATTTTCAGCAAATGAACATATTTCAGCGAGGGAGAAGTTTTTTCTTTAATAGCGTCAGATTTTATCTTAAAATACAAGAACCTTTCGTGGTTCTTGTCAATTTTTGTTGGTTTTCATCCAATGAACTTATTTCAGTCAGCTAGATCTTTCTTCTTCAAAGCAAAAAGATTTTATCTTCAAATACAAGAACTTTTCGTGGTTTTGTTGATTTTCAGCAAATGAACATATTTCAGCGAGCGAGAAGTTTTTTCTTTAATAGCGTCAGATTTTATCTTAAAATACAACAATTTTTCGTGGTTCTTGTCAATTTTTGTTGGTTTTCATCCAATGAACTTATTTCGGTCAGCAAGATCTTTCTTCTTGAAAGCAAAAAGATTTTATCTTCAAATACAAGAACTTTTCGTGGTTTCGTTGATTTTCAGCAAATGAACATATTTCAGCGAGCTAGAAGTTTTTTCTTTAATAGCGTCAGATTTTATCTTAAAATAAAAGAACTTTTCGTGGTTCTTGTCAATTTTTGTTAGTTTTCATCTTATGAACTTATTTCAGTCAGCTAGATCTTTCTTCTTCAAAGCAAAAAGATTTTATCTTCAAATACAAGAACTTTTCGTGGTTTTGTTGATTTTCAGCAAATGAACATATTTCAGCGAGGGAGAAGTTTTTTCTTTAATAGCGTCAGATTTTATCTTAAAATACAAGAACTTTTCGTGGTTCTTGTCAATTTTTGTTGGTTTTCATCCAATGAACTTATTTCAGTCAGCTCGATCTTTCTTCTTCAAAGCAAAAAGATTTTATCTTCAAATACAAGAACTTTTCGTGGTTTTGTTGATTTTCAGCAAATGAACATATTTCAGCGAGCTAGAAGTTTTTTCTTTAATAGCGTCAGATTTTATCTTAAAATACAAGAACTTTTCGTAGTTCTAATCAAATTTTGTTGGTTTTCATCTTATGAACATATTTCAGTCAGCTAGATCTTTCTTCTTCAAAGCAAAAAGATTTTATCTTCAAATACAAGAACTTTTCGTGGTTTCGTTGATTTTCAGCAAATGAACATATTTCAGCGAGCTAGAAGTTTTTTCTTTAATAGCGTCAGATTTTATCTTAAAATACAAGAACCTTTCGTGGTTCTTGTCAATTTTTGTTGGTTTTCATCCAATCAACTTATTTCAGTCAGCGAGATCTTTCTTCTTCAAAGCAAAAAGATTTTATCTTCAAATACAAGAACTTTTCGTGGTTTTGTTGATTTTCAGCAAATGAACATATTTCAGCGAGCGAGAAGTTTTTTCTTTAATAGCGTCAGATTTTATCTTAAAATACAACAATTTTTCGTGGTTCTTGTCAATTTTTGTTGGTTTTCATCCAATGAACTTATTTCGGTCAGCAAGATCTTTCTTCTTGAAAGCAAAAAGATTTTATCTTCAAATACAAGAACTTTTCGTGGTTTCGTTGATTTTCAGCAAATGAACATATTTCAGCGAGCTAGAAGTTTTTTCTTTAATAGCGTCAGATTTTATCTTAAAATAAAAGAACTTTTCGTGGTTCTTGTCAATTTTTGTTAGTTTTCATCTTATGAACTTATTTCAGTCAGCTAGATCTTTCTTCTTCAAAGCAAAAAGATTTTATCTTCAAATACAAGAACTTTTCGTGGTTTTGTTGATTTTCAGCAAATGAACATATTTCAGCGAGGGAGAAGTTTTTTCTTTAATAGCGTCAGATTTTATCTTAAAATACAAGAACTTTTCGTGGTTCTTGTCAATTTTTGTTGGTTTTCATCCAATGAACTTATTTCAGTCAGCTAGATCTTTCTTCTTCAAAGCAAAAAGATTTTATCTTCAAATACAAGAACTTTTCGTGGTTTTGTTGATTTTCAGCAAATGAACATATTTCAGCGAGCTAGAAGTTTTTTCTTTAATAGCGTCAGATTTTATCTTAAAATACAAGAACTTTTCGTGGTTCTAATCAAATTTTGTTGGTTTTCATCTTATGAACTTATTTCAGTCAGCTAGATCTTTCTTCTTCAAAGCAAAAAGATTTTATCTTCAAATACAAGAACTTTTCGTTGTTTTGTTGATTTTCAGCAAATGAACATATTTCAGCGAGCGAGAAGTTTTTTCTTTAAAAGCGTAAGATTTTATCTTAAAATACAAGAACTTTTCGTGGTTCTTGTCAATTTTTGTTGGTTTTCATCTTATGAACTTATTTCAGTCAGCTCGATTTTCTTCTTCAAAGCAAAAAGATTTTATCTTCAAATACAAGAACTTTTCGTGGTTTTGTTGATTTTCAGCAAATGAACATATTTCAGCGAGGGAGAAGTTTTTTCTTTAATAGCGTCAGATTTTATCTTAAAATACAAGAACTTTTCGTGGTTCTTGTCAATTTTTGTTGGTTTTCATCCAATGAACTTATTTCAGTCAGCCAGATCTTTCTTCTTCAAAGCAAAAAGATTTTATCTTCAAATACAAGAACTTTTCGTGGTTTCGTTGATTTTCAGCAAATGAACATATTTCAGCGAGCTGGAAATTTTTTCTTTAATAGCGTCAGATTTTATCTTAAAATAAAAGAACTTTTCGTGGTTCTTGTCAATTTTTGTTAGTTTTCATCTTATGAACTTATTTCAGTCAGCTAGATCTTTCTTCTTCAAAGCAAAAAGATTTTATCTTCAAATACAAGAACTTTTCGTGGTTTTGTTGATTTTCAGCAAATGAACATATTTCAGCGAGGGAGAAGTTTTTTCTTTAATAGCGTCAGATTTTATCTTAAAATACAAGAACTTTTCGTGGTTCTTGTCAATTTTTGTTGGTTTTCATCCAATGAACTTATTTCAGTCAGCTAGATCTTTCTTCTTCAAAGCAAAAAGATTTTATCTTCAAATACAAGAACTTTTCGTTGTTTTGTTGATTTTCAGCAAATGAACATATTTCAGCGAGCGAGAAGTTTTTTCTTTAAAAGCGTAAGATTTTATCTTAAAATACAAGAACTTTTCGTGGTTCTTGTCAATTTTTGTTGGTTTTCATCTTATGAACTTATTTCAGTCAGCTCGATCTTTCTTCTTCAAAGCAAAAAGATTTTATCTTCAAATACAAGAACTTTTCGTGGTTTTGTTGATTTTCAGCAAATGAACATATTTCAGCGAGGGAGAAGTTTTTTCTTTAATAGCGTCAGATTTTATCTTAAAATACAAGACCTTTTCGTGGTTCTTGTCAATTTTTGTTGGTTATCATCCAATGAACTTATTTCAGTCAGCCAGATCTTTCTTCTTCAAAGCAAAAAGATTTTATCTTCAAATACAAGAACTTTTCGTGGTTTTGTTGATTTTCAGCAAATGAACATATTTCAGCGAGCTAGAAGTTTTTTCTTTAATAGCGTCAGATTTTATCTTAAAATAAAAGAACTTTTCGTGGTTCTTGTCAATTTTTGTTAGTTTTCATCTTATGAACTTATTTCAGTCAGCTAGATCTTTCTTCTTCAAAGCAAAAAGATTTTATCTTCAAATACAAGAACTTTTCGTGGTTTTGTTGATTTTCAGCAAATGAACATATTTCAGCGAGGGAGAAGTTTTTTCTTTAATAGCGTCAGATTTTATCTTAAAATACAAGAACTTTTCGTGGTTCTTGTCAATTTTTGTTGGTTTTCATCCAATGAACTTATTTCAGTCAGCTAGATCTTTCTTCTTCAAAGCAAAAAGATTTTATCTTCAAATACAAGAACTTTTCGTGGTTTTGTTGATTTTCAGCAAATGAACATATTTCAGCGAGCTAGAAGTTTTTTCTTTAATAGCGTCAGATTTTATCTTAAAATACAAGAACTTTTCGTGGTTCTAATCAAATTTTGTTGGTTTTCATCTTATGAACTTATTTCAGTCAGCTAGATCTTTCTTCTCCAAAGCAAAAAGATTTTATCTTCAAATACAAGAACTTTTCGTTGTTTTGTTGATTTTCAGCAAATGAACATATTTCAGCGAGCGAGAAGTTTTTTCTTTAAAAGCGTAAGATTTTATCTTAAAATACAAGAACTTTTCGTGGTTCTTGTCAATTTTTGTTGGTTTTCATCCAATGAACTTATTTCGGTCAGCAAGATCTTTCTTCTTGAAAGCAAAAAGATTTTATCTTCAAATACAAGAACTTTTCGTGGTTTTGTTGATTTTCAGCAAATGAACATATTTCAGCGAGCTGGACGTTTTATCTTCAATAGCGTAAGATTTTATCTTAAAATACAAGAACTTTTCGTGGTTCTTGTCAATTTTTGTTAGCTTTCATCTTATTAACTTATTTCAGTCAGCTAGATCTTTCTTCTTCAAAGCAAAAAGATTTTATCTTCAAATACAAGAACTTTTCGTGGTTTTGTTGATTTTCAGCAAATGAACATATTTCAGCGAGGGAGAAGTTTTTTCTTTAATAGCGTCAGATTTTATCTTAAAATACAAGAACCTTTCGTGGTTCTTGTCAATTTTTGTTGGTTTTCATCCAATGAACTTATTTCAGTCAGCTAGATCTTTCTTCTTCAAAGCAAAAAGATTTTATCTTCAAATACAAGAACTTTTCGTGGTTTTGTTGATTTTCAGCAAATGAACATATTTCAGCGAGCGAGAAGTTTTTTCTTTAATAGCGTCAGATTTTATCTTAAAATACAACAATTTTTCGTGGTTCTTGTCAATTTTTGTTGGTTTTCATCCAATGAACTTATTTCGGTCAGCAAGATCTTTCTTCTTGAAAGCAAAAAGATTTTATCTTCAAATACAAGAACTTTTCGTGGTTTTGTTGATTTTCAGCAAATGAACATATTTCAGCGAGCTGGACGTTTTTTCTTCAATAGCGTAAGATTTTATCTTAAAATACAAGAACTTTTCGTGGTTCTTGTCAATTTTTGTTAGCTTTCATCTTATTAACTTATTTCAGTCAGCTAGATCTTTCTTCTTCAAAGCAAAAAGATTTTATCTTCAAATACAAGAACTTTTCGTGGTTTTGTTGATTTTCAGCAAATGAACATATTTCAGCGAGGGAGAAGTTTTTTCTTTAATAGCGTCAGATTTTATCTTAAAATACAAGAACCTTTCGTGGTTCTTGTCAATTTTTGTTGGTTTTCATCCAATGAACTTATTTCAGTCAGCTAGATCTTTCTTCTTCAAAGCAAAAAGATTTTATCTTCAAATACAAGAACTTTTCGTGGTTTTGTTGATTTTCAGCAAATGAACATATTTCAGCGAGCGAGAAGTTTTTTCTTTAATAGCGTCAGATTTTATCTTAAAATACAACAATTTTTCGTGGTTCTTGTCAATTTTTGTTGGTTTTCATCCAATGAACTTATTTCGGTCAGCAAGATCTTTCTTCTTGAAAGCAAAAAGATTTTATCTTCAAATACAAGAACTTTTCGTGGTTTCGTTGATTTTCAGCAAATGAACATATTTCAGCGAGCTAGAAGTTTTTTCTTTAATAGCGTCAGATTTTATCTTAAAATAAAAGAACTTTTCGTGGTTCTTGTCAATTTTTGTTAGTTTTCATCTTATGAACTTATTTCAGTCAGCTAGATCTTTCTTCTTCAAAGCAAAAAGATTTTATCTTCAAATACAAGAACTTTTCGTGGTTTTGTTGATTTTCAGCAAATGAACATATTTCAGCAAGGGAGAAGTTTTTTCTTTAATAGCGTCAGATTTTATCTTAAAATACAAGAACTTTTCGTGGTTCTTGTCAATTTTTGTTGGTTTTCATCCAATGAACTTATTTCAGTCAGCTAGATCTTTCTTCTTCAAAGCAAAAAGATTTTATCTTCAAATACAAGAACTTTTCGTGGTTTTGTTGATTTTCAGCAAATGAACATATTTCAGCGAGCTAGAAGTTTTTTCTTTAATAGCGTCAGATTTTATCTTAAAATACAAGAACTTTTCGTGGTTCTAATCAAATTTTGTTGGTTTTCATCTTATGAACATATTTCAGTCAGCTAGATCTTTCTTCTTCAAAGCAAAAAGATTTTATCTTCAAATACAAGAACTTTTCGTGGTTTCGTTGATTTTCAGCAAATGAACATATTTCAGCGAGCTAGAAGTTTTTTCTTTAATAGCGTCAGATTTTATCTTAAAATACAAGAACCTTTCGTGGTTCTTGTCAATTTTTGTCGGTTTTCATCCAATCAACTTATTTCAGTCAGCGAGATCTTTCTTCTTCAAAGCAAAAAGATTTTATCTTCAAATACAAGAACTTTTCGTGGTTTTGTTGATTTTCAGCAAATGAACATATTTCAGCGAGGGAGAAGTTTTTTCTTTAATAGCGTCAGATTTTATCTTAAAATACAAGAACTTTTCGTGGTTCTTGTCAATTTTTGTTGGTTTTCATCCAATGAACTTATTTCAGTCAGCTAGATCTTTCTTCTTCAAAGCAAAAAGATTTTATCTTCAAATACAAGAACTTTTCGTGGTTTTGTTGATTTTCAGCAAATGAACATATTTCAGCGAGGGAGAAGTTTTTTCTTTAATAGCGTCAGATTTTATCTTAAAATACAAGAACTTTTCGTGGTTCTTGTCAATTTTTGTTGGTTTTCATCCAATGAACTTATTTCAGTCAGCTAGATCTTTCTTCTTCAAAGCAAAAAGATTTTATCTTCAAATACAAGAACTTTTCGTGGTTTTGTTGATTTTCAGCAAATGAACATATTTCAGCGAGCTAGAAGTTTTTTCTTTAATAGCGTCAGATTTTATCTTAAAATACAAGAACTTTTCGTGGTTCTAATCAAATTTTGTTGGTTTTCATCTTATGAACTTATTTCAGTCAGCTAGATCTTTCTTCTTCAAAGCAAAAAGATTTTATCTTCAAATACAAGAACTTTTCGTTGTTTTGTTGATTTTCAGCAAATGAACATATTTCAGTGAGCGAGAAGTTTTTTCTTTAAAAGCGTAAGATTTTATCTTAAAATACAAGAACTTTTCGTGGTTCTTGTCAATTTTTGTTAGTTTTCATCTTATGAACTTATTTCAGTCAGCTAGATCTTTCTTCTTCAAAGCAAAAAGATTTTATCTTCAAATACAAGAACTTTTCGTGGTTTTGTTGATTTTCAGCAAATGAACATATTTCAGCGAGGGAGAAGTTTTTTCTTTAATAGCGTCAGATTTTATCTTAAAATACAAGAACTTTTCGTGGTTCTTGTCAATTTTTGTTGGTTTTCATCCAATGAACTTATTTCAGTCAGCTAGATCTTTCTTCTTCAAAGCAAAAAGATTTTATCTTCAAATACAAGAACTTTTCGTTGTTTTGTTGATTTTCAGCAAATGAACATATTTCAGCGAGCGAGAAGTTTTTTCTTTAAAAGCGTAAGATTTTATCTTAAAATACAAGAACTTTTCGTGGTTCTTGTCAATTTTTGTTGGTTTTCATCTTATGAACTTATTTCAGTCAGCTCGATCTTTCTTCTTCAAAGCAAAAAGATTTTATCTTCAAATACAAGAACTTTTCGTGGTTTTGTTGATTTTCAGCAAATGAACATATTTCAGCGAGGGAGAAGTTTTTTCTTTAATAGCGTCAGATTTTATCTTAAAATACAAGACCTTTTCGTGGTTCTTGTCAATTTTTGTTGGTTATCATCCAATGAACTTATTTCAGTCAGCCAGATCTTTCTTCTTCAAAGCAAAAAGATTTTATCTTCAAATACAAGAACTTTTCGTGGTTTTGTTGATTTTCAGCAAATGAACATATTTCAGCGAGCTCGAAGTTTTTTCTTTAATAGCGTCAGATTTTATCTTAAAATAAAAGAACTTTTCGTGGTTCTTGTCAATTTTTGTTAGTTTTCATCTTATGAACTTATTTCAGTCAGCTAGATCTTTCTTCTTCAAAGCAAAAAGATTTTATCTTCAAATACAAGAACTTTTCGTGGTTTTGTTGATTTTCAGCAAATGAACATATTTCAGCGAGGGAGAAGTTTTTTCTTTAATAGCGTCAGATTTTATCTTAAAATACAAGAACTTTTCGTGGTTCTTGTCAATTTTTGTTGGTTTTCATCCAATGAACTTATTTCAGTCAGCTAGATCTTTCTTCTTCAAAGCAAAAAGATTTTATCTTCAAATACAAGAACTTTTCGTGGTTTTGTTGATTTTCAGCAAATGAACATATTTCAGCGAGCTAGAAGTTTTTTCTTTAATAGCGTCAGATTTTATCTTAAAATACAAGAACTTTTCGTGGTTCTAATCAAATTTTGTTGGTTTTCAACTTATGAACTTATTTCAGTCAGCTAGATCTTTCTTCTTCAAAGCAAAAAGATTTTATCTTCAAATACAAGAACTTTTCGTTGTTTTGTTGATTTTCAGCAAATGAACATATTTCAGCGAGCGAGAAGTTTTTTCTTTAAAAGCGTAAGATTTTATCTTAAAATACAAGAACTTTTCGTGGTTCTTGTCAATTTTTGTTGGTTTTCATCTTATGAACTTATTTCAGTCAGCTCGATTTTCTTCTTCAAAGCAAAAAGATTTTATCTTCAAATACAAGAACTTTTCGTGGTTTTGTTGATTTTCAGCAAATGAACATATTTCAGCGAGGGAGAAGTTTTTTCTTTAATAGCGTCAGATTTTATCTTAAAATACAAGAACTTTTCGTGGTTCTTGTCAATTTTTGTTGGTTTTCATCCAATGAACTTATTTCAGTCAGCCAGATCTTTCTTCTTCAAAGCAAAAAGATTTTATCTTCAAATACAAGAACTTTTCGTGGTTTCGTTGATTTTCAGCAAATGAACATATTTCAGCGAGCTGGAAATTTTTTCTTTAATAGCGTCAGATTTTATCTTAAAATAAAAGAACTTTTCGTGGTTCTTGTCAATTTTTGTTAGTTTTCATCTTATGAACTTATTTCAGTCAGCTAGATCTTTCTTCTTCAAAGCAAAAAGATTTTATCTTCAAATACAAGAACTTTTCGTGGTTTTGTTGATTTTCAGCAAATGAACATATTTCAGCGAGCGAGAAGTTTTTTCTTTAATAGCGTCAGATTTTATCTTAAAATACAAGACCTTTTCGTGGTTCTTGTCAATTTTTGTTGGTTTTCATCTTATGAACTTATTTCAGTCAGCTCGATCTTTCTTCTTCAAAGCAAAAAGATTTTATCTTCAAATACAAGAACTTTTCGTGGTTTTGTTGATTTTCAGCAAATGAACATATTTCAGCGAGGGAGAAGTTTTTTCTTTAATAGCGTCAGATTTTATCTTAAAATACAAGACCTTTTCGTGGTTCTTGTCAATTTTTGTTGGTTATCATCCAATGAACTTATTTCAGTCAGCCAGATCTTTCTTCTTCAAAGCAAAAAGATTTTATCTTCAAATACAAGAACTTTTCGTGGTTTTGTTGATTTTCAGCAAATGAACATATTTCAGCGAGGGAGAAGTTTTTTCTTTAATAGCGTCAGAATTTATCTTAAAATACAAAAACTTTTCGTGGTTCTTGTCAATTTTTGTTGATTTTCATCAAATGAACTTCTTTCAGTCAGCTAGATCTTTCTTCTTCAAAGCAAAAAGATTTTATCTTCAAATACAAGAACTTTTCGTGGTTTTGTTGATTTTCAGCAAATGAACATATTTCAGCGAGGGAGAAGTTTTTTCTTTAATAGCGTCAGATTTTATCTTAAAATACAAGAACTTTTCGTGGTTCTTGTCAATTTTTGTTGGTTTTCATCCAATGAACTTATTTCAGTCAGCTAGATCTTTCTTCTTCAAAGCAAAAAGATTTTATCTTCAAATACAAGAACTTTTCGTGGTTTTGTTGATTTTCAGCAAATGAACATATTTCAGCGAGCTAGAAGTTTTTTCTTTAATAGCGTCAGATTTTATCTTAAAATACAAGAACTTTTCGTGGTTCTAATCAAATTTTGTTGGTTTTCATCTTATGAACTTATTTCAGTCAGCTAGATCTTTCTTCTTCAAAGCAAAAAGATTTTATCTTCAAATACAAGAACTTTTCGTGGTTTTGTTGATTTTCAGCAAATGAACATATTTCAGCGAGCGAGAAGTTTTTTCTTTAAAAGCGTAAGATTTTATCTTAAAATACAAGAACTTTTCGTGGTTCTTGTCAATTTTTGTTGGTTTTCATCTTATGAACTTATTTCAGTCAGCTCGATCTTTCTTCTTCAAAGCAAAAAGATTTTATCTTCAAATACAAGAACTTTTCGTGGTTTTGTTGATTTTCAGCAAATGAACATATTTCAGCGAGGGAGAAGTTTTTTCTTTAATAGCGTCAGATTTTATCTTAAAATACAAGAACTTTTCGTGGTTCTTGTCAATTTTTGTTGGTTTTCATCCAATGAACTTATTTCAGTCAGCCAGATCTTTCTTCTTCAAAGCAAAAAGATTTTATCTTCAAATACAAGAACTTTTCGTGGTTTCGTTGATTTTCAGCAAATGAACATATTTCAGCGAGCTAGAAGTTTTTTCTTTAATAGCGTCAGATTTTATCTTAAAATAAAAGAACTTTTCGTGGTTCTTGTCAATTTTTGTTAGTTTTCATCTTATGAACTTATTTCAGTCAGCTAGATCTTTCTTCTTCAAAGCAAAAAGATTTTATCTTCAAATACAAGAACTTTTCGTGGTTTTGTTCATTTTCAGCAAATGAACATATTTCAGCGAGGGAGAAGTTTTTTCTTTAATAGCGTCAGATTTTATCTTAAAATACAAGAACTTTTCGTGGTTCTTGTCAATTTTTGTTGGTTTTCATCCAATGAACTTATTTCAGTCAGCTAGATCTTTCTTCTTCAAAGCAAAAAGATTTTATCTTCAAATACAAGAACTTTTCGTTGTTTTGTTGATTTTCAGCAAATGCACATATTTCAGCGAGCGAGAAGTTTTTTCTTTAAAAGCGTAAGATTTTATCTTAAAATACAAGAACTTTTCGTGGTTCTTGTCAATTTTTGTTGGTTTTCATCTTATGAACTTATTTCAGTCAGCTCGATCTTTCTTCTTCAAAGCAAAAAGATTTTATCTTCAAATACAAGACCTTTTCGTGGTTTTGTTGATTTTCAGCAAATGAACATATTTCAGCGAGGGAGAAGTTTTTTCTTTAATAGCGTCAGATTTTATCTTAAAATACAAGACCTTTTCGTGGTTCTTGTCAATTTTTGTTGGTTATCATCCAATGAACTTATTTCAGTCAGCCAGATCTTTCTTCTTCAAAGCAAAAAGATTTTATCTTCAAATACAAGAACTTTTCGTGGTTTTGTTGATTTTCAGCAAATGAACATATTTCAGCGAGGGAGAAGTTTTGTCTTTAATAGCGTCAGAATTTATCTTAAAATACAAAAACTTTTCGTGGTTCTTGTCAATTTTTGTTGATTTTCATCAAATGAACTTCTTTCAGTCAGCTAGATCTTTCTTCTTCAAAGCAAAAAGATTTTATCTTCAAATACAAGAACTTTTCGTGGTTTTGTTGATTTTCAGCAAATGAACATATTTCAGCGAGGGAGAAGTTTTTTCTTTAATAGCGTCAGATTTTATCTTAAAATACAAGAACTTTTCGTGGTTCTTGTCAATTTTTGTTGGTTTTCATCCAATGAACTTATTTCAGTCAGCTAGATCTTTCTTCTTCAAAGCAAAAAGATTTTATCTTCAAATACAAGAACTTTTCGTGGTTTTGTTGATTTTCAGCAAATGAACATATTTCAGCGAGCTAGAAGTTTTTTCTTTAATAGCGTCAGATTTTATCTTAAAATACAAGAACTTTTCGTGGTTCTAATCAAATTTTGTTGGTTTTCATCTTATGAACTTATTTCAGTCAGCTAGATCTTTCTTCTTCAAAGCAAAAAGATTTTATCTTCAAATACAAGAACTTTTCGTTGTTTTGTTGATTTTCAGCAAATGAACATATTTCAGCGAGCGAGAAGTTTTTTCTTTAAAAGCGTAAGATTTTATCTTAAAATACAAGAACTTTTCGTGGTTCTTGTCAATTTTTGTTGGTTTTCATCTTATGAACTTATTTCAGTCAGCTCGATCTTTCTTCTTCAAAGCAAAAAGATTTTATCTTCAAATACAAGAACTTTTCGTGGTTTTGTTGATTTTCAGCAAATGAACATATTTCAGCGAGGGAGAAGTTTTTTCTTTAATAGCGTCAGATTTTATCTTAAAATACAAGAACTTTTCGTGGTTCTTGTTAATTTTTGTTGGTTTTCATCCAATGAACTTATTTCAGTCAGCCAGATCTTTCTTCTTCAAAGCAAAAAGATTTTATCTTCAAATACAAGAACTTTTCGTGGTTTCGTTGATTTTCAGCAAATGAACATATTTCAGCGAGCTAGAAGTTTTTTCTTTAATAGCGTCAGATTTTATCTTAAAATAAAAGAACTTTTCGTGGTTCTTGTCAATTTTTGTTAGTTTTCATCTTATGAACTTATTTCAGTCAGCTAGATCTTTCTTCTTCAAAGCAAAAAGATTTTATCTTCAAATACAAGAACTTTTCGTGGTTTTGTTGATTTTCAGCAAATGAACATATTTCAGCGAGGGAGAAGTTTTTTCTTTAATAGCGTCAGATTTTATCTTAAAATACAAGAACTTTTCGTGGTTCTTGTCAATTTTTGTTGGTTTTCATCCAATGAACTTATTTCAGTCAGCTAGATCTTTCTTCTTCAAAGCAAAAAGATTTTATCTTCAAATACAAGAACTTTTCGTTGTTTTGTTGATTTTCAGCAAATGAACATATTTCAGCGAGCGAGAAGTTTTTTCTTTAAAAGCGTAAGATTTTATCTTAAAATACAAGAACTTTTCGTGGTTCTTGTCAATTTTTGTTGGTTTTCATCTTATGAACTTATTTCAGTCAGCTCGATCTTTCTTCTTCAAAGCAAAAAGATTTTATCTTCAAATACAAGACCTTTTCGTGGTTTTGTTGATTTTCAGCAAATGAACATATTTCAGCGAGGGAGAAGTTTTTTCTTTAATAGCGTCAGATTTTATCTTAAAATACAAGACCTTTTCGTGGTTCTTGTCAATTTTTGTTGGTTATCATCCAATGAACTTATTTCAGTCAGCCAGATCTTTCTTCTTCAAAGCAAAAAGATTTTATCTTCAAATACAAGAACTTTTCGTGGTTTTGTTGATTTTCAGCAAATGAACATATTTCAGCGAGGGAGAAGTTTTTTCTTTAATAGCGTCAGAATTTATCTTAAAATACAAAAACTTTTCGTGGTTCTTGTCAATTTTTGTTGATTTTCATCAAATGAACTTATTTCAGTCAGCTAGATCTTTCTTCTTCAAAGCAAAAAGATTTTATCTTCAAATACAAGAACTTTTCGTGGTTTTGTTGATTTTCAGCAAATGAACATATTTCAGCGAGGGAGAAGTTTTTTCTTTAATAGCGTCAGATTTTATCTTAAAATACAAGAACCTTTCGTGGTTCTTGTCAATTTTTGTTGGTTTTCATCCAATGAACTTATTTCAGTCAGCTAGATCTTTCTTCTTCAAAGCAAAAAGATTTTATCTTCAAATACAAGAACTTTTCGTGGTTTTGTTGATTTTCAGCAAATGAACATATTTCAGCGAGCGAGAAGTTTTTTCTTTAATAGCGTCAGATTTTATCTTAAAATACAACAATTTTTCGTGGTTCTTGTCAATTTTTGTTGGTTTTCATCCAATGAACTTATTTCGGTCAGCAAGATCTTTCTTCTTGAAAGCAAAAAGATTTTATCTTCAAATACAAGAACTTTTCGTGGTTTCGTTGATTTTCAGCAAATGAACATATTTCAGCGAGCTAGAAGTTTTTTCTTTAATAGCGTCAGATTTTATCTTAAAATAAAAGAACTTTTCGTGGTTCTTGTCAATTTTTGTTAGTTTTCATCTTATGAACTTATTTCAGTCAGCTAGATCTTTCTTCTTCAAAGCAAAAAGATTTTATCTTCAAATACAAGAACTTTTCGTGGTTTTGTTGATTTTCAGCAAATGAACATATTTCAGCGAGGGAGAAGTTTTTTCTTTAATAGCGTCAGATTTTATCTTAAAATACAAGAACTTTTCGTGGTTCTTGTCAATTTTTGTTGGTTTTCATCCAATGAACTTATTTCAGTCAGCTAGATCTTTCTTCTTCAAAGCAAAAAGATTTTATCTTCAAATACAAGAACTTTTCGTGGTTTCGTTGATTTTCAGCAAATGAACATATTTCAGCGAGGGAGAAGTTTTTTCTTTAATAGCGTCAGATTTTATCTTAAAATACAAGAACTTTTCGTGGTTCTTGTCAATTTTTGTTGGTTTTCATCCAATGAACTTATTTCAGTCAGCTAGATCTTTCTTCTTCAAAGCAAAAAGATTTTATCTTCAAATACAAGAACTTTTCGTTGTTTTGTTGATTTTCAGCAAATGCACATATTTCAGCGAGCGAGAAGTTTTTTCTTTAAAAGCGTAAGATTTTATCTTAAAATACAAGAACTTTTCGTGGTTCTTGTCAATTTTTGTTGGTTTTCATCTTATGAACTTATTTCAGTCAGCTCGATCTTTCTTCTTCAAAGCAAAAAGATTTTATCTTCAAATACAAGACCTTTTCGTGGTTTTGTTGATTTTCAGCAAATGAACATATTTCAGCGAGGGAGAAGTTTTTTCTTTAATAGCGTCAGATTTTATCTTAAAATACAAGACCTTTTCGTGGTTCTTGTCAATTTTTGTTGGTTTTCATCCAATGAACTTATTTCAGTCAGCTAGATCTTTCTTCTTCAAAGCAAAAAGATTTTATCTTCAAATACAAGAACTTTTCGTTGTTTTGTTGATTTTCAGCAAATGAACATATTTCAGCGAGCGAGAAGTTTTTTCTTTAAAAGCGTAAGATTTTATCTTAAAATACAAGAACTTTTCGTGGTTCTTGTCAATTTTTGTTGGTTTTCATCTTATGAACTTATTTCAGTCAGCTCGATCTTTCTTCTTCAAAGCAAAAAGATTTTATCTTCAAATACAAGAACTTTTCGTGGTTTTGTTGATTTTCAGCAAATGAACATATTTCAGCGAGGGAGAAGTTTTTTCTTTAATAGCGTCAGATTTTATCTTAAAATACAAGACCTTTTCGTGGTTCTTGTCAATTTTTGTTGGTTATCATCCAATGAACTTATTTCAGTCAGCCAGATCTTTCTTCTTCAAAGCAAAAAGATTTTATCTTCAAATACAAGAACTTTTCGTGGTTTTGTTGATTTTCAGCAAATGAACATATTTCAGCGAGGGAGAAGTTTTTTCTTTAATAGCGTCAGAATTTATCTTAAAATACAAAAACTTTTCGTGGTTCTTGTCAATTTTTGTTGATTTTCATCAAATGAACTTCTTTCAGTCAGCTAGATCTTTCTTCTTCAAAGCAAAAAGATTTTATCTTCAAATACAAGAACTTTTCGTGGTTTTGTTGATTTTCAGCAAATGAACATATTTCAGCGAGGGAGAAGTTTTTTCTTTAATAGCGTCAGATTTCATCTTAAAATACAAGAACTTTTCGTGGTTCTTGTCAATTTTTGTTGGTTTTCATCCAATGAACTTATTTCAGTCAGCTAGATCTTTCTTCTTCAAAGCAAAAAGATTTTATCTTCAAATACAAGAACTTTTCGTGGTTTTGTTGATTTTCAGCAAATGAACATATTTCAGCGAGCTAGAAGTTTTTTCTTTAATAGCGTCAGATTTTATCTTAAAATACAAGAACTTTTCGTGGTTCTAATCAAATTTTGTTGGTTTTCATCTTATGAACTTATTTCAGTCAGCTAGATCTTTCTTCTTCAAAGCAAAAAGATTTTATCTTCAAATACAAGAACTTTTCGTTGTTTTGTTGATTTTCAGCAAATGAACATATTTCAGCGAGCGAGAAGTTTTTTCTTTAAAAGCGTAAGATTTTATCTTAAAATACAAGAACTTTTCGTGGTTCTTGTCAATTTTTGTTGGTTTTCATCTTATGAACTTATTTCAGTCAGCTCGATCTTTCTTCTTCAAAGCAAAAAGATTTTATCTTCAAATACAAGAACTTTTCGTGGTTTTGTTGATTTTCAGCAAATGAACATATTTCAGCGAGGGAGAAGTTTTTTCTTTAATAGCGTCAGATTTTATCTTAAAATACAAGAACTTTTCGTGGTTCTTGTCAATTTTTGTTGGTTTTCATCCAATGAACTTATTTCAGTCAGCCAGATCTTTCTTCTTCAAAGCAAAAAGATTTTATCTTCAAATACAAGAACTTTTCGTGGTTTCGTTGATTTTCAGCAAATGAACATATTTCAGCGAGCTAGAAGTTTTTTCTTTAATAGCGTCAGATTTTATCTTAAAATAAAAGAACTTTTCGTGGTTCTTGTCAATTTTTGTTAGTTTTCATCTTATGAACTTATTTCAGTCAGCTAGATCTTTCTTCTTCAAAGCAAAAAGATTTTATCTTCAAATACAAGAACTTTTCGTGGTTTTGTTGATTTTCAGCAAATGAACATATTTCAGCGAGGGAGAAGTTTTTTCTTTAATAGCGTCAGATTTTATCTTAAAATACAAGAACTTTTCGTGGTTCTTGTCAATTTTTGTTGGTTTTCATCCAATGAACTTATTTCAGTCAGCTAGATCTTTCTTCTTCAAAGCAAAAAGATTTTATCTTCAAATACAAGAACTTTTCGTTGTTTTGTTGATTTTCAGCAAATGAACATATTTCAGCGAGCGAGAAGTTTTTTCTTTAAAAGCGTAAGATTTTATCTTAAAATACAAGAACTTTTCGTGGTTCTTGTCAATTTTTGTTGGTTTTCATCTTATGAACTTATTTCAGTCAGCTCGATCTTTCTTCTTCAAAGCAAAAAGATTTTATCTTCAAATACAAGACCTTTTCGTGGTTTTGTTGATTTTCAGCAAATGAACATATTTCAGCGAGGGAGAAGTTTTTTCTTTAATAGCGTCAGATTTTATCTTAAAATACAAGACCTTTTCGTGGTTCTTGTCAATTTTTGTTGGTTATCATCCAATGAACTTATTTCAGTCAGCCAGATCTTTCTTCTTCAAAGCAAAAAGATTTTATCTTCAAATACAAGAACTTTTCGTGGTTTTGTTGATTTTCAGCAAATGAACATATTTCAGCGAGGGAGAAGTTTTTTCTTTAATAGCGTCAGAATTTATCTTAAAATACAAAAACTTTTCGTGGTTCTTGTCAATTTTTGTTGATTTTCATCAAATGAACTTATTTCAGTCAGCTAGATCTTTCTTCTTCAAAGCAAAAAGATTTTATCTTCAAATACAAGAACTTTTCGTGGTTTCGTTGATTTTCAGCAAATGAACATATTTCAGCGAGCTAGAAGTTTTTTCTTTAATAGCGTCAGATTTTATCTTAAAATAAAAGAACTTTTCGTGGTTCTTGTCAATTTTTGTTAGTTTTCATCTTATGAACTTATTTCAGTCAGCTAGATCTTTCTTCTTCAAAGCAAAAAGATTTTATCTTCAAATACAAGAACTTTTCGTGGTTTTGTTGATTTTCAGCAAATGAACATATTTCAGCGAGGGAGAAGTTTTTTCTTTAATAGCGTCAGATTTTATCTTAAAATACAAGAACTTTTCGTGGTTCTTGTCAATTTTTGTTGGTTTTCATCCAATGAACTTATTTCAGTCAGCTAGATCTTTCTTCTTCAAAGCAAAAAGATTTTATCTTCAAATACAAGAACTTTTCGTGGTTTCGTTGATTTTCAGCAAATGAACATATTTCAGCGAGGGAGAAGTTTTTTCTTTAATAGCGTCAGATTTTATCTTAAAATACAAGAACTTTTCGTGGTTCTTGTCAATTTTTGTTGGTTTTCATCCAATGAACTTATTTCAGTCAGCTAGATCTTTCTTCTTCAAAGCAAAAAGATTTTATCTTCAAATACAAGAACTTTTCGTTGTTTTGTTGATTTTCAGCAAATGCACATATTTCAGCGAGCGAGAAGTTTTTTCTTTAAAAGCGTAAGATTTTATCTTAAAATACAAGAACTTTTCGTGGTTCTTGTCAATTTTTGTTGGTTTTCATCTTATGAACTTATTTCAGTCAGCTCGATCTTTCTTCTTCAAAGCAAAAAGATTTTATCTTCAAATACAAGACCTTTTCGTGGTTTTGTTGATTTTCAGCAAATGAACATATTTCAGCGAGGGAGAAGTTTTTTCTTTAATAGCGTCAGATTTTATCTTAAAATACAAGACCTTTTCGTGGTTCTTGTCAATTTTTGTTGGTTTTCATCCAATGAACTTATTTCAGTCAGCTAGATCTTTCTTCTTCAAAGCAAAAAGATTTTATCTTCAAATACAAGAACTTTTCGTTGTTTTGTTGATTTTCAGCAAATGAACATATTTCAGCGAGCGAGAAGTTTTTTCTTTAAAAGCGTAAGATTTTATCTTAAAATACAAGAACTTTTCGTGGTTCTTGTCAATTTTTGTTGGTTTTCATCTTATGAACTTATTTCAGTCAGCTCGATCTTTCTTCTTCAAAGCAAAAAGATTTTATCTTCAAATACAAGAACTTTTCGTGGTTTTGTTGATTTTCAGCAAATGAACATATTTCAGCGAGGGAGAAGTTTTTTCTTTAATAGCGTCAGATTTTATCTTAAAATACAAGACCTTTTCGTGGTTCTTGTCAATTTTTGTTGGTTATCATCCAATGAACTTATTTCAGTCAGCCAGATCTTTCTTCTTCAAAGCAAAAAGATTTTATCTTCAAATACAAGAACTTTTCGTGGTTTTGTTGATTTTCAGCAAATGAACATATTTCAGCGAGGGAGAAGTTTTTTCTTTAATAGCGTCAGAATTTATCTTAAAATACAAAAACTTTTCGTGGTTCTTGTCAATTTTTGTTGATTTTCATCAAATGAACTTCTTTCAGTCAGCTAGATCTTTCTTCTTCAAAGCAAAAAGATTTTATCTTCAAATACAAGAACTTTTCGTGGTTTTGTTGATTTTCAGCAAATGAACATATTTCAGCGAGGGAGAAGTTTTTTCTTTAATAGCGTCAGATTTCATCTTAAAATACAAGAACTTTTCGTGGTTCTTGTCAATTTTTGTTGGTTTTCATCCAATGAACTTATTTCAGTCAGCTAGATCTTTCTTCTTCAAAGCAAAAAGATTTTATCTTCAAATACAAGAACTTTTCGTGGTTTTGTTGATTTTCAGCAAATGAACATATTTCAGCGAGCTAGAAGTTTTTTCTTTAATAGCGTCAGATTTTATCTTAAAATACAAGAACTTTTCGTGGTTCTAATCAAATTTTGTTGGTTTTCATCTTATGAACTTATTTCAGTCAGCTAGATCTTTCTTCTTCAAAGCAAAAAGATTTTATCTTCAAATACAAGAACTTTTCGTTGTTTTGTTGATTTTCAGCAAATGAACATATTTCAGCGAGCGAGAAGTTTTTTCTTTAAAAGCGTAAGATTTTATCTTAAAATACAAGAACTTTTCGTGGTTCTTGTCAATTTTTGTTGGTTTTCATCTTATGAACTTATTTCAGTCAGCTCGATCTTTCTTCTTCAAAGCAAAAAGATTTTATCTTCAAATACAAGAACTTTTCGTGGTTTTGTTGATTTTCAGCAAATGAACATATTTCAGCGAGGGAGAAGTTTTTTCTTTAATAGCGTCAGATTTTATCTTAAAATACAAGAACTTTTCGTGGTTCTTGTCAATTTTTGTTGGTTTTCATCCAATGAACTTATTTCAGTCAGCCAGATCTTTCTTCTTCAAAGCAAAAAGATTTTATCTTCAAATACAAGAACTTTTCGTGGTTTCGTTGATTTTCAGCAAATGAACATATTTCAGCGAGCTAGAAGTTTTTTCTTTAATAGCGTCAGATTTTATCTTAAAATAAAAGAACTTTTCGTGGTTCTTGTCAATTTTTGTTAGTTTTCATCTTATGAACTTATTTCAGTCAGCTAGATCTTTCTTCTTCAAAGCAAAAAGATTTTATCTTCAAATACAAGAACTTTTCGTGGTTTTGTTGATTTTCAGCAAATGAACATATTTCAGCGAGGGAGAAGTTTTTTCTTTAATAGCGTCAGATTTTATCTTAAAATACAAGAACTTTTCGTGGTTCTTGTCAATTTTTGTTGGTTTTCATCCAATGAACTTATTTCAGTCAGCTAGATCTTTCTTCTTCAAAGCAAAAAGATTTTATCTTCAAATACAAGAACTTTTCGTTGTTTTGTTGATTTTCAGCAAATGAACATATTTCAGCGAGCGAGAAGTTTTTTCTTTAAAAGCGTAAGATTTTATCTTAAAATACAAGAACTTTTCGTGGTTCTTGTCAATTTTTGTTGGTTTTCATCTTATGAACTTATTTCAGTCAGCTCGATCTTTCTTCTTCAAAGCAAAAAGATTTTATCTTCAAATACAAGACCTTTTCGTGGTTTTGTTGATTTTCAGCAAATGAACATATTTCAGCGAGGGAGAAGTTTTTTCTTTAATAGCGTCAGATTTTATCTTAAAATACAAGACCTTTTCGTGGTTCTTGTCAATTTTTGTTGGTTATCATCCAATGAACTTATTTCAGTCAGCCAGATCTTTCTTCTTCAAAGCAAAAAGATTTTATCTTCAAATACAAGAACTTTTCGTGGTTTTGTTGATTTTCAGCAAATGAACATATTTCAGCGAGGGAGAAGTTTTTTCTTTAATAGCGTCAGAATTTATCTTAAAATACAAAAACTTTTCGTGGTTCTTGTCAATTTTTGTTGATTTTCATCAAATGAACTTATTTCAGTCAGCTAGATCTTTCTTCTTCAAAGCAAAAAGATTTTATCTTCAAATACAAGAACTTTTCGTGGTTTTGTTGATTTTCAGCAAATGAACATATTTCAGCGAGGGAGAAGTTTTTTCTTTAATAGCGTCAGATTTTATCTTAAAATACAAGAACCTTTCGTGGTTCTTGTCAATTTTTGTTGGTTTTCATCCAATGAACTTATTTCAGTCAGCTAGATCTTTCTTCTTCAAAGCAAAAAGATTTTATCTTCAAATACAAGAACTTTTCGTGGTTTTGTTGATTTTCAGCAAATGAACATATTTCAGCGAGCGAGAAGTTTTTTCTTTAATAGCGTCAGATTTTATCTTAAAATACAACAATTTTTCGTGGTTCTTGTCAATTTTTGTTGGTTTTCATCCAATGAACTTATTTCGGTCAGCAAGATCTTTCTTCTTGAAAGCAAAAAGATTTTATCTTCAAATACAAGAACTTTTCGTGGTTTCGTTGATTTTCAGCAAATGAACATATTTCAGCGAGCTAGAAGTTTTTTCTTTAATAGCGTCAGATTTTATCTTAAAATAAAAGAACTTTTCGTGGTTCTTGTCAATTTTTGTTAGTTTTCATCTTATGAACTTATTTCAGTCAGCTAGATCTTTCTTCTTCAAAGCAAAAAGATTTTATCTTCAAATACAAGAACTTTTCGTGGTTTTGTTGATTTTCAGCAAATGAACATATTTCAGCGAGGGAGAAGTTTTTTCTTTAATAGCGTCAGATTTTATCTTAAAATACAAGAACTTTTCGTTGATCGAATCAAATTTTGTTGGTTTTCATCTTATGAACTTATTTCAGTCAGCTGGATCTTTCTTCTTCAAAGCAAAAAGATTTTATCTTCAAATACAAGAACTTTTCGTTGTTTTGTTGATTTTCAGCAAATGAACATATTTCAGCGAGCGAGAAGTTTTTTCTTTATAAGCGTAAGATTTTATCTTAAAATACAAGAACTTTTCGTGGTTCTTGTCAATTTTTGTTGGTTTTCATCTTATGAACTTATTTCAGTCAGCTCGATCTTTATTCTTCAAAGCAAAAAGATTTTATCTTCAAATACAAGAACTTTTCGTGGTTTTGTTGATTTTCAGCAAATGAACATATTTCAGCGAGGGAGAAGTTTTTTCTTTAATAGCGTCAGATTTTATCTTAAAATACAAGAACTTTTCGTGGTTCTTGTCAATTTTTGTTGGTTTTCATCCAATGAACTTATTTCAGTCAGCCAGATCTTTCTTCTTCAAAGCAAAAAGATTTTATCTTCAAATACAAGAACTTTTCGTGGTTCTTGTCAATTTTTGTTGGTTTTCATCTTATGAACTTATTTCAGTCAGCTCGATCTTTCTTCTTCAAAGCAAAAAGATTTTATCTTCAAATACAAGAACTTTTCGTGGTTTTGTTGATTTTCAGCAAATGAACATATTTCAGCGAGGGAGTAGTTTTTTCTTTAATAGCGTCAGAATTTATCTTAAAATACAAAAACTTTTCGTGGTTCTTGTCAATTTTTGTTGGTTTTCATCCAATGAACTTATTTCGGTCAGCAAGATCTTTCTTCTTGAAAGCAAAAAGATTTTATCTTCAAATACAAGAACTTTTCGTGGTTTCGTTGATTTTCAGCAAATGAACATATTTCAGCGAGCTAGAAGTTTTTTCTTTAATAGCGTCAGATTTTATCTTAAAATAAAAGAACTTATCGTGGTTCTTGTCAATTTTTGTTAGTTTTCATCTTATGAACTTATTTCAGTCAGCTAGATCTTTCTTCTTCAAAGCAAAAAGATTTTATCTTCAAATACAAGAACTTTTCGTGGTTTTGTTGATTTTCAGCAAATGAACATATTTCAGCGAGGGAGAAGTTTTTTCTTTAATAGCGTCAGATTTTATCTTAAAATACAAGAACTTTTCGTGGTTCTTGTCAATTTTTGTTGGTTTTCATCCAATGAACTTATTTCAGTCAGCTAGATCTTTCTTCTTCAAAGCAAAAAGATTTTATCTTCAAATACAAGAACTTTTCGTGGTTTTGTTGATTTTCAGCAAATGAACATATTTCAGCGAGCTAGAAGTTTTTTCTTTAATAGCGTCAGATTTTATCTTAAAATACAAGAACTTTTCGTGGTTCTAATCAAATTTTGTTGGTTTTCATGTTATGAACTTATTTCAGTCAGCTAGATCTTTCTTCTTCAAAGCAAAAAGATTTTATCTTCAAATACAAGAACTTTTCGTGGTTTTGTTGATTTTCAGCAAATGAACATATTTCAGCGAGGGAGAAGTTTTTTCTTTAATAGCGTCAGATTTTATCTTAAAATACAAAAACTTTTCGTGGTTCTTGTCAATTTTTGTTGATTTTCATCAAATGAACTTATTTCAGTCAGCTAGATCTTTCTTCTTCAAAGCAAAAAGATTTTATCTTAAAATACAAGAACTTTTCGTGGTTCTTGTCAATTTTTGTTAGTTTTCATCTTATGAACTTATTTCAGTCAGCTAGATCTTTCTACTTCAAAGCAAAAAGATTTTATCTTCAAATACAAGAACTTTTCGTGGTTTTGTTGATTTTCAGCAAATGAACATATTTCAGCGAGGGAGAAGTTTTTTCTTTAATAGCGTCAGATTTTATCTTAAAATACAAGAACTTTTCGTGGTTCTTGTCAATTTTTGTTGGTTTTCATCCCATAAACTTATTTCAGTCAGCTAGATCTTACTTCTTCAAAGCAAAAAGATTTTATCTTCAAATACAAGAACTTTTCGTGGTTTTGTTGATTTTCAGCAAATGAACATATTTCAGCGAGGGAGAAGTTTTTTCTTTAATAGCGTCAGATTTTATCTTAAAATAAAAGAACTTTTCGTGGTTCTTGTCAATTTTTGTTAGTTTTCATCTTATGAACTTATTTCAGTCAGCTAGATCTTTCTTCTTCAAAGCAAAAAGATTTTATCTTCAAATACAAGAACTTTTCGTGGTTTTGTTGATTTTCAGCAAATGAACATATTTCAGCGAGGGAGAAGTTTTTTCTTTAATAGCGTCAGATTTTATCTTAAAATACAAGAACTTTTCGTGGTTCTTGTCAATTTTTGTTGGTTTTCATCCAATGAACTTATTTCAGTCAGCTGGATCTTTCTTCTTCAAAGCAAAAAGATTTTATCTTCAAATACAAGAACTTTTCGTGGTTTTGTTGATTTTCAGCAAATGAACATATTTCAGCGAGCTAGAAGTTTTTTCTTTAATAGCGTCAGATTTTATCTTAAAATACAAGAACTTTTCGTGGTTCTAATCAAATTTTGTTGGTTTTCATCTTATGAACTTATTTCAGTCAGCTAGATCTTTCTTCTTCAAAGCAAAAAGATTTTATCTTCAAATACAAGAACTTTTCGTGGTTTTATTGATTTTCAGCAAATGAACATATTTCAGCGAGGGAGAAGTTTTTTCTTTAATAGCGTCAGATTTTATCTTAAAATACAAGAACTTTTCGTGGTTCTTGTCAATTTTTGTTGGTTTTCATCCAATGAACTTATTTCAGTCAGCCAGATCTTTCTTCTTCAAAGCAAAAAGATTTTATCTTCAAATACAAGAACTTTTCGTGGTTTTGTTGATTTTCAGCAAATGAACATATTTCAGCGAGGGAGAAGTTTTTTCTTTAATAGCGTCAGAATTTATCTTAAAATACAAAAACTTTTCGTGGTTCTTGTCAATTTTTGTTGATTTTCATCAAATGAACTTATTTCAGTCAGCTAGATCTTTCTTCTTCAAAGCAAAAAGATTTTATCTTCAAATACAAGAACTTTTCGTGGTTTTGTTGATTTTCAGCAAATGAACATATTTCAGCGAGGGAGAAGTTTTTTCTTTAATAGCGTCAGATTTTATCTTAAAATACAAGAACTTTTCGTGGTTCTTGTCAATTTTTGTTTGTTTTCATCCAATGAACTTATTTCAGTCAGCTAGATCTTTCTTCTTCAAAGCAAAAAGATTTTATCTTCAAATACAAGAACTTTTCGTGGTTTTGTTGATTTTCAGCAAATGAACATATTTCAGCGAGCGAGAAGTTTTTTCTTCAATAGCGTAAGATTTTATCTTAAAATACAAGAACTTTTCGTGGTTCTTGTCAATTTTTGTTAGTTTTCATCTTATGAACTTATTTCAGTCAGCTAGATCTTTCTTCTTCAAAGCAAAAAGATTTTATCTTCAAATACAAGAACTTTTCGTGGTTTTGTTGATTTTCAGCAAATGAACATATTTCAGCGAGCGAGAAGTTTTTTCTTTAAAAGCGTAAGATTTTATCTTAAAATACAAGAACTTTTCGTGGTTCTTGTCAATTTTTGTTGGTTTTCATCCAATGAACTTATTTCAGTCAGCCAGATCTTTCTTCTTCAAAGCAAAAAGATTTTATCTTCAAATACAAGAACTTTTCGTGGTTTTGTTGATTTTCAGCAAATGAACATATTTCAGCGAGGGAGAAGTTTTTTCTTTAATAGCGTCAGATTTTATCTTAAAATACGAAAACTTTTCGTGGTTCTTGTCAATTTTTGTTGATTTTCATCAAATGAACTTATTTCAGTCAGCTAGATCTTACTTCTTCAAAGCAAAAAGATTTTATCTTCAAATACAAGAACTTTTCGTGGTTTTGTTGATTTTCAGCAAATGAACATATTTCAGCGAGCTGGAAGTTTTTTCTTTAATAGCGTCAGATTTTATCTTAAAATAAAAGAACTTTTCGTGGTTCTTGTCAATTTTTGTTAGTTTTCATCTTATGAACTTATTTCAGTCAGCTAGATCTTTCTTCTTCAAAGCAAAAAGATTTTATCTTCAAATACAAGAACTTTTCGTGGTTTTGTTGATTTTCAGCAAATGAACATATTTCAGCGAGGGAGAAGTTTTTTCTTTAATAGCGTCAGATTTTATCTTAAAATACAAGAACTTTTCGTGGTTCTTGTCAATTTTTGTTGGTTTTCATCCAATGAACTTATTTCAGTCAGCTGGATCTTTCTTCTTCAAAGCAAAAAGATTTTATCTTCAAATACAAGAACTTTTCGTGGTTTTGTTGATTTTCAGCAAATGAACATATTTCAGCGAGCTCGAAGTTTTTTCTTTAATAGCGTCAGATTTTATCTTAAAATACAAGAACTTTTCGTGGTTCTAATCAAATTTTGTTGGTTTTCATCTTATGAACTTATTTCAGTCAGCTCGATCTTTCTTCTTCAACGCAAAAAGATTTTATCTTCAAATACAAGAACTTTTCGTTGTTTTGTTGATTTTCAGCAAATGAACATATTTCAGCGAGCGAGAAGTTTTTTCTTTAAAAGCGTAAGATTTTATCTTAAAATACAAGAACTTTTCGTGGTTCTTGTCAATTTTTGTTGGTTTTCATCTTATGAACTTATTTCAGTCAGCTCGATCTTTCTTCTTCAAAGCAAAAAGATTTTATCTTCAAATACAAGAACTTTTCGTGGTTTTGTTGATTTTCAGCAAATGAACATATTTCAGCGAGGGAGAAGTTTTTTCTTTAATAGCGTCAGATTTTATCTTAAAATACAAGAACTTTTCGTGGTTCTTGTCAATTTTTGTTGGTTTTCATCCAATGAACTTATTTCAGTCAGCCAGATCTTTCTTCTTCAAAGCAAAAAGATTTTATCTTCAAATACAAGAACTTTTCGTGGTTTTGTTGATTTTCAGCAAATGAACATATTTCAGCGAGGGAGAAGTTTTTTCTTTAATAGCGTCAGAATTTATCTTAAAATACAAAAACTTTTCGTGGTTCTTGTCAATTTTTGTTGATTTTCATCAAATGAACTTATTTCAGTCAGCTAGTTCTTTCTTCTTCAAAGCAAAAAGATTTTATCTTCAAATACAAGAACTTTTCGTGGTTTTGTTGATTTTCAGCAAATGAACATATTTCAGCGAGGGAGAAGTTTTTTCTTTAATAGCGTCAGATTTTATCTTAAAATACAAGAAATTTTCGTGGTTCTTGTCAATTTTTGTTGGTTTTCATCCAATGAACTTATTTCAGTCAGCTAGATCTTTCTTCTTCAAAGCAAAAAGATTTTATCTTCAAATACAAGAACTTTTCGTGGTTTTGTTGATTTTCAGCAAATGAACATATTTCAGCGAGCGAGAAGTTTTTTCTTCAATAGCGTAAGATTTTATCTTAAAATACAAGAACTTTTCGTGGTTCTTGTCAATTTTTGTTAGTTTTCATCTTATGAACTTATTTCAGTCAGCTAGATCTTTCTTCTTCAAAGCAAAAAGATTTTATCTTCAAATACAAGAACTTTTCGTGGTTTTGTTGATTTTCAGCAAATGAACATATTTCAGCGAGCGAGAAGTTTTTTCTTTAAAAGCGTAAGATTTTATCTTAAAATACAAGAACTTTTCGTGGTTCTTGTCAATTTTTGTTGGTTTTCATCCAATGAACTTATTTCAGTCAGCCAGATCTTTCTTCTTCAAAGCAAAAAGATTTTATCTTCAAATACAAGAACTTTTCGTGGTTTTGTTGATTTTCAGCAAATGAACATATTTCAGCGAGGGAGAAGTTTTTTCTTTAATAGCGTCAGATTTTATCTTAAAATACAAAAACTTTTCGTGGTTCTTGTCAATTTTTGTTGGTTTTCATCCCATAAACTTATTTCAGTCAGCTAGATCTTACTTCTTCAAAGCAAAAAGATTTTATCTTCAAATACAAGAACTTTTCGTGGTTTTGTTGATTTTCAGCAAATGAACATATTTCAGCGAGCGAGAAGTTTTTTCTTTAAAAGCGTAAGATTTTATCTTAAAATACAAGAACTTTTCGTGGTTCTTGTCAATTTTTGTTGGTTTTCATCTGATGAACTTATTTCAGTCAGCTCGATCTTTCTTCTTCAAAGCAAAAAGATTTTATCTTCAAATACAAGAACTTTTCGTGGTTTTGTTGATTTTCAGCAAATGAACATATTTCAGCGAGGGAGAAGTTTTTTCTTTAATAGCGTCAGATTTTATCTTAAAATACAAGAACTTTTCGTGGTTCTTGTCAATTTTTGTTGGTTTTCATCCCATAAACTTATTTCAGTCAGCTAGATCTTACTTCTTCAAAGCAAAAAGATTTTATCTTCAAATACAAGAACTTTTCGTGGTTTTGTTGATTTTCAGCAAATGAACATATTTCAGCGAGCGAGAAGTTTTTTCTTTAAAAGCGTAAGATTTTATCTTAAAATACAAGAACTTTTCGTGGTTCTTGTCAATTTTTGTTGGTTTTCATCCAATGAACTTATTTCAGTCAGCCAGATCTTTCTTCTTCAAAGCAAAAAGATTTTATCTTCAAATACAAGAACTTTTCGTGGTTTTGTTGATTTTCAGCAAATGAACATATTTCAGCGAGGGAGAAGTTTTTTCTTTAACAGCGTCAGATTTTATCTTAAAATACAAAAACTTTTCGTGGTTCTTGTCAATTTTTGTTGATTTTCATCAAATGAACTTATTTCAGTCAGCTAGATCTTTCTTCTTCAAAGCAAAAAGATTTTATCTTCAAATACAAGAACTTTTCGTGGTTTTGTTGATTTTCAGCAAATGAACATATTTCAGCGAGGGAGAAGTTTTTTCTTTAATAGCGTCAGATTTTATCTTAAAATACAAGAACTTTTCGTGGTTCTTGTCAATTTTTGTTGGTTTTCATCCAATGAACTTATTTCAGTCAGCTAGATATTTCTTCTTCAAAGCAAAAAGATTTTATCTTCAAATACAAGAACTTTTTGTGGTTTTGTTGATTTTCAGCAAATGAACATATTTCAGCGAGCTAGAAGTTTTTTCTTCAATAGCGTAAGATTTTATCTTAAAATACAAGAACTTTTCGTGGTTCTTGTCAATTTTTGTTAGTTTTCATCTTCTGAACTTATTTCAGTCAGCTAGATCTTTCTTCTTCAAAGCAAAAAGATTTATCTTCAAATACAAGAACTTTTCGTGGTTTTGTTGATTTTCAGCAAATGAACATATTTCAGCGAGGGAGAAGTTTTTTCTTTAATCGCGTCAGATTTTATCTTAAAATACAAGAACTTTTCGTGGTTCTTGTCAATTTTTGTTGGTTTTCATCCAATGAACTTATTTCAGTCAGCTAGATCTTTCTTCTTCAAAGCAAAAAGATTTTATCTTCAAATACAAGAACTTTTCGTGGTTTTGTTGATTTTCAGCAAATGAACATATTTCAGCGAGCGAGAAGTTTTTTCTTTAATAGCGTCAGATTTTATCTTAAAATACAAGAACTTTTCGTGGTTCTTGTCAATTTTTGTTGGTTTTCATCCAATGAACTTATTTCAGTCAGCCAGATCTTTCTTCTTCAAAGCAAAAAGATTTTATCTTCAAATACAAGAACTTTTCGTGGTTTTGTTGATTTTCAGCAAATGAACATATTTCAGCGAGGGAGAAGTTTTTTCTTTAATAGCGTCAGATTTTATCTTAAAATACAAAAACTTTTCGTGGTTCTTGTCAATTTTTGTTGATTTTCATCAAATGAACTTATTTAAGTCAGCTAGATCTTTCTTCTTCAAAGCAAAAAGATTTTATCTTCAAATACAAGAACTTTTCGTGGTTTTGTTGATTTTCAGCAAATGAACATATTTCAGCGAGGGAGAAGTTTTTTCTTTAATAGCGTCAGATTTTATCTTAAAATACAAGAACTTTTCGTGGTTCTTGTCAATTTTTGTTGGTTTTCATCCCATAAACTTCAAAGCAAATAGATTTTATCTTCAAATACAAGAACTTTTCGTGGTTTTGTTGATTTTCAGCAAATGAACATATTTCAGCGAGGGAGAAGTTTTTTCTTTAATAGCGTCAGATTTTACCTTAAAATACAAATACTTTTCGTGGTTCTTGTCAATTTTTGTTGGTTTTCATCTTATGAACTTATTTCAGTCAGCTCGATCTTTCTTCTTCAATGCAAAAAGATTTTATCTTCAAATACAAGAACTTTTCGTGGTTTTGTTGATTTTCAGCAAATGAACATATTTCAGCGAGGGAGAAGTTTTTTCTTTAATAGCGTCAGATTTTACCTTAAAATACAAATACTTTTCGTGGTTCTTGTCAATTTTTGTTGGTTTTCATCTTATGAACTTATTTCAGTCAGCTCGATCTTTCTTCTTCAATGCAAAAAGATTTTATCTTCAAATACAAGAACTTTTCGTGGTTTTGTTGATTTTCAGCAAATGAACATATTTCAGCGAGGGAGAAGTTTTTTCTTTAATAGCGTCAGATTTTATCTTAAAATACAAAAACTTTTCGTGGTTCTTGTCAATTTTTGTTGATTTTCATCAAATGAACTTATTTCAGTCAGCTAGATCTTTCTTCTTCAAAGCAAAAAGATTTTATCTTAAAATACAAGAACTTTTCGTGGTTCTTGTCAATTTTTGTTAGTTTTCATCTTATGAACTTATTTCAGTCAGCTAGATCTTTCTTCTTCAAAGCAAAAAGATTTTATCTTCAAATACAAGAACTTTTCGTGGTTTTGTTGATTTTCAGCAAATGAACATATTTCAGCGAGGGAGAAGTTTTTTCTTTAATAGCGTCAGATTTTATCTTAAAATACAAGAACTTTTCGTGGTTCTTGTCAATTTTTGTTGGTTTTCATCCCATAAACTTATTTCAGTCAGCTAGATCTTACTTCTTCAAAGCAAAAAGATTTTATCTTCAAATACAAGAACTTTTCGTGGTTTTGTTGATTTTCAGCAAATGAACATATTTCAGCGAGCGAGAAGTTTTTTCTTTAAAAGCGTAAGATTTTATCTTAAAATACAAGAACTTTTCGTGGTTCTTGTCAATTTTTGTTGGTTTTCATCTTATGAACTTATTTCAGTCAGCTCGATCTTTCTTCTTCAAAGCAAAAAGATTTTATCTTCAAATACAAGAACTTTTCGTGGTTTTGTTGATTTTCAGCAAATGAACATATTTCAGCGAGGGAGAAGTTTTTTCTTTAATAGCGTCAGATTTTATCTTAAAATACAAGAACTTTTCGTGGTTCTTGTCAATTTTTGTTGGTTTTCATCCAATGAACTTATTTCAGTCAGCCAGATCTTTCTTCTTCAAAGCAAAAAGATTTTATCTTCAAATACAAGAACTTTTCGTGGTTTTGTTGATTTTCAGCAAATGAACATATTTCAGCGAGGGAGAAGTTTTTTCTTTAACAGCGTCAGATTTTATCTTAAAATACAAAAACTTTTCGTGGTTCTTGTCAATTTTTGTTGATTTTCATCAAATGAACTTATTTCAGTTGGCTAGATCTTTCTTCTTCAAAGCAAAAAGATTTTATCTTCAAATACAAGAACTTTTCGTGGTTTTGTTGATTTTCAGCAAATGAACATATTTCAGCGAGGGAGAAGTTTTTTCTTTAATAGCGTCAGATTTTATCTTAAAATACAAGAACTTTTCGTGGTTCTTGTCAATTTTTGTTGGTTTTCATCCAATGAACTTATTTCAGTCAGCTAGATATTTCTTCTTCAAAGCAAAAAGATTTTATCTTCAAATACAAGAACTTTTCGTGGTTTTGTTGATTTTCAGCAAATGAACATATTTCAGCGAGCTAGAATTTTTTTCTTCAATAGCGTAAGATTCTATCTTAAAATACAAGAACTTTTCGTGGTTCTTGTCAATTTTTGTTAGTTTTCATCTTATGAACTTATTTCAGTCAGCTGGATCTTTCTTCTTCAAAGCAAAAAGATTTTATCTTCAAATACAAGAACTTTTCGTGGTTTTGTTGATTTTCAGCAAATGAACATATTTCAGCGAGGGAGAAGTTTTTTCTTTAATCGCGTCAGATTTTATCTTAAAATACAAGAACTTTTCGTGGTTCTTGTCAATTTTTGTTGGTTTTCATCCAATGAACTTATTTCAGTCAGCTAGATCTTTCTTCTTCAAAGCAAAAAGATTTTATCTTCAAATACAAGAACTTTTCGTGGTTTTGTTGATTTTCAGCAAATGAACATATTTCAGCGAGCGAGAAGTTTTTTCTTTAATAGCGTCAGATTTTATCTTAAAATACAAGAACTTTTCGTGGTTCTTGTCAATTTTTGTTGGTTTTCATCCAATGAACTTATTTCAGTCAGCCAGATCTTTCTTCTTCAAAGCAAAAAGATTTTATCTTCAAATACAAGAACTTTTCGTGGTTTTGTTGATTTTCAGCAAATGAACATATTTCAGCGAGGGAGAAGTTTTTTCTTTAATAGCGTCAGATTTTATCTTAAAATACAAAAACTTTTCGTGGTTCTTGTCAATTTTTGTTGATTTTCATCAAATGAACTTATTTCAGTCAGCTAGATCTTTCTTCTTCAAAGCAAAAAGATTTTATCTTCAAATACAAGAACTTTTCGTGGTTTTGTTGATTTTCAGCAAATGAACATATTTCAGCGAGGGAGAAGTTTTTTCTTTAATAGCGTCAGATTTTATCTTAAAATACAAGAACTTTTCGTGGTTCTTGTCAATTTTTGTTGGTTTTCATCCCATAAACTTATTTCAGTCAGCTAGATCTTACTTCTTCAAAGCAAAAAGATTTTATCTTCAAATACAAGAACTTTTCGTGGTTTTGTTGATTTTCAGCAAATGAACATATTTCAGCGAGCGAGAAGTTTTTTCTTTAAAAGCGTAAGATTTTATCTTAAAATACAAGAACTTTTCGTGGTTCTTGTCAATTTTTGTTGGTTTTCATCTTATGAACTTATTTCAGTCAGCTCGATCTTTCTTCTTCAAAGCAAAAAGATTTTATCTTCAAATACAAGAACTTTTCGTGGTTTTGTTGATTTTCAGCAAATGAACATATTTCAGCGAGGGAGAAGTTTTTTCTTTAATAGCGTCAGATTTTATCTTAAAATACAAGAACTTTTCGTGGTTCTTGTCAATTTTTGTTGGTTTTCATCCAATGAACTTATTTCAGTCAGCCAGATCTTTCTTCTTCAAAGCAAAAAGATTTTATCTTCAAATACAAGAACTTTTCGTGGTTTTGTTGATTTTCAGCAAATGAACATATTTCAGCGAGGGAGAAGTTTTTTCTTTAACAGCGTCAGATTTTATCTTAAAATACAAAAACTTTTCGTGGTTCTTGTCAATTTTTGTTGATTTTCATCAAATGAACTTATTTCAGTTGGCTAGATCTTTCTTCTTCAAAGCAAAAAGATTTTATCTTCAAATACAAGAACTTTTCGTGGTTTTGTTGATTTTCAGCAAATGAACATATTTCAGCGAGGGAGAAGTTTTTTCTTTAATAGCGTCAGATTTTATCTTAAAATACAAGAACTTTTCGTGGTTCTTGTCAATTTTTGTTGGTTTTCATCCAATGAACTTATTTCAGTCAGCTAGATATTTCTTCTTCAAAGCAAAAAGATTTTATCTTCAAATACAAGAACTTTTCGTGGTTTTGTTGATTTTCAGCAAATGAACATATTTCAGCGAGCTAGAATTTTTTTCTTCAATAGCGTAAGATTCTATCTTAAAATACAAGAACTTTTCGTGGTTCTTGTCAATTTTTGTTAGTTTTCATCTTATGAACTTATTTCAGTCAGCTGGATCTTTCTTCTTCAAAGCAAAAAGATTTTATCTTCAAATACAAGAACTTTTCGTGGTTTTGTTGATTTTCAGCAAATGAATATATTTCAGCGAGGGAGAAGTTTTTTCTTTAATCGCGTCAGATTTTATCTTAAAATACAAGAACTTTTCGTGGTTCTTGTCAATTTTTGTTGGTTTTCATCCAATGAACTTATTTCAGTCAGCTAGATCTTTCTTCTTCAAAGCAAAAAGATTTTATCTTCAAATACAAGAACTTTTCGTGGTTTTGTTGATTTTCAGCAAATGAACATATTTCAGCGAGCGAGAAGTTTTTTCTTTAATAGCGTCAGATTTTATCTTAAAATACAAGAACTTTTCGTGGTTCTTGTCAATTTTTGTTGGTTTTCATCCAATGAACTTATTTCAGTCAGCCAGATCTTTCTTCTTCAAAGCAAAAAGATTTTATCTTCAAATACAAGAACTTTTCGTGGTTTTGTTGATTTTCAGCAAATGAACATATTTCAGCGAGGGAGAAGTTTTTTCTTTAATAGCGTCAGATTTTATCTTAAAATACAAAAACTTTTCGTGGTTCTTGTCAATTTTTGTTGATTTTCATCAAATGAACTTATTTAAGTCAGCTAGATCTTTCTTCTTCAAAGCAAAAAGATTTTATCTTCAAATACAAGAACTTTTCGTGGTTTTGTTGATTTTCAGCAAATGAACATATTTCAGCGAGGGAGAAGTTTTTTCTTTAATAGCGTCAGATTTTATCTTAAAATACAAGAACTTTTCGTGGTTCTTGTCAATTTTTGTTGGTTTTCATCCCATAAACTTCAAAGCAAATAGATTTTATCTTCAAATACAAGAACTTTTCGTGGTTTTGTTGATTTTCAGCAAATGAACATATTTCAGCGAGGGAGAAGTTTTTTCTTTAATAGCGTCAGATTTTACCTTAAAATACAAATACTTTTCGTGGTTCTTGTCAATTTTTGTTGGTTTTCATCTTATGAACTTATTTCAGTCAGCTCGATCTTTCTTCTTCAATGCAAAAAGATTTTATCTTCAAATACAAGAACTTTTCGTGGTTTTGTTGATTTTCAGCAAATGAACATATTTCAGCGAGGGAGAAGTTTTTTCTTTAATAGCGTCAGATTTTACCTTAAAATACAAATACTTTTCGTGGTTCTTGTCAATTTTTGTTGGTTTTCATCTTATGAACTTATTTCAGTCAGCTCGATCTTTCTTCTTCAATGCAAAAAGATTTTATCTTCAAATACAAGAACTTTTCGTGGTTTTGTTGATTTTCAGCAAATGAACATATTTCAGCGAGGGAGAAGTTTTTTCTTTAATAGCGTCAGATTTTATCTTAAAATACAAAAACTTTTCGTGGTTCTTGTCAATTTTTGTTGATTTTCATCAAATGAACTTATTTCAGTCAGCTAGATCTTTCTTCTTCAAAGCAAAAAGATTTTATCTTAAAATACAAGAACTTTTCGTGGTTCTTGTCAATTTTTGTTAGTTTTCATCTTATGAACTTATTTCAGTCAGCTAGATCTTTCTTCTTCAAAGCAAAAAGATTTTATCTTCAAATACAAGAACTTTTCGTGGTTTTGTTGATTTTCAGCAAATGAACATATTTCAGCGAGGGAGAAGTTTTTTCTTTAATAGCGTCAGATTTTATCTTAAAATACAAGAACTTTTCGTGGTTCTTGTCAATTTTTGTTGGTTTTCATCCCATAAACTTATTTCAGTCAGCTAGATCTTACTTCTTCAAAGCAAAAAGATTTTATCTTCAAATACAAGAACTTTTCGTGGTTTTGTTGATTTTCAGCAAATGAACATATTTCAGCGAGCGAGAAGTTTTTTCTTTAAAAGCGTAAGATTTTATCTTAAAATACAAGAACTTTTCGTGGTTCTTGTCAATTTTTGTTGGTTTTCATCTTATGAACTTATTTCAGTCAGCTCGATCTTTCTTCTTCAAAGCAAAAAGATTTTATCTTCAAATACAAGAACTTTTCGTGGTTTTGTTGATTTTCAGCAAATGAACATATTTCAGCGAGGGAGAAGTTTTTTCTTTAATAGCGTCAGATTTTATCTTAAAATACAAGAACTTTTCGTGGTTCTTGTCAATTTTTGTTGGTTTTCATCCAATGAACTTATTTCAGTCAGCCAGATCTTTCTTCTTCAAAGCAAAAAGATTTTATCTTCAAATACAAGAACTTTTCGTGGTTTTGTTGATTTTCAGCAAATGAACATATTTCAGCGAGGGAGAAGTTTTTTCTTTAACAGCGTCAGATTTTATCTTAAAATACAAAAACTTTTCGTGGTTCTTGTCAATTTTTGTTGATTTTCATCAAATGAACTTATTTCAGTTGGCTAGATCTTTCTTCTTCAAAGCAAAAAGATTTTATCTTCAAATACAAGAACTTTTCGTGGTTTTGTTGATTTTCAGCAAATGAACATATTTCAGCGAGGGAGAAGTTTTTTCTTTAATAGCGTCAGATTTTATCTTAAAATACAAGAACTTTTCGTGGTTCTTGTCAATTTTTGTTGGTTTTCATCCAATGAACTTATTTCAGTCAGCTAGATATTTCTTCTTCAAAGCAAAAAGATTTTATCTTCAAATACAAGAACTTTTCGTGGTTTTGTTGATTTTCAGCAAATGAACATATTTCAGCGAGCTAGAATTTTTTTCTTCAATAGCGTAAGATTCTATCTTAAAATACAAGAACTTTTCGTGGTTCTTGTCAATTTTTGTTAGTTTTCATCTTATGAACTTATTTCAGTCAGCTGGATCTTTCTTCTTCAAAGCAAAAAGATTTTATCTTCAAATACAAGAACTTTTCGTGGTTTTGTTGATTTTCAGCAAATGAACATATTTCAGCGAGGGAGAAGTTTTTTCTTTAATCGCGTCAGATTTTATCTTAAAATACAAGAACTTTTCGTGGTTCTTGTCAATTTTTGTTGGTTTTCATCCAATGAACTTATTTCAGTCAGCTAGATCTTTCTTCTTCAAAGCAAAAAGATTTTATCTTCAAATACAAGAACTTTTCGTGGTTTTGTTGATTTTCAGCAAATGAACATATTTCAGCGAGCGAGAAGTTTTTTCTTTAATAGCGTCAGATTTTATCTTAAAATACAAGAACTTTTCGTGGTTTTGTTGATTTTCAGCAAATGAATATATTTCAGCGAGGGAGAAGTTTTTTCTTTAATCGCGTCAGATTTTATCTTAAAATACAAGAACTTTTCGTGGTTCTTGTCAATTTTTGTTGGTTTTCATCCAATGAACTTATTTCAGTCAGCTAGATCTTTCTTCTTCAAAGCAAAAAGATTTTATCTTCAAATACAAGAACTTTTCGTGGTTTTGTTGATTTTCAGCAAATGAACATATTTCAGCGAGCGAGAAGTTTTTTCTTTAATAGCGTCAGATTTTATCTTAAAATACAAGAACTTTTCGTGGTTCTTGTCAATTTTTGTTGGTTTTCATCCAATGAACTTATTTCAGTCAGCCAGATCTTTCTTCTTCAAAGCAAAAAGATTTTATCTTCAAATACAAGAACTTTTCGTGGTTTTGTTGATTTTCAGCAAATGAACATATTTCAGCGAGGGAGAAGTTTTTTCTTTAATAGCGTCAGATTTTATCTTAAAATACAAAAACTTTTCGTGGTTCTTGTCAATTTTTGTTGATTTTCATCAAATGAACTTATTTAAGTCAGCTAGATCTTTCTTCTTCAAAGCAAAAAGATTTTATCTTCAAATACAAGAACTTTTCGTGGTTTTGTTGATTTTCAGCAAATGAACATATTTCAGCGAGGGAGAAGTTTTTTCTTTAATAGCGTCAGATTTTATCTTAAAATACAAGAACTTTTCGTGGTTCTTGTCAATTTTTGTTGGTTTTCATCCCATAAACTTCAAAGCAAATAGATTTTATCTTCAAATACAAGAACTTTTCGTGGTTTTGTTGATTTTCAGCAAATGAACATATTTCAGCGAGGGAGAAGTTTTTTCTTTAATAGCGTCAGATTTTACCTTAAAATACAAATACTTTTCGTGGTTCTTGTCAATTTTTGTTGGTTTTCATCTTATGAACTTATTTCAGTCAGCTCGATCTTTCTTCTTCAATGCAAAAAGATTTTATCTTCAAATACAAGAACTTTTCGTGGTTTTGTTGATTTTCAGCAAATGAACATATTTCAGCGAGGGAGAAGTTTTTTCTTTAATAGCGTCAGATTTTACCTTAAAATACAAATACTTTTCGTGGTTCTTGTCAATTTTTGTTGGTTTTCATCTTATGAACTTATTTCAGTCAGCTCGATCTTTCTTCTTCAATGCAAAAAGATTTTATCTTCAAATACAAGAACTTTTCGTGGTTTTGTTGATTTTCAGCAAATGAACATATTTCAGCGAGGGAGAAGTTTTTTCTTTAATAGCGTCAGATTTTATCTTAAAATACAAAAACTTTTCGTGGTTCTTGTCAATTTTTGTTGATTTTCATCAAATGAACTTATTTCAGTCAGCTAGATCTTTCTTCTTCAAAGCAAAAAGATTTTATCTTAAAATACAAGAACTTTTCGTGGTTCTTGTCAATTTTTGTTAGTTTTCATCTTATGAACTTATTTCAGTCAGCTAGATCTTTCTTCTTCAAAGCAAAAAGATTTTATCTTCAAATACAAGAACTTTTCGTGGTTTTGTTGATTTTCAGCAAATGAACATATTTCAGCGAGGGAGAAGTTTTTTCTTTAATAGCGTCAGATTTTATCTTAAAATACAAGAACTTTTCGTGGTTCTTGTCAATTTTTGTTGGTTTTCATCCCATAAACTTATTTCAGTCAGCTAGATCTTACTTCTTCAAAGCAAAAAGATTTTATCTTCAAATACAAGAACTTTTCGTGGTTTTGTTGATTTTCAGCAAATGAACATATTTCAGCGAGCGAGAAGTTTTTTCTTTAAAAGCGTAAGATTTTATCTTAAAATACAAGAACTTTTCGTGGTTCTTGTCAATTTTTGTTGGTTTTCATCTTATGAACTTATTTCAGTCAGCTCGATCTTTCTTCTTCAAAGCAAAAAGATTTTATCTTCAAATACAAGAACTTTTCGTGGTTTTGTTGATTTTCAGCAAATGAACATATTTCAGCGAGGGAGAAGTTTTTTCTTTAATAGCGTCAGATTTTATCTTAAAATACAAGAACTTTTCGTGGTTCTTGTCAATTTTTGTTGGTTTTCATCCAATGAACTTATTTCAGTCAGCCAGATCTTTCTTCTTCAAAGCAAAAAGATTTTATCTTCAAATACAAGAACTTTTCGTGGTTTTGTTGATTTTCAGCAAATGAACATATTTCAGCGAGGGAGAAGTTTTTTCTTTAACAGCGTCAGATTTTATCTTAAAATACAAAAACTTTTCGTGGTTCTTGTCAATTTTTGTTGATTTTCATCAAATGAACTTATTTCAGTTGGCTAGATCTTTCTTCTTCAAAGCAAAAAGATTTTATCTTCAAATACAAGAACTTTTCGTGGTTTTGTTGATTTTCAGCAAATGAACATATTTCAGCGAGGGAGAAGTTTTTTCTTTAATAGCGTCAGATTTTATCTTAAAATACAAGAACTTTTCGTGGTTCTTGTCAATTTTTGTTGGTTTTCATCCAATGAACTTATTTCAGTCAGCTAGATATTTCTTCTTCAAAGCAAAAAGATTTTATCTTCAAATACAAGAACTTTTCGTGGTTTTGTTGATTTTCAGCAAATGAACATATTTCAGCGAGCTAGAATTTTTTTCTTCAATAGCGTAAGATTCTATCTTAAAATACAAGAACTTTTCGTGGTTCTTGTCAATTTTTGTTAGTTTTCATCTTATGAACTTATTTCAGTCAGCTGGATCTTTCTTCTTCAAAGCAAAAAGATTTTATCTTCAAATACAAGAACTTTTCGTGGTTTTGTTGATTTTCAGCAAATGAACATATTTCAGCGAGGGAGAAGTTTTTTCTTTAATCGCGTCAGATTTTATCTTAAAATACAAGAACTTTTCGTGGTTCTTGTCAATTTTTGTTGGTTTTCATCCAATGAACTTATTTCAGTCAGCTAGATCTTTCTTCTTCAAAGCAAAAAGATTTTATCTTCAAATACAAGAACTTTTCGTGGTTTTGTTGATTTTCAGCAAATGAACATATTTCAGCGAGCGAGAAGTTTTTTCTTTAATAGCGTCAGATTTTATCTTAAAATACAAGAACTTTTCGTGGTTCTTGTCAATTTTTGTTGGTTTTCATCCAATGAACTTATTTCAGTCAGCCAGATCTTTCTTCTTCAAAGCAAAAAGATTTTATCTTCAAATACAAGAACTTTTCGTGGTTTTGTTGATTTTCAGCAAATGAACATATTTCAGCGAGGGAGAAGTTTTTTCTTTAATAGCGTCAGATTTTATCTTAAAATACAAAAACTTTTCGTGGTTCTTGTCAATTTTTGTTGATTTTCATCAAATGAACTTATTTCAGTCAGCTAGATCTTTCTTCTTCAAAGCAAAAAGATTTTATCTTCAAATACAAGAACTTTTCGTGGTTTTGTTGATTTTCAGCAAATGAACATATTTCAGCGAGGGAGAAGTTTTTTCTTTAATAGCGTCAGATTTTATCTTAAAATACAAGAACTTTTCGTGGTTCTTGTCAATTTTTGTTGGTTTTCATCCCATAAACTTATTTCAGTCAGCTAGATCTTACTTCTTCAAAGCAAAAAGATTTTATCTTCAAATACAAGAACTTTTCGTGGTTTTGTTGATTTTCAGCAAATGAACATATTTCAGCGAGCGAGAAGTTTTTTCTTTAAAAGCGTAAGATTTTATCTTAAAATACAAGAACTTTTCGTGGTTCTTGTCAATTTTTGTTGGTTTTCATCTTATGAACTTATTTCAGTCAGCTCGATCTTTCTTCTTCAAAGCAAAAAGATTTTATCTTCAAATACAAGAACTTTTCGTGGTTTTGTTGATTTTCAGCAAATGAACATATTTCAGCGAGGGAGAAGTTTTTTCTTTAATAGCGTCAGATTTTATCTTAAAATACAAGAACTTTTCGTGGTTCTTGTCAATTTTTGTTGGTTTTCATCCAATGAACTTATTTCAGTCAGCCAGATCTTTCTTCTTCAAAGCAAAAAGATTTTATCTTCAAATACAAGAACTTTTCGTGGTTTTGTTGATTTTCAGCAAATGAACATATTTCAGCGAGGGAGAAGTTTTTTCTTTAACAGCGTCAGATTTTATCTTAAAATACAAAAACTTTTCGTGGTTCTTGTCAATTTTTGTTGATTTTCATCAAATGAACTTATTTCAGTTGGCTAGATCTTTCTTCTTCAAAGCAAAAAGATTTTATCTTCAAATACAAGAACTTTTCGTGGTTTTGTTGATTTTCAGCAAATGAACATATTTCAGCGAGGGAGAAGTTTTTTCTTTAATAGCGTCAGATTTTATCTTAAAATACAAGAACTTTTCGTGGTTCTTGTCAATTTTTGTTGGTTTTCATCCAATGAACTTATTTCAGTCAGCTAGATATTTCTTCTTCAAAGCAAAAAGATTTTATCTTCAAATACAAGAACTTTTCGTGGTTTTGTTGATTTTCAGCAAATGAACATATTTCAGCGAGCTAGAATTTTTTTCTTCAATAGCGTAAGATTCTATCTTAAAATACAAGAACTTTTCGTGGTTCTTGTCAATTTTTGTTAGTTTTCATCTTATGAACTTATTTCAGTCAGCTGGATCTTTCTTCTTCAAAGCAAAAAGATTTTATCTTCAAATACAAGAACTTTTCGTGGTTTTGTTGATTTTCAGCAAATGAATATATTTCAGCGAGGGAGAAGTTTTTTCTTTAATCGCGTCAGATTTTATCTTAAAATACAAGAACTTTTCGTGGTTCTTGTCAATTTTTGTTGGTTTTCATCCAATGAACTTATTTCAGTCAGCTAGATCTTTCTTCTTCAAAGCAAAAAGATTTTATCTTCAAATACAAGAACTTTTCGTGGTTTTGTTGATTTTCAGCAAATGAACATATTTCAGCGAGCGAGAAGTTTTTTCTTTAATAGCGTCAGATTTTATCTTAAAATACAAGAACTTTTCGTGGTTCTTGTCAATTTTTGTTGGTTTTCATCCAATGAACTTATTTCAGTCAGCCAGATCTTTCTTCTTCAAAGCAAAAAGATTTTATCTTCAAATACAAGAACTTTTCGTGGTTTTGTTGATTTTCAGCAAATGAACATATTTCAGCGAGGGAGAAGTTTTTTCTTTAATAGCGTCAGATTTTATCTTAAAATACAAAAACTTTTCGTGGTTCTTGTCAATTTTTGTTGATTTTCATCAAATGAACTTATTTCAGTCAGCTAGATCTTTCTTCTTCAAAGCAAAAAGATTTTATCTTCAAATACAAGAACTTTTCGTGGTTTTGTTGATTTTCAGCAAATGAACATATTTCAGCGAGGGAGAAGTTTTTTCTTTAATAGCGTCAGATTTTATCTTAAAATACAAGAACTTTTCGTGGTTCTTGTCAATTTTTGTTGGTTTTCATCCCATAAACTTCAAAGCAAATAGATTTTATCTTCAAATACAAGAACTTTTCGTGGTTTTGTTGATTTTCAGCAAATGAACATATTTCAGCGAGGGAGAAGTTTTTTCTTTAAGAGCGTCAGATTTTACCTTAAAATACAAATACTTTTCGTGGTTCTTGTCAATTTTTGTTGGTTTTCATCTTATGAACTTATTTCAGTCAGCTCGATCTTTCTTCTTCAATGCAAAAAGATTTTATCTTCAAATACAAGAACTTTTCGTGGTTTTGTTGATTTTCAGCAAATGAACATATTTCAGCGAGGGAGAAGTTTTTTCTTTAATAGCGTCAGATTTTATCTTAAAATACAAGAACTTTTCGTGGTTCTTGTCAATTTTTGTTGGTTTTCATCCAATGAACTTATTTCAGTCAGCTAGATCTTTCTTCTTGAAAGCAAAAAGATTTTATCTTCAAATACAAGAACTTTTCGTGGTTTTGTTGATTTTCAGCAAATGAACATATTTCAGCGAGCTGGACGTTTTTTCTTCAATAGCGTAAGATTTTATCTTAAAATACAAGAACTTTTCGTGGTTCTTGTCAATTTTTGTTAGCTTTCATCTTATTAACTTATTTCAGTCAGCTCGATCTTTCTTCTTCAAAGCAAAAAGATTTTATCTTCAAATACAAGAACTTTTCGTGGTTTTGTTGATTTTCAGCAAATGAACATATTTCAGCGAGCTGGACGTTTTTTCTTCAATAGCGTAAGATTTTATCTTAAAATACAAGAACTTTTCGTGGTTCTTGTCAATTTTTGTTAGCTTTCATCTTATTAACTTATTTCAGTCAGCTAGATCTTTCTTCTTCAAAGCAAAAAGATTTTATCTTCAAATACAAGAACTTTTCGTGGTTTTGTTGATTTTCAGCAAATGAACATATTTCAGCGAGGGAGAAGTTTTTTCTTTAATAGCGTCAGATTTTATCTTAAAATACAAGAACCTTTCGTGGTTCTTGTCAATTTTTGTTGGTTTTCATCCAATGAACTTATTTCAGTCAGCTAGATCTTTCTTCTTCAAAGCAAAAAGATTTTATCTTAAAATACAAGAACTTTTCGTGGTTTTGTTGATTTTCAGCAAATGAACATATTTCAGCGAGCGAGAAGTTTTTTCTTTAAAAGCGTCAGATTTAATCTTAAAGTACAAAAACTTTTCGTGGTTCTTGTCAATTTTTGTTGATTTTCATCAAATGAACTTATTTCAGTCAGCTAGATCTTTCTTCTTGAAAGCAAAAAGATTTCATCTTCAAATACAAGAACTTTTCGTCATTTTGTTGATTTTCAGCAAATGAACATATTTCAGCGAGCGAGAAGTTTTTTCTTTAATAGCGTCAGATTTAATCTTAAAATACAAAAACTTTTCGTGGTTCTTGTCAATTTTTGTTGATTTTCAGCAAATGAACATATTTCAGCGAGGGAGAAGTTTTTTCTTTAATCGCGTCAGATTTTATCTTAAAATACAAGAACTTTTCGTGGTTCTTGTCAATTTTTGTTGGCTTTCATCCAATGAACTTATTTCAGTCAGCCAGATCTTTCTTCTTCAAATCAAAAAGATTTTATCTTCAAATACAAGAACTTTTTGTGGTTTTGTTGATTTTCAGCAAATGAACATATTTCAGCGAGCGAGAAGTTTTTTCTTTAAAAGCGTCAGATTTTCGCTTAAAATACAAGAACTTTTCGTGGTTCTTGTCAATTTTTGTTGGTTTTCATCCAATGAACTTATTTCAGTCAGCAAGATCTTTCTTCTTGAAAGCAAAAAGATTTTATCTTCAAATGCAAGAACTTTTCGTGGTTTTGTTGATTTTCAGCAAATGAACATATTTCAGCGAGCGAGAAGTTTTTTCTTTAATAGCGTAAGATTTTTTCTTAAAATACAAGAACTTTTCGTGGTTCTTGTCAATTTTTGTTGGTTTTCAACCAATGAACTTATTTCAGTCAGCTAGATCTTTCTTCTTTAAAGCAAAAAGATTTTATCTTCAAATACAAGAACTTTTCGTGATTTTGTTGATTTTCAGCAAATGAACATATTTCAGCGAGGGAGAAGTTTTTTCTTTAATAGCGTCAGATTTTATCTTAAAGTACAAGAACTTTTCGTGGTTCTTGTCAATTTTTGTTGGTTTTCATCCCATAAACCTATTTCAGTCAGCTAGATCTTTCTTCTTCAAAGCAAAAAGATTTTATCTTCAAATACAAGAACTTTTCGTGGTTTTGTTGATTTTCAGCAAATGAACATATTTCAGCGAGCTGGAAGTTTTTTCTTCAATAGCGTAAGATTTTATCTTAAAATACAAGAACTTTTCGTGGTTCTTGTCAATTTTTGTTAGTTTTCATCTTATGAACTTATTTCAGTCAGCTTGATCTTTCTTCTTCAAAGCAAAAAGATTTTATCTTCAAATACAAGAACTTTTCGTGGTTTTGTTGATTTTCAGCAAATGAACATATTTCAGCGAGGGAGAAGTTTTTTCTTCAATAGCGTCAGATTTTATCTTAAAATACAAGAACTTTTCGTGGTTCTTGTCAGATTTTGTTGGTTTTCATCTTATGAACTTATTTCAGTCAGCCAGATCTTTCTTCTTCAAAGCAAAAAGATTTTATCTTCAAATACAAGAACTTTTCGTGGTTTTGTTGATTTTCAGCAAATGAACATATTTCAGCGAGGGAGAAGTTTTTTCTTTAATAGCGTCAGATTTTATCTTAAAGTACAAGAACTTTTCGTGGTTCTTGTCAATTTTTGTTGGTTTTCATCCAATGAACTTATTTCCGTCAGCAAGATCTTTCTTCTTGAAAGCAAAAAGATTTTATCTTCAAATACAAGAACTCTTCGTGGTTTTGTTGATTTTCATCAAATGAACTTATTTCAGTCAGCTAGATCTTTCTTTAAAGCAAAAAGATTTCATCTTCAAATACAAGAACTTTTCGTGGTTTTGTTGATTTTCAGCAAATGAACGTATTTCAGCGAGGGAGAAGTTTTTTCTTTAATCGCGTCAGATTTTATCTTAAAATACAAGAACTTTTCGTGGTTCTTGTCAATTTTTGTTGGCTTTCATCCAATGAACTTATTTCAGTCAGCCAGATCTTTCTTCTTCAAAGCAAAAAGATTTTATCTTGAAATACAAGAACTTTTCGTGGTTTTGTTGATTTTCAGCAAATGAACATATTTCAGCGAGCGAGAAGTTTTTTCTTTAAAAGTGTCAGATTTTAGCTTAAAATACAAGAACTTTTCGTGGTTCTTGTCAATTTTTGTTGGTTTTCATCCAATGAACTTATTTCAGTCAGCGAGATCTTTCTTCTTTAAAGCAAAAAGATTTTATCTTCAAATACAAGAACTTTTCGTGATTTTGTTGATTTTCAGCAAATGAACATATTTCAGCGAGCGAGAAGTTTTTTCTTTAATAGCGTCAGATTTAATCTTAAAATACAAAAACTTTTCGTGGTTCTTGTCAATTTTTGTTGATTTTCATCAAATGAACTTATTTCAGTCAGCGAGATCTTTCTTCTTTAAAGCAAAAAGATTTCATCTTCAAATACAAGAACTTTTCGTGGTTTTGTTGATTTTCAGCAAATGAACATATTTCAGCGAGCGAGAAGTTTTTTCTTTAATCGCGTCAGATTTTATCTTAAAATACAAGAACTTTTCGTGGTTCTTGTCAATTTTTGTTGGTTTTCATCCAATGAACTTATTTCAGTCAGCTAGATCTTTCTTCTTCAAAGCAAAAAGATTTTATCTTCAAATACAAGAACTTTTCGTGATTTTGTTGATTTTCAGCAAATGAACACATTTCAGCGAGCGAGAAGTTTTTTCATTAATAGCGTCAGACTTAATCTTAAAATACAAAAACTTTTCGTGGTTCTTGTCAATTTTTGTTGATTTTCATCAAATGAACTTATTTCAGTCAGCTAGATCTTTCTTTAAAGCAAAAAGATTTCATCTTCAAATACAAGAACTTTTCGTGGTTTTGTTGATTTTCAGCAAATGAACGTATTTCAGCGAGGGAGAAGTTTTTTCTTTAATCGCGTCAGATTTTATCTTAAAATACAAGAACTTTTCGTGGTTCTTGTCAATTTATGTTGGCTTTCATCCAATGAACTTATTTCAGTCAGCCAGATCTTTCTTCTTCAAAGCAAAAAGATTTTATCTTGAAATACAAGAACTTTTCGTGGTTTTGTTGATTTTCACCAAATGAACATACTTCAGCGAGCGAGAAGTTTTTTCTTTAAAAGTGTCAGATTTTAGCTTAAAATACAAGAACTTTTCGTGGTTCTTGTCAATTTTTGTTGGTTTTCATCCAATGAACTTATTTCAGTCAGCGAGATCTTTCTTCTTTAAAGCAAAAAGATTTTATCTTCAAATACAAGAACTTTTCGTGATTTTGTTGATTTTCAGCAAATGAACATATTTCAGCGAGCGAGAAGTTTTTTCTTTAATAGCGTCAGATTTCTTCTTAAAATACAAAAACTTTTCGTGGTTCTTGTCAATTTTTGTTGATTTTCATCAAATGAACTTATTTCAGTCAGCTAGATCTTTCTTCTTTAAAGCAAAAAGATTTCATCTTCAAATACAAGAACTTTTCGTGGTTTTGTTGATTTTCAGCAAATGAACATATTTCAGTGAGGGAGAAGTTTTTTTCTTTAATAGCGTCAGATTTAATCTTAAAATACAAAAACTTTTCGTGGTTCTTGTCAATTTTTGTTGATTTTCAGCAAATGAACATATTTCAGCGAGGGAGAAGTTTTTTCTTTAATCGCGTCAGATTTTATCTTAAAATACAAGAACTTTTCGTGGTTCTTGTCAATTTTTGTTGGTTTTCATCCAATGAACTTATTTCAGTCAGCCAGATCTTTCTTCTTTAAAGCAAAAAGATTTTATCTTCAAATACAAGAACTTTTCGTGATTTTGTTGATTTTCAGCAAATGAACATATTTCAGCGAGCGAAAAATTTTTTCTTTAATAGCGTCAGATTTTATCTTAAAATACAAGAACTTTTCGTGGTTCTTGTCAATTCTTGTTGGTTTTCATCCAATGAACTTATTTCAGTCAGCTAGATCTTTCTTCTTCAAAGCAAAAAGATTTTATCTTCACATACAAGAACTTTTCGTGATTTTGTTGATTTTCAGCAAATGAACATATTTCAGCGAGCAAGAAGTTTTTTCATTAATAGCGTCAGATTTAATCTTAAAATACAAAAACTTTTCGTGGTTCTTGTCAATTTTTGTTGATTTTCATCAAATGAACTTATTTCAGTCAGCTTGATCTTTCTTTAAAGCAAAACGATTTCATCTTCAAATACAAGAACTTTTCGTGGTTTTGTTGATTTTCAGCAAATGAACGTATTTCAGCGAGGGAGAAGTTTTTTCTTTAATCGCGTCAGATTTTATCTTAAAATACAAGAACTTTTCGTGGTTCTTGTCAATTTTTGTTGGCTTTCATCCAATGAACTTATTTCAGTCAGCCAGATCTTTCCTCTTCAAAGCAAAAAGATTTTATCTTGAAATACAAGAACTTTTCGTGGTTTTGTTGATTTTCAGCAAATGAACATATTTCAGCGAGCGAAAAATTTTTTCTTTAATAGCGTCAGATTTTATCTTAAAATACAAGAACTTTTCGTGGTTCTTGTCAATTCTTGTTGGTTTTCATCCAATGAACTTATTTCAGTCAGCTAGATCTTTCTTCTTCAAAGCAAAAAGATTTTATCTTCACATACAAGAACTTTTCGTGATTTTGTTGATTTTCAGCAAATGAACATATTTCAGCGAGCAAGAAGTTTTTTCATTAATAGCGTCAGATTTAATCTTAAAATACAAAAACTTTTCGTGGTTCTTGTCAATTTTTGTTGATTTTCATCAAATGAACTTATTTCAGTCAGCTTGATCTTTCTTTAAAGCAAAACGATTTCATCTTCAAATACAAGAACTTTTCGTGGTTTTGTTGATTTTCAGCAAATGAACGTATTTCAGCGAGGGAGAAGTTTTTTCTTTAATCGCGTCAGATTTTATCTTAAAATACAAGAACTTTTCGTGGTTCTTGTCAATTTTTGTTGGCTTTCATCCAATGAACTTATTTCAGTCAGCCAGATCTTTCCTCTTCAAAGCAAAAAGATTTTATCTTGAAATACAAGAACTTTTCGTGGTTTTGTTGATTTTCAGCAAATGAACATATTTCAGCGAGCGAGAAGTTTTTTCTTTAAAAGCGTCAGATTTAATCTTAAAGTACAAAAACTTTTCGTGGTTCTTGTCAATTTTTGTTGATTTTCATCAAATGAACTTATTTCAGTCAGCCAGATCTTTCTTCTTTAAAGCAAAAAGATTTCATCTTCAAATACAAGAACTTTTCGTCATTTTGTTGATTTTCAGCAAATGAACATATTTCAGCGAGCGAGAAGTTTTTTCTTTCATCGCGTCAGATTTAATCTTAAAATACAAAAACTTTTCGTGGTTCTTGTCAATTTTTGTTGATTTTCAGCAAATGAACATATTTCAGCGAGGGAGAAGTTTTTTCTTTAATCGCGTCAGATTTTATCTTAAAATACAAGAACTTTTCGTGGTTCTTGTCAATTTTTTTTGGCTTTCATCCAATGAACTTATTTCAGTCAGCCAGATCTTTCTTCTTCAAATCAAAAAGATTTTATCTTCAAATACAAGAACTTTTTGTGGTTTTGTTGATTTTCAGCAAATGAACATATTTCAGCGAGCGAGAAGTTTTTTCTTTAAAAGCGTCAGATTTTCGCTTAAAATACAAGAACTTTTCGTGGTTCTTGTCAATTTTTGTTGGTTTTCATCCAATGAACTTATTTCAGTCAGCAAGATCTTTCTTCTTGAAAGCAAAAAGATTTTATCTTCAAATGCAAGAACTTTTCGTGGTTTTGTTGATTTTCAGCAAATGAACATATTTCAGCGAGCGAGAAGTTTTTTCTTTAATAGCGTCAGATTTTTTCTTAAAATACAAGAACTTTTCGTGGCTCTTGTCAATTTTTGTTGGTTTTCATCCCATAAACTTATTTCAGTCAGCTAGATCTTTCTTCTTCAAAGCAAAAAGATTTTATCTTCAAATACAAGAACTTTTCGTGGTTTTGTTGATTTTCAGCAAATGAACATATTTCAGCGAGGGAGAAGTTTTTTCTTTAATCGCGTCAGATTTATCTTAAAATACAAGAACTTTTCGTGGTTCTTGTCAATTTTTGTTGGCTTTCATCCAATGAACTTATTTCAGTCAGCCAGATCTTTCTTCTTCAAAGCAAAAAGATTTTATCTTCAAATACAAGAACTTTTCGTGGTTTTGTTGATTTTCAGCAAATGAACATATTTCAGCGAGCGAGAAGTTTTTTCTTTAATAGCGTCAGATTTTATCTTAAAATACAAGAACTTTTCGTGGTTCTTGTCAATTTTTGTTGGTTTTCATCCAATGAACTTATTTCAGTCAGCCAGATCTTTCTTCTTCAAAGCAAAAAGATTTTATCTTCAAATGCAAGAACTTTTCGTGGTTTTGTTGATTTTCAGCAAATGAACATATTTCAGCGAGCGAGAAGTTTTTTCTTTAATAGCGTCAGATTTTATCTTAAAATACAAGAACTTTTCGTGGTTCTTGTCAATTTTTGTTGATTTTCATCAAATGAACTTATTTCAGTCAGCGAGATCTTTCTTCTTTAAAGCAAAAAGATTTCATCTTCAAATACAAGAACTTTTCGTGGTTTTGTTGATTTTCAGCAAATGAACATATTTCAGCGAGCGAGAAGTTTTTTCATTAATAGCGTCAGACTTAATCTTAAAATACAAAAACTTTTCGTGGTTCTTGTCAATTTTTGTTGATTTTCATCAAATGAACTTATTTCAGTCAGCTAGATCTTTCTTTAAAGCAAAAAGATTTCATCTTCAAATACAAGAACTTTTCGTGGTTTTGTTGATTTTCAGCAAATGAACGTATTTCAGCGAGGGAGAAGTTTTTTCTTTAATCGCGTCAGATTTTATCTTAAAATACAAGAACTTTTCGTGGTTCTTGTCAATTTATGTTGGCTTTCATCCAATGAACTTATTTCAGTCAGCCAGATCTTTCTTCTTCAAAGCAAAAAGATTTTATCTTCAAATACAAGAACTTTTCGTGGTTTTGTTGATTTTCAGCAAATGAACATATTTCAGCGAGGGAGAAGTTTTTTCTTTAATCGCGTCAGATTTATCTTAAAATACAAGAACTTTTCGTGGTTCTTGTCAATTTTTGTTGGCTTTCATCCAATGAACTTATTTCAGTCAGCCAGATCTTTCTTCTTCAAAGCAAAAAGATTTTATCTTCAAATACAAGAACTTTTCGTGGTTTTGTTGATTTTCAGCAAATGAACATATTTCAGCGAGCGAGAAGTTTTTTCTTTAATAGCGTCAGATTTTATCTTAAAATACAAGAACTTTTCGTGGTTCTTGTCAATTTTTGTTGGTTTTCATCCAATGAACTTATTTCAGTCAGCCAGATCTTTCTTCTTCAAAGCAAAAAGATTTTATCTTCAAATACAAGAACTTTTCGTGATTTTGTTGATTTTCAGCAAATGAACATATTTCAGCGAGCGAGAAGTTTTTTCATTAATAGCGTCAGACTTAATCTTAAAATACAAAAACTTTTCGTGGTTCTTGTCAATTTTTGTTGATTTTCATCAAATGAACTTATTTCAGTCAGCTGGATCTTTCTTTAAAGCAAAAAGATTTCATCTTCAAGTACAAGAACTTTTCGTGGTTTTGTTGATTTTCAGCAAATGAACGTATTTCAGCGAGGGAGAAGTTTTTTCTTTAATCGCGTCAGATTTTATCTTAAAATACAAGAACTTTTCGTGGTTCTTGTCAATTTATGTTGGCTTTCATCCAATGAACTTATTTCAGTCAGCCAGATCTTTCTTCTTCAAAGCAAAAAGATTTTATCTTGAAATACAAGAACTTTTCGTGGTTTTGTTGATTTTCAGCAAATGAACATATTTCAGCGAGCGAGAAGTTTTTTCTTTAAAAGTGTCAGATTTTAGCTTAAAATACAAGAACTTTTCGTGGTTCTTGTCAATTTTTGTTGGTTTTCATCCAATGAACTTATTTCAGTCAGCGAGATCTTTCTTCTTTAAAGCAAAAAGATTTTATCTTCAAATACAAGAACTTTTCGTGATTTTGTTGATTTTCAGCAAATGAACATATTTCAGCGAGCGAGAAGTTTTTTCTTTAATCGCGTCAGATTTAATCTTAAAATACAAAAACTTTTCGTGGTTCTTGTCAATTTTTGTTGATTTTCATCAAATGAACTTATTTCAGTCAGCTAGATCTTTCTTCTTTAAAGCAAAAAGATTTCATCTTCAAATACAAGAACTTTTCGTGGTTTTGTTGATTTTCAGCAAATGAACATATTTCAGTGAGGGAGAAGTTTTTTTCTTTAATAGCGTCAGATTTAATCTTAAAATACAAAAACTTTTCGTGGTTCTTGTCAATTTTTGTTGATTTTCAGCAAATGAACATATTTCAGCGAGGGAGAAGTTTTTTCTTTAATCGCGTCAGATTTTATCTTAAAATACAAGAACTTTTCGTGGTTCTTGTCAATTTTTTTTGGCTTTCATCCAATGAACTTATTTCAGTCAGCCACATCTTTCTTCTTCAAATCAAAAAGATTTTATCTTCAAATACAAGAACTTTTCGTGGTTTTGTTGATTTTCAGCAAATGAACATATTTCAGCGAGCGAGAAGTTTTTTCTTTAAAAGCATCAGATTTTCGCTTAAAATACAAGAACTTTTCGTGGTTCTTGTCAATTTTTGTTGGTTTTCATCCAATGAACTTATTTCAGTCAGCCAGATCTTTCTTCTTCAAAGCAAAAAGATTTTATCTTCAAATACAAGAACTTTTCGTGATTTTGTTGATTTTCAGCAAATGAACATATTTCAGCGAGCGAGAAGTTTTTTCATTAATAGCGTCAGACTTAATCTTAAAATACAAAAACTTTTCGTGGTTCTTGTCAATTTTTGTTGATTTTCATCAAATGAACTTATTTCAGTCAGCTAGATCTTTCTTTAAAGCAAAAAGATTTCATCTTCAAATACAAGAACTTTTCGTGGTTTTGTTGATTTTCAGCAAATGAACGTATTTCAGCGAGGGAGAAGTTTTTTCTTTAATCGCGTCAGATTTTATCTTAAAATACAAGAACTTTTCGTGGTTCTTGTCAATTTATGTTGGCTTTCATCCAATGAACTTATTTCAGTCAGCCAGATCTTTCTTCTTCAAAGCAAAAAGATTTTATCTTGAAATACAAGAACTTTTCGTGGTTTTGTTGATTTTCAGCAAATGAACATATTTCAGCGAGCGAGAAGTTTTTTCTTTAAAAGTGTCAGATTTTAGCTTAAAATACAAGAACTTTTCGTGGTTCTTGTCAATTTTTGTTGGTTTTCATCCAATGAACTTATTTCAGTCAGCGAGATCTTTCTTCTTTAAAGCAAAAAGATTTTATCTTCAAATACAAGAACTTTTCGTGATTTTGTTGATTTTCAGCAAATGAACATATTTCAGCGAGCGAGAAGTTTTTTCTTTAATCGCGTCAGATTTAATCTTAAAATACAAAAACTTTTCGTGGTTCTTGTCAATTTTTGTTGATTTTCATCAAATGAACTTATTTCAGTCAGCTAGATCTTTCTTCTTTAAAGCAAAAAGATTTCATCTTCAAATACAAGAACTTTTCGTGGTTTTGTTGATTTTCAGCAAATGAACATATTTCAGTGAGGGAGAAGTTTTTTTCTTTAATAGCGTCAGATTTAATCTTAAAATACAAAAACTTTTCGTGGTTCTTGTCAATTTTTGTTGATTTTCAGCAAATGAACATATTTCAGCGAGGGAGAAGTTTTTTCTTTAATCGCGTCAGATTTTATCTTAAAATACAAGAACTTTTCGTGGTTCTTGTCAATTTTTTTTGGCTTTCATCCAATGAACTTATTTCAGTCAGCCAGATCTTTCTTCTTCAAATCAAAAAGATTTTATCTTCAAATACAAGAACTTTTCGTGGTTTTGTTGATTTTCAGCAAATGAACATATTTCAGCGAGCGAGAAGTTTTTTCTTTAAAAGCATCAGATTTTCGCTTAAAATACAAGAACTTTTCGTGGTTCTTGTCAATTTTTGTTGGTTTTCATCCAATGAACTTATTTCAGTCAGCCAGATCTTTCTTCTTTAAAGCAAAAAGATTTTATCTTCAAATACAAGAACTTTTCGTGATTTTGTTGATTTTCAGCAAATGAACATATTTCAGCGAGCGAGAAGTTTTTTCTTTAATAGCGTCAGATTTTATCTTAAAATACAAGAACTTTTCGTGGTTCTTGTCAATTCTTGTTGGTTTTCATCCAATTAACTTATTTCAGTCAGCTAGATCTTTCTTCTTCAAAGCAAAAAGATTTTATCTTCACATACAAGAACTTTTCGTGATTTTGTCGATTTTCAGCAAATGAACATATTTCAGCGAGCAAGAAGTTTTTTCATTAATAGCGTCAGATTTAATCTTAAAATACAAAAACTTTTCGTGGTTCTTGTCAATTTTTGTTGATTTTCATCAAATGAACTTATTTCAGTCAGCTTGATCTTTCTTTAAAGCAAAAAGATTTCATCTTCAAATACAAGAACTTTTCGTGGTTTTGTTGATTTTCAGCAAATGAACGTATTTCAGCGAGGGAGAAGTTTTTTCTTTAATCGCGTCAGATTTTATCTTAAAATACAAGAACTTTTCGTGGTTCTTGTCAATTTTTGTTAGCTTTCATCCAATGAACTTATTTCAGTCAGCCAGATCTTTCTTCTTCAAAGCAAAAAGATTTTATCTTCAAATACAAGAACTTTTCGTGGTTTTGTTGATTTTCAGCAAATGAACATATTTCAGCGAGCGAGAAGTTTTTTCTTTAAAAGCGTCAGATTTAATCTTAAAGTACAAAAACTTTTCGTGGTTCTTGTCAATTTTTGTTGATTTTCATCAAATGAACTTATTTCAGTCAGCTAGATCTTTCTTCTTTAAAGCAAAAAGATTTCATCTTCAAATACAAGAACTTTTCGTCATTTTGTTGATTTTCAGCAAATAAACATATTTCAGCGAGCGAGAAGTTTTTTCTTTAATAGCGTCAGATTTAATCTTAAAATACAAAAACTTTTCGTGGTTCTTGTCAATTTTTGTTGATTTTCAGCAAATGAACATATTTCAGCGAGGGAGAAGTTTTTTCTTTAATCGCGTCAGATTTTATCTTAAAATACAAGAACTTTTCGTGGTTCTTGTCAATTTTTGTTGGCTTTCATCCAATGAACTTATTTCAGTCAGCCAGATCTTTCTTCTTCAAATCAAAAAGATTTTATCTTCAAATACAAGAACTTTTTGTGGTTTTGTTGATTTTCAGCAAATGAACATATTTCAGCGAGCGAGAAGTTTTTTCTTTAAAAGCGTCAGATTTTCGCTTAAAATACAAGAACTTTTCGTGGTTCTTGTCAATTTTTGTTGGTTTTCATCCAATGAACTTATTTCAGTCAGCAAGATCTTTCTTCTTGAAAGCAAAAAGATTTTATCTTCAAATGCAAGAACTTTTCGTGGTTTTGTTGATTTTCAGCAAATGAGCATATTTCAGCGAGCGAGAAGTTTTTTCTTTAATAGCGTCAGATTTTATCTTAAAATACAAGAACTTTTCGTGGTTCTTGTCAATTTTTGTTGGTTTTCAACCAATGAACTTATTTCAGTCAGCTAGATCTTTCTTCTTTAAAGCAAAAAGATTTTATCTTCAAATACAAGAACTTTTCGTGATTTTGTTGATTTTCAGCAAATGAACATATTTCAGCGAGGGAGAAGTTTTTTCTTTAATAGCGTCAGATTTTATCTTAAAGTACAAGAACTTTTTGTGGTTCTTGTCAATTTTTGTTGGTTTTCATCCCATAAACTTATTTCAGTCAGCGAGATCTTTCTTCTTCAAAGCAAAAAGATTTTATCTTCAAATACAAGAACTTTTCGTGGTTTTGTTGATTTTCAGCAAATGAACATATTTCAGCGAGCTGGAAGTTTTTTCTTCAATAGCGTAAGATTTTATCTTAAAATACAAGAACTTTTCGTGGTTCTTGTCAATTTTTGTTGGTTTTCATCCAATGAACTTATTTCAGTCAGCCAGATCTTTCTTCTTTAAAGCAAAAAGATTTTATCTTCAAATACAAGAACTTTTCGTGATTTTGTTGATTTTCAGCAAATGAACATATTTCAGCGAGCGAGAAGTTTTTTCTTTAATAGCGTCAGATTTTATCTTAAAATACAAGAACTTTTCGTGGTTCTTGTCAATTCTTGTTGGTTTTCATCCAATTAACTTATTTCAGTCAGCTAGATCTTTCTTCTTCAAAGCAAAAAGATTTTATCTTCACATACAAGAACTTTTCGTGATTTTGTCGATTTTCAGCAAATGAACATATTTCAGCGAGCAAGAAGTTTTTTCATTAATAGCGTCAGATTTAATCTTAAAATACAAAAACTTTTCGTGGTTCTTGTCAATTTTTGTTGATTTTCATCAAATGAACTTATTTCAGTCAGCTTGATCTTTCTTTAAAGCAAAAAGATTTCATCTTCAAATACAAGAACTTTTCGTGGTTTTGTTGATTTTCAGCAAATGAACGTATTTCAGCGAGGGAGAAGTTTTTTCTTTAATCGCGTCAGATTTTATCTTAAAATACAAGAACTTTTCGTGGTTCTTGTCAATTTTTGTTGGCTTTCATCCAATGAACTTATTTCAGTCAGCCAGATCTTTCTTCTTCAAAGCAAAAAGATTTTATCTTGAAATACAAGAACTTTTCGTGGTTTTGTTGATTTTCAGCAAATGAACATATTTCAGCGAGCGAGAAGTTTTTTCTTTAAAAGCGTCAGGTTTAATCTTAAAGTACAAAAACTTTTCGTGGTTCTTGTCAATTTTTGTTGATTTTCATCAAATGAACTTATTTCAGTCAGCTAGATCTTTCTTCTTTAAAGCAAAAAGATTTCATCTTCAAATACAAGAACTTTTCGTCATTTTGTTGATTTTCAGCAAATAAACATATTTCAGCGAGCGAGAAGTTTTTTCTTTAATAGCGTCAGATTTAATCTTAAAATACAAAAACTTTTCGTGGTTCTTGTCAATTTTTGTTGATTTTCAGCAAATGAACATATTTCAGCGAGGGAGAAGTTTTTTCTTTAATCGCGTCAGATTTTATCTTAAAATACAAGAACTTTTCGTGGTTCTTGTCAATTTTTTTTGGCTTTCATCCAATGAACTTATTTCAGTCAGCCAGATCTTTCTTCTTCAAATCAAAAAGATTTTATCTTCAAATACAAGAACTTTTTGTGGTTTTGTTGATTTTCAGCAAATGTACATATTTCAGCGAGCGAGAAGTTTTTTCTTTAAAAGCGTCAGATTTTCGCTTAAAATACAAGAACTTTTCGTGGTTCTTGTCAATTTTTGTTGGTTTTCATCCAATGAACTTATTTCAGTCAGCAAGATCTTTCTTCTTGAAAGCAAAAAGATTTTATCTTCAAATGCAAGAACTTTTCGTGGTTTTGTTGATTTTCAGCAAATGAGCATATTTCAGCGAGCGAGAAGTTTTTTCTTTAATAGCGTCAGATTTTTTCTTAAAATACAAGAACTTTTCGTGGTTCTTGTCAATTTTTGTTGGTTTTCAACCAATGAACTTATTTCAGTCAGCTGGATCTTTCTTCTTTAAAGCAAAAAGATTTTATCTTCAAATACAAGAACTTTTCGTGATTTTGTTGATTTTCAGCAAATGAACATATTTCAGCGAGGGAGAAGTTTTTTCTTTAATAGCGTCAGATTTTATCTTAAAGTACAAGAACTTTTCGTGGTTCTTGTCAATTTTTGTTGGTTTTCATCCCATAAACTTATTTCAGTCAGCTAGATCTTTCTTCTTCAAAGCAAAAAGATTTTATCTTCAAATACAAGAACTTTTCGTGGTTTTGTTGATTTTCAGCAAATGAACATATTTCAGCGAGCTGGAAGTTTTTTCTTCAATAGCGTAAGATTTTATCTTAAAATACAAGAACTTTTCGTGGTTCTTGTCAATTTTTGTTGGTTTTCATCCAATGAACTTATTTCAGTCAGCCAGATCTTTCTTCTTTAAAGCAAAAAGATTTTATCTTCAAATACAAGAACTTTTCGTGATTTTGTTGATTTTCAGCAAATGAACATATTTCAGCGAGCGAGAAGTTTTTTCTTTAATAGCGTCAGATTTTATCTTAAAATACAAGAACTTTTCGTGGTTCTTGTCAATTCTTGTTGGTTTTCATCCAATTAACTTATTTCAGTCAGCTAGATCTTTCTTCTTCAAAGCAAAAAGATTTTATCTTCACATACAAGAACTTTTCGTGATTTTGTCGATTTTCAGCAAATGAACATATTTCAGCGAGCAAGAAGTTTTTTCATTAATAGCGTCAGATTTAATCTTAAAATACAAAAACTTTTCGTGGTTCTTGTCAATTTTTGTTGATTTTCATCAAATGAACTTATTTCAGTCAGCTTGATCTTTCTTTAAAGCAAAAAGATTTCATCTTCAAATACAAGAACGTTTCGTGGTTTTGTTGATTTTCAGCAAATGAACGTATTTCAGCGAGGGAGAAGTTTTTTCTTTAATCGCGTCAGATTTTATCTTAAAATACAAGAACTTTTCGTGGTTCTTGTCAATTTTTGTTAGCTTTCATCCAATGAACTTATTTCAGTCAGCCAGATCTTTCTTCTTCAAAGCAAAAAGATTTTATCTTGAAATACAAGAACTTTTCGTGGTTTTGTTGATTTTCAGCAAATGAACATATTTCAGCGAGCGAGAAGTTTTTTCTTTAAAAGCGTCAGATTTAATCTTAAAGTACAAAAACTTTTCGTGGTTCTTGTCAATTTTTGTTGATTTTCATCAAATGAACTTATTTCAGTCAGCTAGATCTTTCTTCTTTAAAGCAAAAAGATTTTATCTTCAAATACAAGAACTTTTCGTCATTTTGTTGATTTTCAGCAAATAAACATATTTCAGCGAGCGAGAAGTTTTTTCTTTAATAGCGTCAGATTTAATCTTAAAATACAAAAACTTTTCGTGGTTCTTGTCAATTTTTGTTGATTTTCAGCAAATGAACATATTTCAGCGAGGGAGAAGTTTTTTCTTTAATCGCGTCAGATTTTATCTTAAAATACAAGAACTTTTCGTGGTTCTTGTCAATTTTTGTTGGCTTTCATCCAATGAACTTATTTCAGTCAGCCAGATCTTTCTTCTTCAAATCAAAAAGATTTTATCTTCAAATACAAGAACTTTTTGTGGTTTTGTTGATTTTCAGCAAATGAACATATTTCAGCGAGCGAGAAGTTTTTTCTTTAAAAGCGTCAGATTTTCGCTTAAAATACAAGAACTTTTCGTGGTTCTTGTCAATTTTTGTTGGTTTTCATCCAATGAACTTATTTCAGTCAGCAAGATCTTTCTTCTTGAAAGCAAAAAGATTTTATCTTCAAATGCATGAACTTTTCGTGGTTTTGTTGATTTTCAGCAAATGAGCATATTTCAGCGAGCGAGAAGTTTTTTCTTTAATAGCGTCAGATTTTATCTTAAAATACAAGAACTTTTCGTGGTTCTTGTCAATTTTTGTTGGTTTTCATCCAATGAACTTATTTCAGTCAGCCAGATCTTTCTTCTTTAAAGCAAAAAGATTTTATCTTCACATACAAGAACTTTTCGTGATTTTGTCGATTTTCAGCAAATGAACATATTTCAGCGAGCAAGAAGTTTTTTCATTAATAGCGTCAGATTTAATCTTAAAATACAAAAACTTTTCGTGGTTCTTGTCAATTTTTGTTGATTTTCATCAAATGAACTTATTTCAGTCAGCTTGATCTTTCTTTAAAGCAAAAAGATTTCATCTTCAAATACAAGAACTTTTCGTGGTTTTGTTGATTTTCAGCAAATGAACGTATTTCAGCGAGGGAGAAGTTTTTTCTTTAATCGCGTCAGATTTTATCTTAAAATACAAGAACTTTTCGTGGTTCTTGTCAATTTTTGTTAGCTTTCATCCAATGAACTTATTTCAGTCAGCCAGATCTTTCTTCTTCAAAGCAAAAAGATTTTATCTTGAAATACAAGAACTTTTCGTGGTTTTGTTGATTTTCAGCAAATGAACATATTTCAGCGAGCGAGAAGTTTTTTCTTTAAAAGCGTCAGATTTAATCTTAAAGTACAAAAACTTTTCGTGGTTCTTGTCAATTTTTGTTGATTTTCATCAAATGAACTTATTTCAGTCAGCTAGATCTTTCTTCTTTAAAGCAAAAAGATTTTATCTTCAAATACAAGAACTTTTCGTCATTTTGTTGATTTTCAGCAAATAAACATATTTCAGCGAGCGAGAAGTTTTTTCTTTAATAGCGTCAGATTTAATCTTAAAATACAAAAACTTTTCGTGGTTCTTGTCAATTTTTGTTGATTTTCAGCAAATGAACATATTTCAGCGAGGGAGAAGTTTTTTCTTTAATCGCGTCAGATTTTATCTTAAAATACAAGAACTTTTCGTGGTTCTTGTCAATTTTTGTTGGCTTTCATCCAATGAACTTATTTCAGTCAGCCAGATCTTTCTTCTTCAAATCAAAAAGATTTTATCTTCAAATACAAGAACTTTTTGTGGTTTTGTTGATTTTCAGCAAATGAACATATTTCAGCGAGCGAGAAGTTTTTTCTTTAAAAGCGTCAGATTTTCGCTTAAAATACAAGAACTTTTCGTGGTTCTTGTCAATTTTTGTTGGTTTTCATCCAATGAACTTATTTCAGTCAGCAAGATCTTTCTTCTTGAAAGCAAAAAGATTTTATCTTCAAATGCATGAACTTTAAGTGGTTTTGTTGATTTTCAGCAAATGAGCATATTTCAGCGAGCGAGAAGTTTTTTCTTTAATAGCGTCAGATTTTATCTTAAAATACAAGAACTTTTCGTGGTTCTTGTCAATTTTTGTTGGTTTTCAACCAATGAACTTATTTCAGTCAGCTAGATCTTTCTTCTTTAAAGCAAAAAGATTTTATCTTCAAATACAAGAACTTTTCGTGATTTTGTTGATTTTCAGCAAATGAACATATTTCAGCGAGGGAGAAGTTTTTTCTTTAATAGCGTCAGATTTTATCTTAAAGTACAAGAACTTTTTGTGGTTCTTGTCAATTTTTGTTGGTTTTCATCCCATAAACTTATTTCAGTCAGCTAGATCTTTCTTCTTCAAAGCAAAAAGATTTTATCTTCAAATACAAGAACTTTTCGTGGTTTTGTTGATTTTCAGCAAATGAACATATTTCAGCGAGCTGGAAGTTTTTTCTTCAATAGCGTAAGATTTTATCTTAAAATACAAGAACTTTTCGTGGTTCTTGTCAATTTTTGTTGGTTTTCATCCAATGAACTTATTTCAGTCAGCCAGATCTTTCTTCTTTAAAGCAAAAAGATTTTATCTTCAAATACAAGAACTTTTCGTGATTTTGTTGATTTTCAGCAAATGAACATATTTCAGCGAGCGAGAAGTTTTTTCTTTAATAGCGTCAGATTTTATCTTAAAATACAAGAACTTTTCGTGGTTCTTGTCAATTCTTGTTGGTTTTCATCCAATTAACTTATTTCAGTCAGCTAGATCTTTCTTCTTCAAAGCAAAAAGATTTTATCTTCACATACAAGAACTTTTCGTGATTTTGTCGATTTTCAGCAAATGAACATATTTCAGCGAGCAAGAAGTTTTTTCATTAATAGCGTCAGATTTAATCTTAAAATACAAAAACTTTTCGTGGTTCTTGTCAATTTTTGTTGATTTTCATCAAATGAACTTATTTCAGTCAGCTTGATCTTTCTTTAAAGCAAAAAGATTTCATCTTCAAATACAAGAACTTTTCGTGGTTTTGTTGATTTTCAGCAAATGAACGTATTTCAGCGAGGGAGAAGTTTTTTCTTTAATCGCGTCAGATTTTATCTTAAAATACAAGAACTTTTCGTGGTTCTTGTCAATTTTTGTTAGCGTTCATCCAATGAACTTATTTCAGTCAGCCAGATCTTTCTTCTTCAAAGCAAAAAGATTTTATCTTGAAATACAAGAACTTTTCGTGGTTTTGTTGATTTTCAGCAAATGAACATATTTCAGCGAGCGAGAAGTTTTTTCTTTAAAAGCGTCAGATTTAATCTTAAAGTACAAAAACTTTTCGTGGTTCTTGTCAATTTTTGTTGATTTTCATCAAATGAACTTATTTCAGTCAGCTAGATCTTTCTTCTTTAAAGCAAAAAGATTTCATCTTCAAATACAAGAACTTTTCGTCATTTTGTTGATTTTCAGCAAATAAACATATTTCAGCGAGCGAGAAGTTTTTTCTTTAATAGCGTCAGATTTAATCTTAAAATACAAAAACTTTTCGTGGTTCTTGTCAATTTTTGTTGATTTTCAGCAAATGAACATATTTCAGCGAGGGAGAAGTTTTTTCTTTAATCGCGTCAGATTTTATCTTAAAATACAAGAACTTTTCGTGGTTCTTGTCAATTTTTTTTGGCTTTCATCCAATGAACTTATTTCAGTCAGCCAGATCTTTCTTCTTCAAATCAAAAAGATTTTATCTTCAAATACAAGAACTTTTTGTGGTTTTGTTGATTTTCAGCAAATGAACATATTTCAGCGAGCGAGAAGTTTTTTCTTTAAAAGCGTCAGATTTTCGCTTAAAATACAAGAACTTTTCGTGGTTCTTGTCAATTTTTGTTGGTTTTCATCCAATGAACTTATTTCAGTCAGCAAGATCTTTCTTCTTGAAAGCAAAAAGATTTTATCTTCAAATGCAAGAACTTTTCGTGGTTTTGTTGATTTTCAGCAAATGAGCATATTTCAGCGAGCGAGAAGTTTTTTCTTTAATAGCGTCAGATTTTATCTTAAAATACAAGAACTTTTCGTGGTTCTTGTCAATTTTTGTTGGTTTTCAACCAATGAACTTATTTCAGTCAGCTAGATCTTTCTTCTTTAAAGCAAAAAGATTTTATCTTCAAATACAAGAACTTTTCGTGATTTTGTTGATTTTCAGCAAATGAACATATTTCAGCGAGGGAGAAGTTTTTTCTTTAATAGCGTCAGATTTTATCTTAAAGTACAAGAACTTTTCGTGGTTCTTGTCAATTTTTGTTGGTTTTCATCCCATAAACTTATTTCAGTCAGCTAGATCTTTCTTCTTCAAAGCAAAAAGATTTTATCTTCAAATACAAGAACTTTTCGTGGTTTTGTTGATTTTCAGCAAATGAACATATTTCAGCGAGCTGGAAGTTTTTTCTTCAATAGCGTAAGATTTTATCTTAAAATACAAGAACTTTTCGTGGTTCTTGTCAATTTTTGTTAGTTTTCATCTTATGAACTTATTTCAGTCAGCTCGATCTTTCTTCTTCAAAGCAAAAAGATTTTATCTTCAAATACAAGAACTTTTCGTGGTTTTGTTGATTTTCAGCAAATGAACATATTTCAGCGAGGGAGAAGTTTTTTCTTTAATAGCGTCAGATTTTATCTTAAAATACAAGAACTTTTCGTGGTTCTTGTCAGATTTTGTTGGTTTTCATCTTATGAACTTATTTCAGTCAGCCAGATCTTTCTTCTTCAAAGCAAAAAGATTTTATCTTCAAATACAAGAACTTTTCGTGGTTTTGTTGATTTTCAGCAAATGAACATATTTCAGCGAGGGAGAAGTTTTTTCTTTAATAGCGTCAGATTTTATCTTAAAGTACAAGAACTTTTCGTGGTTCTTGTCAATTTTTGTTGGTTTTCATCCCATAAACTTATTTCAGTCAGCTAGATCTTTCTTCTTCAAAGAAAAAAGATTTTATCTTCAAATACAAGAACTTTTCGTGATTTTGTTGATTTTCAGCAAATGAACATATTTCAGCGAGCTGGAAGTTTTTTCTTCAATAGCGTAAGATTTTATCTTAAAATACAAGAACTTTTCGTGGTTCTTGTCAATTTTTGTTAGTTTTCATCTTATGAACTTATTTCAGTCAGCTCGATCTTTCTTCTTCAAAGCAAAAAGATTTTATCTTCAAATACAAGAACTTTTCGTGGTTTTGTTGATTTTCAGCAAATGAACATATTTCAGCGAGGGAGAAGTTTTTTCTTTAATAGCGTCAGATTTTATCTTAAAATACAAGAACTTTTCGTGGTTCTTGTCAGATTTTGTTGGTTTTCATCTTATGAACTTATTTCAGTCAGCCAGATCTTTCTTCTTCAAAGCAAAAAGATTTTATCTTCAAATACAAGAACTTTTCGTGGTTTTGTTGATTTTCAGCAAATGAACATATTTCAGCGAGGGAGAAGTTTTTTCTTTAATAGCGTCAGATTTTATCTTAAAATACAAAAACTTTTCGTGGTTCTTGTCAATTTTTGTTGATTTTCATCAAATGAACTTATTTCAGTCAGCTAGATCTTTCTTCTTTAAAGCAAAAAGATTTTATCTTCAAATACAAGAACTTTTCGTGGTTTTGTTGATTTTCAGCAAATGAACATATTTCAGCGAGGGAGAAGTTTTTTCTTCAATAGTGTCAGATTTTATCTTAAAATACAAGAACTTTTCGTGGTTCTTGTCAATTTTTGTTGGTTTTCATCCAATGAACTTATTTCCGTCAGCAAGATCTTTCTTCTTGAAAGCAAAAAGATTTTATCTTCAAATACAAGAACTCTTCGTGGTTTTGTTGATTTTCATCCAATGAACTTATTTCATTCAGCAAGATCTTTCTTCTTCAAAGCAAAAAGATTTTATCTTCAAATGCAAGAACTTTTCGTGGTTTTGTTGATTTTCAGCAAATGAACATATTTCAGCGAGCGAGAAGTTTTTTCTTTAATAGCGTCAGATTTTATCTTAAAATACAAGAACTTTTCGTGGTTCTTGTCAATTTTTGTTGGTTTTCATCCCATAAACTTATTTCAGTCAGCTCGATCTTTCTTCTTCAAAGCAAAAAGATTTTATCTTCAAATACAAGAACTTTTCGTGGTTTTGTTGATTTTCAGCAAATGAACATATTTCAGCGAGGGAGAAGTTTTTTCTTTAATCGCGTCAGATTTATCTTAAAATACAAGAACTTTTCGTGGTTCTTGTCAATTTTTGTTGGCTTTCATCCAATGAATTTATTTCAGTCAGCCAGATCTTTCTTCTTCAAAGCAAAAAGATTTTATCTTCAAATACAAGATCTTTTCGTGGTTTTGTTGATTTTCAGCAAATGAACATATTTCAGCGAGCGAGAAGTTTTTTCTTTAATAGCGTCAGATTTTATCTTAAAATACAAGAACTTTTCGTGGTTCTTGTCAATTTTTGTTGGTTTTCATCCAATGAACTTATTTCAGTCAGCCAGATCTTTCTTCTTCAAAGCAAAAAGATTTTATCTTCAAATGCAAGAACTTTTCGTGGTTTTGTTGATTTTCAGCAAATGAACATATTTCAGCGAGCGAGAAGTTTTTTCTTTAATAGCGTCAGATTTTATCTTAAAATACAAGAACTTTTCGTGGTTCTTGTCAATTTTTGTTGGTTTTCATCCAATGAAGTTATTTCAGTCAGCGAGATCTTTCTTCTTGAAAGCAAAAAGATTTTATCTTCAAATTCAAGAACTTTTCGTGGTTTTGTTGATTTTCAGCAAATGAACATATTTCAGCGAGCGAGAAGTTTTTTCTTTAATGGCGTCAGATTTTATCTTAAAATACAAGAACTTTTCGTGGTTCTTGTCAATTTTTGTTGGTTTTCAACCAATGAACTTATTTCAGTCAGCTAGATCTTTCTTCTTGAAAGCAAAAAGATTTTATCTTCAAATACAAGAACTTTTCGTGATTTTGTTGATTTTCAGCAAATGAACATATTTCAGCGTGGGAGAAGTTTTTTCTTTAATAGCGTCAGATTTAATCTTAAAATACAAAAACTTTTCGTGGTTCTTGTCAATTTTTGTTGATTTTCAACAAATGAACTTATTTCAGTCAGCTGGATCTTTCTTCTTTAAAGCAAAAAGATTTTATCTTCAAATACAAGAACTTTTCGTGGTTTTGTTGATTTTCAGCAAATGAACATATTTCAGCGAGGGAGAAGTTTTTTCTTTAATAGCGTCAGATTTTATCTTAAAGTACAAGAACTTTTCGTGGTTCTTGTCAATTTTTGTTGGTTTTCATCCCAGAAACTTATTTCAGTCAGCTAGATCTGTCTTCTTCAAAGCAAAAAGATTTTATCTTCAAATACAAGAACTTTTCATGGTTTTGTTGATTTTCAGCAAATGAACATATTTCAGCGAGCTGGAAGTTTTTTCTTCAATAGCGTAAGATTTTATCTTAAAATACAAGAACTTTTCGTGGTTCTTGTCAATTTTTGTTAGTTTTCATCTTATGAACTTATTTCAGTCAGCTCGATCTTTCTTCTTCAAAGCAAAAAGATTTTATCTTCAAATACAAGAACTTTTCGTGGTTTTGTTGATTTTCAGCAAATGAACATATTTCAGCGAGGGAGAAGTTTTTTATTTTATCGCGTCAGATTTTATCTTAAAATACAAGAACTTTTCGTGGTTTTGTCAATTTTTTTTGGCTTTCATCCAATGAACTTATTTCAGTCAGCCAGATCTTTCTTCTTCAAAGCAAAAAGATTTTATCTTCAAATACAAGAACTTTTCGTGGTTTTGTTGATTTTCAGCAAATGAACATATTTCAGCGAGCGAGAAGTTTTTTCTTTAATCGCGTCAGATTTTATCTTAAAATACAAGAACTTTTCATGGTTCTTGTCAATTTTTGTTGGTTTTCATCCAATGAACTTATTTCAGTCAGCAAGATCTTTCTTCTTGAAAGCAAAAAGATTTTATCTTCAAATGCAAGAACTTTTCGTGGTTTTGTTGATTTTCAGCAAATGAACATATTTCAGCGAGCGAGAAGTTTTTTCTTTAAAAGCGTCAGATTTTCGCTTAAAATACAAGAACTTTTCGTGGTTCTTCTCAATTTTTGTTGGTTTTCATCCAATGAACTTATTTCAGTCAGCAAGATCTTTCTTCTTGAAAGCAAAAAGATTTTATCTTCAAATGCAAGAACTTTTCGTGGTTTTGTTGATTTTCAGCAAATGAACATATTTCAGCGAGCGAGAAGTATTTTCTTTAATAGCGTCAGATTTTATCTTAAAATACAAGAACTTTTCGTGGTTCTTGTCAATTTTTGTTGGTTTTCATCCAATGAACTTATTTCAGTCAGCTAGATCTTTCTTCTTGAAAGCAAAAAGATTTTATCTTCAAATACAAGAACTTTTCGTGATTTTGTTGATTTTCAGCAAATGAACATATTTCAGCGAGGGAGCAGTTTTTTCTTTAATAGTGTCAGATTTTATCTTAAAATACAAGAACTTTTCGTGGTTCTTGTCAATTTTTGTTGGTTTTCATCCCATAAACTTATTTCAGTCAGCTAGATCTTTCTTCTTCAAAGCAAAAAGATTTTATCTTCAAATACAAGAACTTTTCGTGGTTTTGTTGATTTTCAGCAAATGAACATATTTCAGCGAGGGAGAAGTTTTTTCTTTAATCGCGTCAGATTTTATCTTAAAATACAAGAACTTTTCGTGGTTCTTGTCAATTTTTGTTGGCTTTCATCCAATGAACTTATTTCAGTCAGCCAGATCTTTCTTCTTCAAAGCAAAAAGATTTTATCTTCAAATACAAGAACTTTTCGTGGTTTTGTTGATTTTCAGCAAATGAACATATTTCAGCGAGCGAGAAGTTTTTTCTATAATAGCGTCAGATTTTATCTTAAAATACAAGAACTTTTCGTGGTTCTTGTCAATTTTTGTTGGTTTTCATCCAATGAACTTATTTCAGTCAGCTCGATCTTTCTTCTTCAAAGCAAAAAGATTTTATCTTCAAATGCAAGAACTTTTCGTGGTTTTGTTGATTTTCAGCAAATGAACATATTTCAGCGAGCGAGAAGTTTTTTCTTTAATAGCGTCAGATTTTATCTTAAAATACAAGAACTTTTCGTGGTTCTTGTCAATTTTTGTTGGTTTTCATCCAATGAACTTATTTCAGTCAGCTAGATCTTTCTTCTTGAAAGCAAAAAGATTTTATCTTCAAATACAAGAACTTTTCGTGATTTTGTTGATTTTCAGCAAATGAACATATTTCAGCGAGCGAGAAGTTTTTTCTTTAATAGCGTCAGATTTAATCTTAAAATACAAAAACTTTTCGTGGTTCTTGTCAATTTTTGTTGATTTTCATCAAATGAACTTATTTCAGTCAGCTCGATCTTTCTTCTTTAAAGCAAAAAGATTTCATCTTCAAATACAAGAACTTTTCGTGGTTTTGTTGATTTTCAGCAAATGAACATATTTCAGCGAGGGAGAAGTTTTTTCTTTAATAGCATCAGATTTTATCTTAAAATACAAGAACTTTTCGTCATTTTGTTGATTTTCAGCAAATGAACATATTTCAGCGAGCGAGAAGTTTTTTCTTTAATAGCGTCAGATTTAATCTTAAAATACAAAAACTTTTCGTGGTTCTTGTCAATTTTTTTTGGCTTTCATCCAATGAACTTATTTCAGTCAGCCAGATCTTTCTTCTTCAAAGCAAAAAGATTTTATCTTCAAATACAAGAACTTTTCGTGGTTTTGTTGATTTTCAGCAAATGAACATATTTCAGCGAGCGAGAAGTTTTTTCTTTAAAAGTGTCAGATTTTCGCTTAAAATACAAGAACTTTTCGTGGTTCTTGTCAATTTTTGTTGATTTTCATCAAATGAACTTATTTCAGTCAGCTAGATCTTTCTTCTTTAAAGCAAAAAGATTTTATCTTCAAATACAAGAACTTTTCGTGGTTTTGTTGATTTTCAGCAAATGAACATATTTCAGCGAGGGAGAAGTTTTTTCTTTAATAGCGTCAGATTTTATCTTAAAGTACAAGAACTTTTCGTGGTTCTTGTCAATTTTTGTTGGTTTTCATCCCATAAACTTATTTCAGTCAGCTAGATCTTTCTTCTTCAAAGCAAAAAGATTTTATCTTCAAATACAAGAACTTTTCGTGGTTTTGTTGATTTTCAGCAAATGAACATATTTCAGCGAGCTGGAAGTTTTTTCTTCAATAGCGTAAGATTTTATCTTAAAATACAAGAACTTTTCGTGGTTCTTGTCAATTTTTGTTGGTTTTCATCTTATGAACTTATTTCAGTCAGCTCGATCTTTCTTCTTCAAATCAAAAAGATTTTATCTTCAAATACAAGAACTTTTCGTGGTTTTGTTGATTTTCAGCAAATGAACATATTTCAGCGAGGGAGAAGTTTTTTCTTTAATAGCGTCAGATTTTATCTTAAAATAAAAGAGCTTTTCGTGGTTCTTGTCAAATTTTGTTGGTTTTCATCTTATGAACTTATTTCAGTCAGCCAGATCTTTCTTCTTGAAAGCAAAAAGATTTTATCTTCAAATGCAAGAACTTTTCGTGGTTTTGTTGATTTTCAGCAAATGAACATATTTCAGCGAGCGAGAAGTTTTTTCTTTAATAGCGTCAGATTTTATCTTAAAATACAAAAACTTTTCGTGGTTCTTGTCAATTTTTGTTGATTTTCATCAAATTAACTTATTTCAGTCAGCTAGATCTTTCTTCTTTAAAGCAAAAAGATTTTATCTTCAAATACAAGAACTTTTCGTGGTTTTGTTGATTTTCAGCAAATGAACATATTTCAGCGAGGGAGAAGTTTTTTCTTTAATAGCGTCAGATTTTATCTTAAAGTACAAGAACTTTTCGTGGTTCTTGTCAATTTTTGTTGGTTTTCATCCCATAAACTTATTTCAGTCAGCTAGATCTTTCTTCTTGAAAGCAAAAAGATTTTATCTTCAAATACAAGAACTTTTCGTGATTTTGTTGATTTTCAGCAAATGAACATATTTCAGCGAGCGAGAAGTTTTTTCTTTAATAGCGTCAGATTTAATCTTAAAATACAAAAACTTTTCGTGGTTCTTGTCAATTTTTGTTGATTTTCATCAAATGAACTTATTTCAGTCAGCTCGATCTTTCTTCTTTAAAGCAAAAAGATTTCATCTTCAAATACAAGAACTTTTCGTGGTTTTGTTGATTTTCAGCAAATGAACATATTTCAGCGAGGGAGAAGTTTTTTCTTTAATAGCATCAGATTTTATCTTAAAATACAAGAACTTTTCGTCATTTTGTTGATTTTCAGCAAATGAACATATTTCAGCGAGCGAGAAGTTTTTTCTTTAATAGCGTCAGATTTAATCTTAAAATGCAAAAACTTTTCGTGGTTCTTGACAATTTTTGTTGATTTTCAGCAAATGAACATATTTCAGCGAGGGAGAAGTTTTTTATTTTATCGCGTCAGATTTTATCTTAAAATACAAGAACTTTTCGTGGTTCTTGTCAATTTTTGTTGGTTTTCATCCAATGAACTTATTTCAGTCAGCAAGATCTTTCTTCTTGAAAGCAAAAAGATTTTATCTTCAAATGCAAGAACTTTTCGTGGTTTTGTTGATTTTCAGCAAATGAACATATTTCAGCGAGCGAGAAGTTTTTTCTTTAATAGCGTCAGATTTTATCTTAAAATACAAGAACTTTTCGTGGTTCTTGTCAATTTTTGTTGGTTTTCATCCAATGAACTTATTTCAGTCAGCTAGATCTTTCTTCTTGAAAGCAAAAAGATTTTATCTTCAAATACAAGAACTTTTCGTGATTTTGTTGATTTTCAGCAAATGAACATATTTCAGTGAGGGAGAAGTTTTTTCTTTCATAGCGTCAGATTTAATCTTAAAATACAAAAACTTTTCGTGGTTCTTGTCAATTTTTGTTGATTTTCATCAAATGAACTTATTTCAGTCAGCAAGATCTTTCTTCTTTAAAGCAAAAAGATTTTATCTTCAAATACAAGAACTTTTCGTGGTTTTGTTGATTTTCAGCAAATGAACATATTTCAGCGAGGGAGAAGTTTTTTCTTTAATATCGTCAGATTTTATCTTAAAGTACAAGAACTTTTCGTGGTTCTTGTCAATTTTTGTTGGTTTTCATCCCATAAACTTATTTCAGTCAGCGAGATCTTTCTTCTTCAAAGCAAAAAGATTTTATCTTCAAATACAAGAACTTTTCGTGGTTTTGTTGATTTTCAGCAAATGAACATATTTCAGCGAGGGAGAAGTTTTTTCTTTAATCGCGTCAGATTTTATCTTAAAATACAAGAGCTTTTCGTGGTTCTTGTCAAATTTTGTTGGTTTTCATCTTATGAACTTATTTCAGTCAGCCAGATCTTTCTTCTTCAAAGCAAAAAGATTTTATCTTCAAATACAAGAACTTTTCGTGGTTTTGTTGATTTTCAGCAAATGAACATATTTCAGCGAGGGAGAAGTTTTTTCTTTAATAGTGTCAGATTTTATCTTAAAATACAAGAACTTTTCGTGGTTCTTGTCAATTTTTGTTGGTTTTCATCCCATAAACTTATTTCAGTCAGCTCGATCTTTCTTCTTGAAAGCAAAAAGATTTTATCTTCAAATACAAGAACTTTTCGTGAGTTTTTTGATTTTCAGCAAATGAACATATTTCAGCGAGCGAGAAGTTTTTTCTTTAATAGCGTCAGATTTTATCTTAAAATACAAGAACTTTTCGTGGTTCTTGTCAATTTTTGTTGGTTTTCATCCAATGAACTTATTTCAGTCAGCTGGATCTTTCTTCTTGAAAGCAAAAAGATTTTATCTTCAAATGCAAGAACTTTTCGTGGTTTTGTTGATTTTCAGCAAATGAACATATTTCAGCGAGCGAGAAGTTTTTTCTTTAATAGCGTCAGATTTTATCTTAAAATACAAGAACTTTTCGTGGTTCTTGTCAATTTTTGTTGGTTTTCATCCAATGAACTTATTTCAGTCAGCTAGATCTTTCTTCTTGAAAGCAAAAAGATTTTATCTTCAAATACAAGAACTTTTCGTGATTTTGTTGATTTTCAGCAAATGAACATATTTCAGTGAGGGAGAAGTTTTTTCTTTAATAGCGTCAGATTTAATCTTAAAATACAAAAACTTTTCGTGGTTCTTGTCAATTTTTGTTGATTTTCATCAAATGAACTTATTTCAGTCAGCAAGATCTTTCTTCTTTAAAGCAAAATGATTTTATCTTCAAATACAAGAACTTTTCGTGGTTTTGTTGATTTTCAGCAAATGAACATATTTCAGCGAGGGAGAAGTTTTTTCTTTAATATCGTCAGATTTTATCTTAAAGTACAAGAACTTTTCGTGGTTCTTGTCAATTTTTGTTGGTTTTCATCCCATAAACTTATTTCAGTCAGCGAGATCTTTCTTCTTCAAAGCAAAAAGATTTTATCTTCAAATACAAGAACTTTTCGTGGTTTTGTTGATTTTCAGCAAATGAACATATTTCAGCGAGGGAGAAGTTTTTTCTTTAATCGCGTCAGATTTTATCTTAAAATACAAGAGCTTTTCGTGGTTCTTGTCAAATTTTGTTGGTTTTCATCTTATGAACTTATTTCAGTCAGCCAGATCTTTCATCTTCAAAGCAAAAAGATTTTATCTTCAAATACAAGAACTTTTCGTGGTTTTGTTGATTTTCAGCAAATGAACATATTTCAGCGAGGGAGAAGTTTTTTCTTTAATAGTGTCAGATTTTATCTTAAAATACAAGAACTTTTCGTGGTTCTTGTCAATTTTTGTTGGTTTTCATCCCATAAACTTATTTCAGTCAGCTCGATCTTTCTTCTTGAAAGCAAAAAGATTTTATCTTCAAATACAAGAACTTTTCGTGAGTTTTTTGATTTTCAGCAAATGAACATATTTCAGCGAGCGAGAAGTTTTTTCTTTAATAGCGTCAGATTTTATCTTAAAATACAAGAACTTTTCGTGGTTCTTGTCAATTTTTGTTGGTTTTCATCCAATGAACTTATTTCAGTCAGCTGGATCTTTCTTCTTGAAAGCAAAAAGATTTTATCTTCAAATGCAAGAACTTTTCGTGGTTTTGTTGATTTTCAGCAAATGAACATATTTCAGCGAGCGAGAAGTTTTTTCTTTAATAGCGTCAGATTTTATCTTAAAATACAAGAACTTTTCGTGGTTCTTGTCAATTTTTGTTGGTTTTCATCCAATGAACTTATTTCAGTCAGCTAGATCTTTCTTCTTGAAAGCAAAAAGATTTTATCTTCAAATACAAGAACTTTTCGTGATTTTGTTGATTTTCAGCAAATGAACATATTTCAGTGAGGGAGAAGTTTTTTCTTTAATAGAGTCAGATTTAATCTTAAAATACAAAAACTTTTCGTGGTTCTTGTCAATTTTTGTTGATTTTCATCAAATGAACTTATTTCAGTCAGCAAGATCTTTCTTCTTTAAAGCAAAAAGATTTTATCTTCAAATACAAGAACTTTTCGTGGTTTTGTTGATTTTCAGCAAATGAACATATTTCAGCGAGGGAGAAGTTTTTTCTTTAATATCGTCAGATTTTATCTTAAAGTACAAGAACTTTTCGTGGTTCTTGTCAATTTTTGTTGGTTTTCATCCCATAAACTTATTTCAGTCAGCGAGATCTTTCTTCTTCAAAGCAAAAAGATTTTATCTTCAAATACAAGAACTTTTCGTGGTTTTGTTGATTTTCAGCAAATGAACATATTTCAGCGAGGGAGAAGTTTTTTCTTTAATCGCGTCAGATTTTATCTTAAAATACAAGAGCTTTTCGTGGTTCTTGTCAAATTTTGTTGGTTTTCATCTTATGAACTTATTTCAGTCAGCCAGATCTTTCTTCTTCAAAGCAAAAAGATTTTATCTTCAAATACAAGAACTTTTCGTGGTTTTGTTGATTTTCAGCAAATGAACATATTTCAGCGAGGGAGAAGTTTTTTCTTTAATAGTGTCAGATTTTATCTTAAAATACAAGAACTTTTCGTGGTTCTTGTCAATTTTTGTTGGTTTTCATCCCATAAACTTATTTCAGTCAGCTCGATCTTTCTTCTTGAAAGCAAAAAGATTTTATCTTCAAATACAAGAACTTTTCGTGAGTTTTTTGATTTTCAGCAAATGAACATATTTCAGCGAGCGAGAAGTTTTTTCTTTAATAGCGTCAGATTTTATCTTAAAATACAAGAACTTTTCGTGGTTCTTGTCAATTTTTGTTGGTTTTCATCCAATGAACTTATTTCAGTCAGCTGGATCTTTCTTCTTGAAAGCAAAAAGATTTTATCTTCAAATACAAGAAATTTTCGTGATTTTGTTGATTTTCAGCAAATGAACATACTTCAGCGAGCGAGAAGTTTTTTCTTTATTAGCGTCAGATTTTATCTTAAAATACAAGAACTTTTCGTGGTTCTTGTCAATTTTTGTTGGTTTTCATCCCATAAACTTATTTCAGTCAGCTCGATCTTTCTTCTTCAAAGCAAAAAGATTTTATCTTCAAATACAAGAACTTTTCGTGGTTTTGTTGATTTTCAGCAAATGAACATATTTCAGCGAGCTGGAAGTTTTTTCTTCAATAGCGTAAGATTTTATCTTCAAATACAAGAACTTTTCGTGGTTTTGTTGATTTTCAGCAAATGAACATATTTCAGCGAGGGAGAAGTTTTTTCTTTAATAGCGTCAGATTTTATCTTAAAATACAAGAACTTTTCGTGGTTCTTGTCAAATTTTGTTGGTTTTCATCTTATGAACTTATTTCAGTCAGCCAGATCTTTCTTCTTCAAAGCAAAAAGATTTTATCTTCAAATGCAAGAACTTTTCGTGGTTTTGTTGATTTTCAGCAAATGAACATATTTCAGCGAGCGAGAAGTTTTTTCTATAATAGCGTCAGATTTTATCTTAAAATACAAGAACTTTTCGTGGTTCTTGTCAATTTTTGTTGGTTTTCATCCAATGAACTTATTTCAGTCAGCTCGATCTTTCTTCTTCAAAGCAAAAAGATTTTATCTTCAAATGCAAGAACTTTTCGTGGTTTTGTTGATTTTCAGCAAATGAACATATTTCAGCGAGCGAGAAGTTTTTTCTTTAATAGCGTCAGATTTTATCTTAAAATACAAGAACTTTTCGTGGTTCTTGTCAATTTTTGTTGGTTTTCATCCAATGAACTTATTTCAGTCAGCTAGATCTTTCTTCTTGAAAGCAAAAAGATTTTATCTTCAAATACAAGAACTTTTCGTGATTTTGTTGATTTTCAGCAAATGAACATATTTCAGCGAGCGAAAAATTTTTTCTTTAATAGCGTCAGATTTTATCTTAAAATACAAGAACTTTTCGTGGTTCTTGTCAATTCTTGTTGGTTTTCATCCAATGAACTTATTTCAGTCAGCTCGATCTTTCTTCTTTAAAGCAAAAAGATTTCATCTTCAAATACAAGAACTTTTCGTCATTTTGTTGATTTTCAGCAAATGAACATATTTCAGCGAGCGAGAAGTTTTTTCTTTAATAGCGTCAGATTTAATCTTAAAATACAAAAACTTTTCGTGGTTCTTGACAATTTTTGTTGATTTTCAGCAAATGAACATATTTCAGCGAGGGAGAAGTTTTTTATTTTATCGCGTCAGATTTTATCTTAAAATACAAGAAATTTTCGTGGTTCTTGTCAATTTTTTTTGGCTTTCATCCAATGAACTTATTTCAGTCAGCCAGATCTTTCTTCTTCAAAGCAAATAGATTTTATCTTCAAATACAAGAAATTTTCGTGGTTTTGTTGATTTTCAGCAAATGAACATATTTCAGCGAGCGAGAAGTTTTTTCTTTAAAAGCGTCAGATTTTCGCTTAAAATACAAGAACTTTTCGTGGTTCTTGTCAATTTTTGTTGGTTTTCATCCAATGAACTTATTTCAGTCAGCAAGATCTTTCTTCTTGAAAGCAAAAAGATTTTATCTTCAAATGCAAGAACTTTTCGTGGTTTTGTTGATTTTCAGCAAATGAACATATTTCAGCGAGCGAGAAGTTTTTTCTTTAATAGCGTCAGATTTTATCTTAAAATACAAGAACTTTTCGTGGTTCTTGTCAATTTTTGTTGGTTTTCATCCAATGAACTTATTTCAGTCAGCTAGATCTTTCTTCTTGAAAGCAAAAAGATTTTATCTTCAAATACAAGAACTTTTCGTGATTTTGTTGATTTTCAGCAAATGAACATATTTCAGTGAGGGAGAAGTTTTTTCTTTAATAGCGTCAGATTTAATCTTAAAATACAAAAACTTTTCGTGGTTCTTGTCAATTTTTGTTGATTTTCATCAAATGAACTTATTTCAGTCAGCTAGATCTTTCTTCTTTAAAGCAAAAAGATTTTATCTTCAAATACAAGAACTTTTCGTGGTTTTGTTGATTTTCAGCAAATGAACATATTTCAGCGAGGGAGAAGTTTTTTCTTTAAAAGCGTCAGATTTTCGCTTAAAATACAAGAACTTTTCGTGGTTCTTGTCAATTTTTGTTGGTTTTCATCCAATGAACTTATTTCAGTCAGCAAGATCTTTCTTCTTGAAAGCAAAAAGATTTTATCTTCAAATGCAAGAACTTTTCGTGGTTTTGTTGATTTTCAGCAAATGAACATATTTCAGCGAGCGAGAAGTTTTTTCTTTAATAGCGTCAGATTTTATCTTAAAATACAAGAACTTTTCGTGGTTCTTGTCAATTTTTGTTGGTTTTCATCCAATGAACTTATTTCAGTCAGCTAGATCTTTCTTCTTGAAAGCAAAAAGATTTTATCTTCAAATACAAGAACTTTTCGTGATTTTGTTGATTTTCAGCAAATGAACATATTTCAGCGAGCGAGAAGTTTTTTCTTTAATAGCGTCAGATTTAATCTTAAAATACAAAAACTTTTCGTGGTTCTTGTCAATTTTTGTTGATTTTCATCAAATGAACTTATTTCAGTCAGCTCGATCTTTCTTCTTTAAAGCAAAAAGATTTCATCTTCAAATACAAGAACTTTTCGTCATTTTGTTGATTTTCAGCAAATGAACATATTTCAGCGAGCGAGAAGTTTTTTCTTTAATAGCGTCAGATTTAATCTTAAAATACAAAAACTTTTCGTGGTTCTTGACAATTTTTGTTGATTTTCAGCAAATGAACATATTTCAGCGAGGGAGAAGTTTTTTATTTTATCGCGTCAGATTTTATCTTAAAATACAAGAAATTTTCGTGGTTCTTGTCAATTTTTTTTGGCTTTCATCCAATGAACTTATTTCAGTCAGCCAGATCTTTCTTCTTCAAAGCAAAAAGATTTTATCTTCAAATACAAGAACTTTTCGTGGTTTTGTTGATTTTCAGCAAATGAACATATTTCAGCGAGCGAGAAGTTTTTTCTTTAAAAGCGTCAGATTTTCGCTTAAAATACAAGAACTTTTCGTGGTTCTTGTCAATTTTTGTTGGTTTTCATCCAATGAACTTATTTCAGTCAGCAAGATCTTTCTTCTTGAAAGCAAAAAGATTTTATCTTCAAATGCAAGAACTTTTCGTGGTTTTGTTGATTTTCAGCAAATGAACATATTTCAGCGAGCGAGAAGTTTTTTCTTTAATAGCGTCAGATTTTATCTTAAAATACAAGAACTTTTCGTGGTTCTTGTCAATTTTTGTTGGTTTTCATCCAATGAACTTATTTCAGTCAGCTAGATCTTTCTTCTTGAAAGCAAAAAGATTTTATCTTCAAATACAAGAACTTTTCGTGATTTTGTTGATTTTCAGCAAATGAACATATTTCAGTGAGGGAGAAGTTTTTTCTTTAATAGCGTCAGATTTAATCTTAAAATACAAAAACTTTTCGTGGTTCTTGTCAATTTTTGTTGATTTTCATCAAATGAACTTATTTCAGTCAGCTAGATCTTTCTTCTTTAAAGCAAAAAGATTTTATCTTCAAATACAAGAACTTTTCGTGGTTTTGTTGATTTTCAGCAAATGAACATATTTCAGCGAGGGAGAAGTTTTTTCTTTAAAAGCGTCAGATTTTCGCTTAAAATACAAGAACTTTTCGTGGTTCTTGTCAATTTTTGTTGGTTTTCATCCAATGAACTTATTTCAGTCAGCAAGATCTTTCTTCTTGAAAGCAAAAAGATTTTATCTTCAAATGCAAGAACTTTTCGTGGTTTTGTTGATTTTCAGCAAATGAACATATTTCAGCGAGCGAGAAGTTTTTTCTTTAATAGCGTCAGATTTTATCTTAAAATACAAGAACTTTTCGTGGTTCTTGTCAATTTTTGTTGGTTTTCATCCAATGAACTTATTTCAGTCAGCTAGATCTTTCTTCTTGAAAGCAAAAAGATTTTATCTTCAAATACAAGAACTTTTCGTGATTTTGTTGATTTTCAGCAAATGAACATATTTCAGTGAGGGAGAAGTTTTTTCTTTAATAGCGTCAGATTTAATCTTAAAATACAAAAACTTTTCGTGGTTCTTGTCAATTTTTGTTGATTTTCATCAAATGAACTTATTTCAGTCAGCTAGATCTTTCTTCTTTAAAGCAAAAAGATTTTATCTTCAAATACAAGAACTTTTCGTGGTTTTGTTGATTTTCAGCAAATGAACATATTTCAGCGAGGGAGAAGTTTTTTCTTTAATAGCGTCAGATTTTATCTTAAAGTACAAGAACTTTTCATGGTTCTTGTCAATTTTTGTTGGTTTTCATCCCATAAACTTATTTCAGTCAGCTAGATCTTTCTTCTTCAAAGCAAAAAGATTTTATCTTCAAATACAAGAACTTTTCGTGGTTTTGTTGATTTTCAGCAAATGAACATATTTCAGCGAGCTGGAAGTTTTTTCTTCAATAGCGTAAGATTTCATCTTAAATTACAAGAACTTTTCGTGGTTCTTGTCAATTTTTGTTGGTTTTCATCTTATGAACTTATTTCAGTCAGCTCGATCTTTCTTCTTCAAATCAAAAAGATTTTATCTTCAAATACAAGAACTTTTCGTGGTTTTGTTGATTTTCAGCAAATGAACATATTTCAGCGAGGGAGAAGTTTTTTCTTTAATCGCGTCAGATTTTATCTTAAAATACAAGAGCTTTTCGTGGTTCTTGTCAAATTTTGTTGGTTTTCATCTTATGAACTTATTTCAGTCAGCCAGATCTTTCTTCTTCAAAGCAAAAAGATTTTATCTTCAAATACAAGAACTTTTCGTGGTTTTGTTGATTTTCAGCAAATGAACATATTTCAGCGAGGGAGAAGTTTTTTCTTTAATAGTGTCAGATTTAATCTTAAAATACAAAAACTTTTCGTGGTTCTTGTCAATTTTTGTTGGTTTTCATCCCATAAACTTATTTCAGTCAGCTCGATCTTTCTTCTTGAAAGCAAAAAGATTTTATCTTCAAATGCAAGAACTTTTCGTGAGTTTTTTGATTTTCAGCAAATGAACATATTTCAGCGAGCGAGAAGTTTTTTCTTTAATAGCGTCAGATTTTATCTTAAAATACAAGAACTTTTCGTGGTTCTTGTCAATTTTTGTTGGTTTTCATCCAATGAACTTATTTCAGTCAGCTGGATCTTTCGTCTTGAAAGCAAAAAGATTTTATCTTGAAATACAAGAAATTTTCGTGGTTTTGTTGATTTTCAGCAAATGAACATATTTCAGCGAGCGAGAAGTTTTTTCTTTAAAAGCGTCAGATTTTCGCTTAAAATACAAGAACTTTTCGTGGTTCTTGTCAATTTTTGTTGGTTTTCATCCCATAAACTTATTTCAGTCAGCTCGATCTTTCTTCTTCAAAGCAAAAAGATTTTATCTTCAAATACAAGAACTTTTCATGGTTTTGTTGATTTTCAGCAAATGAACATATTTCAGCGAGCTGGAAGTTTTTTCTTCAATAGCGTAAGATTTTATCTTAAAATACAAGAACTTTTCGTGGTTCTTGTCAATTTTTGTTAGTTTTCATCTTATGAACTTATTTCAGTCAGCTCGATCTTTCTTCTTCAAAGCAAAAAGATTTTATCTTCAAATACAAGAACTTTTCGTGGTTTTGTTGATTTTCAGCAAATGAACATATTTCAGCGAGGGAGAAGTTTTCTCTTTAATAGCATCAGATTTTATCTTAAAATACAAGAACTTTTCGTGGTTCTTGTCAAATTTTGTTGGTTTTCATCTTATGAACTTATTTCAGTCAGCCAGATCTTTCTTCTTCAAAGCAAAAAGATTTTATCTTCAAATACAAGAACTTTTCGTGGTTTTGTTGATTTTCAGCAAATGAACATATTTCAGCGAGGGAGAAGTTTTTTCTTTAATAGCGTCAGATTTTATCTTAAAATACAAAAACTTTTCGTGGTTCTTGTCAATTTTTGTTGATTTTCATCAAATGAACTTATTTCAGTCAGCTAGATCTTTCTTCTTTAAAGCAAAAAGATTTTATCTTCAAATACCAGAACTTTTCGTGGTTTTGTTGATTTTCAGCAAATGAACATATTTCAGCGAGGGAGCAGTTTTTTCTTTAATAGTGTCAGATTTTATCTTAAAATACAAGAACTTTTCGTGGTTCTTGTCAATTTTTGTTGGTTTTCATCCCATAAACTTATTTCAGTCAGCTAGATCTTTCTTCTTCAAAGCAAAAAGTTTTTCTCTTCAAATACAAGAACTTTTCGTGGTTTTGTTGATTTTCAGCAAATGAACATATTTCAGCGAGGGAGAAGTTTTTTCTTTAATCGCGTCAGATTTTATCTTAAAATACAAGAACTTTTCGTGGTTCTTGTCAATTTTTGTTGGCTTTCATCCAATGAACTTATTTCAGTCAGCCAGATCTTTCTTCTTCAAAGCAAAAAGATTTTATCTTCAAATACAAGAACTTTTCGTGATTTTGTTGATTTTCAGCAAATGAACATATTTCAGCGAGCGAGAAGTTTTTTCTTTAATAGCGTCAGATTTAATCTTAAAATACAAAAACTTTTCGTGGTTCTTGTCAATTTTTGTTGATTTTCATCAAATGAACTTATTTCAGTCAGCTGGATCTTTCTTCTTTAAAGCAAAAAGATTTCATCTTCAAATACAAGAACTTTTCGTGGTTTTGTTGATTTTCAGCAAATGAACATATTTCAGCGAGGGAGAAGTTTTTTCTTTAATAGCGTCAGATTTTATCTTAAAATACAAGAACTTTTCGTCATTTTGTTGATTTTCAGCAAATGAACACATTTCAGCGAGCGAGAAGTTTTTTCTTTAATAGCGTCAGATTTAATCTTAAAATACAAGAACTTTTCGTGGTTCTTGACAATTTTTGTTGATTTTCAGCAAATGAACATATTTCAGCGAGGGAGAAGTTTTTTATTTTATCGCGTCAGATTTTATCTTAAAATACAAGAACTTTTCGTGGTTCTTGTCAATTTTGTTTGGCTTTCATCCAATGAACTTATTTCAGTCAGCCAGATCTTTCTTCTTCAAAGCAAAAAGATTTTATCTTCAAACACAAGAACTTTTCGTGGTTTTGTTGATTTTCAGCAAATGAACATATTTCAGCGAGCGAGAAGTTTTTTCTTTAAAAGCGTCAGATTTTCGCTTAAAATACAAGAACTTTTCGTGGTTCTTGTCAATTTTTGTTGGTTTTCATCCAATGAACTTATTTCAGTCAGCAAGATCATTCTTCTTGAAAGCAAAAAGATTTTATCTTCAAATGCAAGAACTTTTCGTGGTTTTGTTGATTTTCAGCAAATGAACATATTTCAGCGAGCGAGAAGTATTTTCTTTAATAGCGTCAGATTTTATCTTAAAATACAAGAACTTTTCGTGGTTCTTGTCAATTTTTGTTGGTTTTCATCCAATGAACTTATTTCAGTCAGCTAGATCTTTCTTCTTGAAAGCAAAAAGATTTTATCTTCAAATACAAGAACTTTTCGTGATTTTGTTGATTTTCAGCAAATGAACATATTTCAGCGAGGGAGCAGTTTTTTCTTTAATAGTGTCAGATTTTATCTTAAAATACAAGAACTTTTCGTGGTTCTTGTCAATTTTTGTTGGTTTTCATCCCATAAACTTATTTCAGTCAGCTCGATCTTTCTTCTTGAAAGCAAAAAGATTTTATCTTCAAATACAAGAACTTTTCGTGAGTTTTTTGATTTTCAGCAAATGAACATATTTCAGCGAGCGAGAAGTTTTTTCTTTAATAGCGTCAGATTTTATCTTAAAATACAAGAACTTTTCGTGGTTCTTGTCAATTTTTGTTGGTTTTCATCCAATGAACTTATTTCAGTCAGCTGGATCTTTCTTCTTGAAAGCAAAAAGATTTTATCTTCAAATGCAAGAACTTTTCGTGGTTTTGTTGATTTTCAGCAAATGAACATATTTCAGCGAGCGAGAAGTTTTTTCTTTAATAGCGTCAGATTTTATCTTAAAATACAAGAACTTTTCGTGGTTCTTGTCAATTTTTGTTGGTTTTCATCCAATGAACTTATTTCAGTCAGCTAGATCTTTCTTCTTGAAAGCAAAAAGATTTTATCTTCAAATACAAGAACTTTTCGTGATTTTGTTGATTTTCAGCAAATGAACATATTTCAGTGAGGGAGAAGTTTTTTCTTTAATAGCGTCAGATTTAATCTTAAAATACAAAAACTTTTCGTGGTTCTTGTCAATTTTTGTTGATTTTCATCAAATGAACTTATTTCAGTCAGCAAGATCTTTCTTCTTTAAAGCAAAATGATTTTATCTTCAAATACAAGAACTTTTCGTGGTTTTGTTGATTTTCAGCAAATGAACATATTTCAGCGAGGGAGAAGTTTTTTCTTTAATATCGTCAGATTTTATCTTAAAGTACAAGAACTTTTCGTGGTTCTTGTCAATTTTTGTTGGTTTTCATCCCATAAACTTATTTCAGTCAGCGAGATCTTTCTTCTTCAAAGCAAAAAGATTTTATCTTCAAATACAAGAACTTTTCGTGGTTTTGTTGATTTTCAGCAAATGAACATATTTCAGCGAGGGAGAAGTTTTTTCTTTAATCGCGTCAGATTTTATCTTAAAATACAAGAGCTTTTCGTGGTTCTTGTCAAATTTTGTTGGTTTTCATCTTATGAACTTATTTCAGTCAGCCAGATCTTTCATCTTCAAAGCAAAAAGATTTTATCTTCAAATACAAGAACTTTTCGTGGTTTTGTTGATTTTCAGCAAATGAACATATTTCAGCGAGGGAGAAGTTTTTTCTTTAATAGTGTCAGATTTTATCTTAAAATACAAGAACTTTTCGTGGTTCTTGTCAATTTTTGTTGGTTTTCATCCCATAAAATTATTTCAGTCAGCTCGATCTTTCTTCTTGAAAGCAAAAAGATTTTATCTTCAAATACAAGAACTTTTCGTGAGTTTTTTGATTTTCAGCAAATGAACATATTTCAGCGAGCGAGAAGTTTTTTCTTTAATAGCGTCAGATTTTATCTTAAAATACAAGAACTTTTCGTGGTTCTTGTCAATTTTTGTTGGTTTTCATCCAATGAACTTATTTCAGTCAGCTGGATCTTTCTTCTTGAAAGCAAAAAGATTTTATCTTCAAATGCAAGAACTTTTCGTGGTTTTGTTGATTTTCAGCAAATGAACATATTTCAGCGAGCGAGAAGTTTTTTCTTTAATAGCGTCAGATTTTATCTTAAAATACAAGAACTTTTCGTGGTTCTTGTCAATTTTTGTTGGTTTTCATCCAATGAACTTATTTCAGTCAGCTAGATCTTTCTTCTTGAAAGCAAAAAGATTTTATCTTCAAATACAAGAACTTTTCGTGATTTTGTTGATTTTCAGCAAATGAACATATTTCAGTGAGGGAGAAGTTTTTTCTTTAATAGCGTCAGATTTAATCTTAAAATACAAAAACTTTTCGTGGTTCTTGTCAATTTTTGTTGATTTTCATCAAATCAACTTATTTCAGTCAGCAAGATCTTTCTTCTTTAAAGCAAAATGATTTTATCTTCAAATACAAGAACTTTTCGTGGTTTTGTTGATTTTCAGCAAATGAACATATTTCAGCGAGGGAGAAGTTTTTTCTTTAATATCGTCAGATTTTATCTTAAAGTACAAGAACTTTTCGTGGTTCTTGTCAATTTTTGTTGGTTTTCATCCCATAAACTTATTTCAGTCAGCGAGATCTTTCTTCTTCAAAGCAAAAAGATTTTATCTTCAAATACAAGAACTTTTCGTGGTTTTGTTGATTTTCAGCAAATGAACATATTTCAGCGAGGGAGAAGTTTTTTCTTTAATCGCGTCAGATTTTATCTTAAAATACAAGAGCTTTTCGTGGTTCTTGTCAAATTTTGTTGGTTTTCATCTTATGAACTTATTTCAGTCAGCCAGATCTTTCATCTTCAAAGCAAAAAGATTTTATCTTCAAATACAAGAACTTTTCGTGGTTTTGTTGATTTTCAGCAAATGAACATATTTCAGCGAGGGAGAAGTTTTTTCTTTAATAGTGTCAGATTTTATCTTAAAATACAAGAACTTTTCGTGGTTCTTGTCAATTTTTGTTGGTTTTCATCCCATAAACTTATTTCAGTCAGCTCGATCTTTCTTCTTGAAAGCAAAAAGATTTTATCTTCAAATACAAGAACTTTTCGTGAGTTTTTTGATTTTCAGCAAATGAACATATTTCAGCGAGCGAGAAGTTTTTTCTTTAATAGCGTCAGATTTTATCTTAAAATACAAGAACTTTTCGTGGTTCTTGTCAATTTTTGTTGGTTTTCATCCAATGAACTTATTTCAGTCAGCTGGATCTTTCTTCTTGAAAGCAAAAAGATTTTATCTTCAAATGCAAGAACTTTTCGTGGTTTTGTTGATTTTCAGCAAATGAACATATTTCAGCGAGCGAGAAGTTTTTTCTTTAATAGCGTCAGATTTTATCTTAAAATACAAGAACTTTTCGTGGTTCTTGTCAATTTTTGTTGGTTTTCATCCAATGAACTTATTTCAGTCAGCTAGATCTTTCTTCTTGAAAGCAAAAAGATTTTATCTTCAAATACAAGAACTTTTCGTGATTTTGTTGATTTTCAGCAAATGAACATATTTCAGTGAGGGAGAAGTTTTTTCTTTAATAGAGTCAGATTTAATCTTAAAATACAAAAACTTTTCGTGGTTCTTGTCAATTTTTGTTGGTTTTCATCCCATAAACTTATTTCAGTCAGCTCGATCTTTCTTCTTGAAAGCAAAAAGATTTTATCTTCAAATACAAGAACTTTTCGTGAGTTTTTTGATTTTCAGCAAATGAACATATTTCAGCGAGCGAGAAGTTTTTTCTTTAATAGCGTCAGATTTTATCTTAAAATACAAGAACTTTTCGTGGTTCTTGTCAATTTTTGTTGGTTTTCATCCAATGAACTTATTTCAGTCAGCTGGATCTTTCTTCTTGAAAGCAAAAAGATTTTATCTTCAAATACAAGAAATTTTCGTGATTTTGTTGATTTTCAGCAAATGAACATACTTCAGCGAGCGAGAAGTTTTTTCTTTATTAGCGTCAGATTTTATCTTAAAATACAAGAACTTTTCGTGGTTCTTGTCAATTTTTGTTGGTTTTCATCCCATAAACTTATTTCAGTCAGCTCGATCTTTCTTCTTCAAAGCAAAAAGATTTTATCTTCAAATACAAGAACTTTTCGTGGTTTTGTTGATTTTCAGCAAATGAACATATTTCAGCGAGCTGGAAGTTTTTTCTTCAATAGCGTAAGATTTTATCTTCAAATACAAGAACTTTTCGTGGTTTTGTTGATTTTCAGCAAATGAACATATTTCAGCGAGGGAGAAGTTTTTTCTTTAATAGCGTCAGATTTTATCTTAAAATACAAGAACTTTTCGTGGTTCTTGTCAAATTTTGTTGGTTTTCATCTTATGAACTTATTTCAGTCAGCCAGATCTTTCTTCTTCAAAGCAAAAAGATTTTATCTTCAAATGCAAGAACTTTTCGTGGTTTTGTTGATTTTCAGCAAATGAACATATTTCAGCGAGCGAGAAGTTTTTTCTATAATAGCGTCAGATTTTATCTTAAAATACAAGAACTTTTCGTGGTTCTTGTCAATTTTTGTTGGTTTTCATCCAATGAACTTATTTCAGTCAGCTCGATCTTTCTTCTTCAAAGCAAAAAGATTTTATCTTCAAATGCAAGAACTTTTCGTGGTTTTGTTGATTTTCAGCAAATGAACATATTTCAGCGAGCGAGAAGTTTTTTCTTTAATAGCGTCAGATTTTATCTTAAAATACAAGAACTTTTCGTGGTTCTTGTCAATTTTTGTTGGTTTTCATCCAATGAACTTATTTCAGTCAGCTAGATCTTTCTTCTTGAAAGCAAAAAGATTTTATCTTCAAATACAAGAACTTTTCGTGATTTTGTTGATTTTCAGCAAATGAACATATTTCAGCGAGCGAGAAGTTTTTTCTTTAATAGCGTCAGATTTAATCTTAAAATACAAAAACTTTTCGTGGTTCTTGTCAATTTTTGTTGATTTTCATCAAATGAACTTATTTCAGTCAGCTCGATCTTTCTTCTTTAAAGCAAAAAGATTTCATCTTCAAATACAAGAACTTTTCGTCATTTTGTTGATTTTCAGCAAATGAACATATTTCAGCGAGCGAGAAGTTTTTTCTTTAATAGCGTCAGATTTAATCTTAAAATACAAAAACTTTTCGTGGTTCTTGACAATTTTTGTTGATTTTCAGCAAATGAACATATTTCAGCGAGGGAGAAGTTTTTTATTTTATCGCGTCAGATTTTATCTTAAAATACAAGAAATTTTCGTGGTTCTTGTCAATTTTTTTTGGCTTTCATCCAATGAACTTATTTCAGTCAGCCAGATCTTTCTTCTTCAAAGCAAAAAGATTTTATCTTCAAATACAAGAACTTTTCGTGGTTTTGTTGATTTTCAGCAAATGAACATATTTCAGCGAGCGAGAAGTTTTTTCTTTAAAAGCGTCAGATTTTCGCTTAAAATACAAGAACTTTTCGTGGTTCTTGTCAATTTTTGTTGGTTTTCATCCAATGAACTTATTTCAGTCAGCAAGATCTTTCTTCTTGAAAGCAAAAAGATTTTATCTTCAAATGCAAGAACTTTTCGTGGTTTTGTTGATTTTCAGCAAATGAACATATTTCAGCGAGCGAGAAGTTTTTTCTTTAATAGCGTCAGATTTTATCTTAAAATACAAGAACTTTTCGTGGTTCTTGTCAATTTTTGTTGGTTTTCATCCAATGAACTTATTTCAGTCAGCTAGATCTTTCTTCTTGAAAGCAAAAAGATTTTATCTTCAAATACAAGAACTTTTCGTGATTTTGTTGATTTTCAGCAAATGAACATATTTCAGTGAGGGAGAAGTTTTTTCTTTAATAGCGTCAGATTTAATCTTAAAATACAAAAACTTTTCGTGGTTCTTGTCAATTTTTGTTGATTTTCATCAAATGAACTTATTTCAGTCAGCTAGATCTTTCTTCTTTAAAGCAAAAAGATTTTATCTTCAAATACAAGAACTTTTCGTGGTTTTGTTGATTTTCAGCAAATGAACATATTTCAGCGAGGGAGAAGTTTTTTCTTTAAAAGCGTCAGATTTTCGCTTAAAATACAAGAACTTTTCGTGGTTCTTGTCAATTTTTGTTGGTTTTCATCCAATGAACTTATTTCAGTCAGCAAGATCTTTCTTCTTGAAAGCAAAAAGATTTTATCTTCAAATGCAAGAACTTTTCGTGGTTTTGTTGATTTTCAGCAAATGAACATATTTCAGCGAGCGAGAAGTTTTTTCTTTAATAGCGTCAGATTTTATCTTAAAATACAAGAACTTTTCGTGGTTCTTGTCAATTTTTGTTGGTTTTCATCCAATGAACTTATTTCAGTCAGCTAGATCTTTCTTCTTGAAAGCAAAAAGATTTTATCTTCAAATACAAGAACTTTTCGTGATTTTGTTGATTTTCAGCAAATGAACATATTTCAGCGAGCGAGAAGTTTTTTCTTTAATAGCGTCAGATTTAATCTTAAAATACAAAAACTTTTCGTGGTTCTTGTCAATTTTTGTTGATTTTCATCAAATGAACTTATTTCAGTCAGCTCGATCTTTCTTCTTTAAAGCAAAAAGATTTCATCTTCAAATACAAGAACTTTTCGTCATTTTGTTGTTTTTCAGCAAATGAACATATTTCAGCGAGCGAGAAGTTTTTTCTTTAATAGCGTCAGATTTAATCTTAAAATACAAAAACTTTTCGTGGTTCTTGACAATTTTTGTTGATTTTCAGCAAATGAACATATTTCAGCGAGGGAGAAGTTTTTTATTTTATCGCGTCAGATTTTATCTTAAAATACAAGAAATTTTCGTGGTTCTTGTCAATTTTTTTTGGCTTTCATCCAATGAACTTATTTCAGTCAGCCAGATCTTTCTTCTTCAAAGCAAAAAGATTTTATCTTCAAATACAAGAACTTTTCGTGGTTTTGTTGATTTTCAGCAAATGAACATATTTCAGCGAGCGAGAAGTTTTTTCTTTAAAAGCGTCAGATTTTCGCTTAAAATACAAGAACTTTTCGTGGTTCTTGTCAATTTTTGTTGGTTTTCATCCAATGAACTTATTTCAGTCAGCAAGATCTTTCTTCTTGAAAGCAAAAAGATTTTATCTTCAAATGCAAGAACTTTTCGTGGTTTTGTTGATTTTCAGCAAATGAACATATTTCAGCGAGCGAGAAGTTTTTTCTTTAATAGCGTCAGATTTTATCTTAAAATACAAGAACTTTTCGTGGTTCTTGTCAATTTTTGTTGGTTTTCATCCAATGAACTTATTTCAGTCAGCTAGATCTTTCTTCTTGAAAGCAAAAAGATTTTATCTTCAAATACAAGAACTTTTCGTGATTTTGTTGATTTTCAGCAAATGAACATATTTCAGTGAGGGAGAAGTTTTTTCTTTAATAGCGTCAGATTTAATCTTAAAATACAAAAACTTTTCGTGGTTCTTGTCAATTTTTGTTGATTTTCATCAAATGAACTTATTTCAGTCAGCTAGATCTTTCTTCTTTAAAGCAAAAAGATTTTATCTTCAAATACAAGAACTTTTCGTGGTTTTGTTGATTTTCAGCAAATGAACATATTTCAGCGAGGGAGAAGTTTTTTCTTTAAAAGCGTCAGATTTTCGCTTAAAATACAAGAACTTTTCGTGGTTCTTGTCAATTTTTGTTGGTTTTCATCCAATGAACTTATTTCAGTCAGCAAGATCTTTCTTCTTGAAAGCAAAAAGATTTTATCTTCAAATGCAAGAACTTTTCGTGGTTTTGTTGATTTTCAGCAAATGAACATATTTCAGCGAGCGAGAAGTTTTTTCTTTAATAGCGTCAGATTTTATCTTAAAATACAAGAACTTTTCGTGGTTCTTGTCAATTTTTGTTGGTTTTCATCCAATGAACTTATTTCAGTCAGCTAGATCTTTCTTCTTGAAAGCAAAAAGATTTTATCTTCAAATACAAGAACTTTTCGTGATTTTGTTGATTTTCAGCAAATGAACATATTTCAGTGAGGGAGAAGTTTTTTCTTTAATAGCGTCAGATTTAATCTTAAAATACAAAAACTTTTCGTGGTTCTTGTCAATTTTTGTTGATTTTCATCAAATGAACTTATTTCAGTCAGCTAGATCTTTCTTCTTTAAAGCAAAAAGATTTTATCTTCAAATACAAGAACTTTTCGTGGTTTTGTTGATTTTCAGCAAATGAACATATTTCAGCGAGGGAGAAGTTTTTTCTTTAAAAGCGTCAGATTTTCGCTTAAAATACAAGAACTTTTCGTGGTTCTTGTCAATTTTTGTTGGTTTTCATCCAATGAACTTATTTCAGTCAGCAAGATCTTTCTTCTTGAAAGCAAAAAGATTTTATCTTCAAATGCAAGAACTTTTCGTGGTTTTGTTGATTTTCAGCAAATGAACATATTTCAGCGAGCGAGAAGTTTTTTCTTTAATAGCGTCAGATTTTATCTTAAAATACAAGAACTTTTCGTGGTTCTTGTCAATTTTTGTTGGTTTTCATCCAATGAACTTATTTCAGTCAGCTGGATCTTTCTTCTTGAAAGCAAAAAGATTTTATCTTCAAATACAAGAACTTTTCGTGATTTTGTTGATTTTCAGCAAATGAACATATTTCAGTGAGGGAGAAGTTTTTTCTTTAATAGCGTCAGATTTAATCTTAAAATACAAAAACTTTTCGTGGTTCTTGTCAATTTTTGTTGATTTTCATCAAATGAACTTATTTCAGTCAGCTAGATCTTTCTTCTTTAAAGCAAAAAGATTTTATCTTCAAATACAAGAACTTTTCGTGGTTTTGTTGATTTTCAGCAAATGAACATATTTCAGCGAGGGAGAAGTTTTTTCTTTAATAGCGTCAGATTTTATCTTAAAGTACAAGAACTTTTCATGGTTCTTGTCAATTTTTGTTGGTTTTCATCCCATAAACTTATTTCAGTCAGCTAGATCTTTCTTCTTCAAAGCAAAAAGATTTTATCTTCAAATACAAGAACTTTTCGTGGTTTTGTTGATTTTCAGCAAATGAACATATTTCAGCGAGCTGGAAGTTTTTTCTTCAATAGCGTAAGATTTTATCTTAAATTACAAGAACTTTTCGTGGTTCTTGTCAATTTTTGTTGGTTTTCATCTTATGAACTTATTTCAGTCAGCTCGATCTTTCTTCTTCAAATCAAAAAGATTTTATCTTCAAATACAAGAACTTTTCGTGGTTTTGTTGATTTTCAGCAAATGAACATATTTCAGCGAGGGAGAAGTTTTTTCTTTAATCGCGTCAGATTTTATCTTAAAATACAAGAGCTTTTCGTGGTTCTTGTCAAATTTTGTTGGTTTTCATCTTATGAACTTATTTCAGTCAGCCAGATCTTTCTTCTTCAAAGCAAAAAGATTTTATCTTCAAATACAAGAACTTTTCGTGGTTTTGTTGATTTTCAGCAAATGAACATATTTCAGCGAGGGAGAAGTTTTTTCTTTAATAGTGTCAGATTTAATCTTAAAATACAAAAACTTTTCGTGGTTCTTGTCAATTTTTGTTGGTTTTCATCCCATAAACTTATTTCAGTCAGCTCGATCTTTCTTCTTGAAAGCAAAAAGATTTTATCTTCAAATACAAGAACTTTTCGTGGTTTTGTTGATTTTCAGCAAATGAACATATTTCAGCGAGCGAGAAGTTTTTTCTTTAATAGCGTCAGATTTTATCTTAAAATACAAGAACTTTTCGTGGTTCTTGTCAATTTTTGTTGGTTTTCATCCAATGAACTTATTTCAGTCAGCTGGATCTTTCTTCTTGAAAGCAAAAAGATTTTATCTTGAAATACAAGAAATTTTCGTGATTTTGTTGATTTTCAGCAAATGAACATACTTCAGCGAGCGAGAAGTTTTTTCTTTATTAGCGTCAGATTTTATCTTAAAATACAAGAACTTTTCGTGGTTCTTGTCAATTTTTGTTGGTTTTCATCCCATAAACTTATTTCAGTCAGCTCGATCTTTCTTCTTCAAAGCAAAAAGATTTTATCTTCAAATACAAGAACTTTTCATGGTTTTGTTGATTTTCAGCAAATGAACATATTTCAGCGAGCTGGAAGTTTTTTCTTCAATAGCGTAAGATTTTATCTTAAAATACAAGAACTTTTCGTGGTTCTTGTCAATTTTTGTTAGTTTTCATCTTATGAACTTATTTCAGTCAGCTCGATCTTTCTTCTTCAAAGCAAAAAGATTTTATCTTCAAATACAAGAACTTTTCGTGGTTTTGTTGATTTTCAGCAAATGAACATATTTCAGCGAGGGAGAAGTTTTCTCTTTAATAGCATCAGATTTTATCTTAAAATACAAGAACTTTTCGTGGTTCTTGTCAAATTTTGTTGGTTTTCATCTTATGAACTTATTTCAGTCAGCCAGATCTTTCTTCTTCAAAGCAAAAAGATTTTATCTTCAAATACAAGAACTTTTCGTGGTTTTGTTGATTTTCAGCAAATGAACATATTTCAGCGAGGGAGAAGTTTTTTCTTTAATAGCGTCAGATTTTATCTTAAAATACAAAAACTTTTCGTGGTTCTTGTCAATTTTTGTTGATTTTCATCAAATGAACTTATTTCAGTCAGCTAGATCTTTCTTCTTTAAAGCAAAAAGATTTTATCTTCAAATACCAGAACTTTTCGTGGTTTTGTTGATTTTCAGCAAATGAACATATTTCAGCGAGGGAGCAGTTTTTTCTTTAATAGTGTCAGATTTTATCTTAAAATACAAGAACTTTTCGTGGTTCTTGTCAATTTTTGTTGGTTTTCATCCCATAAACTTATTTCAGTCAGCTAGATCTTTCTTCTTCAAAGCAAAAAGTTTTTATCTTCAAATACAAGAACTTTTCGTGGTTTTGTTGATTTTCAGCAAATGAACATATTTCAGCGAGGGAGAAGTTTTTTCTTTAATCGCGTCAGATTTTATCTTAAAATACAAGAACTTTTCGTGGTTCTTGTCAATTTTTGTTGGCTTTCATCCAATGAACTTATTTCAGTCAGCCAGATCTTTCTTCTTCAAAGCAAAAAGATTTTATCTTCAAATACAAGAACTTTTCGTGATTTTGTTGATTTTCAGCAAATGAACATATTTCAGCGAGCGAGAAGTTTTTTCTTTAATAGCGTCAGATTTAATCTTAAAATACAAAAACTTTTCGTGTTTCTTGTCAATTTTTGTTGATTTTCATCAAATGAACTTATTTCAGTCAGCTGGATCTTTCTTCTTTAAAGCAAAAAGATTTCATCTTCAAATACAAGAACTTTTCGTGGTTTTGTTGATTTTCAGCAAATGAACATATTTCAGCGAGGGAGAAGTTTTTTCTTTAATAGCGTCAGATTTTATCTTAAAATACAAGAACTTTTCGTCATTTTGTTGATTTTCAGCAAATGAACACATTTCAGCGAGCGAGAAGTTTTTTCTTTAATAGCGTCAGATTTAATCTTAAAATACAAGAACTTTTCGTGGTTCTTGACAATTTTTGTTGATTTTCAGCAAATGAACATATTTCAGCGAGGGAGAAGTTTTTTATTTTATCGCGTCAGATTTTATCTTAAAATACAAGAACTTTTCGTGGTTCTTGTCAATTTTGTTTGGCTTTCATCCAATGAACTTATTTCAGTCAGCCAGATCTTTCTTCTTCAAAGCAAAAAGATTTTATCTTCAAACACAAGAACTTTTCGTGGTTTTGTTGATTTTCAGCAAATGAACATATTTCAGCGAGCGAGAAGTTTTTTCTTTAAAAGCGTCAGATTTTCGCTTAAAATACAAGAACTTTTCGTGGTTCTTGTCAATTTTTGTTGGTTTTCATCCAATGAACTTATTTCAGTCAGCAAGATCATTCTTCTTGAAAGCAAAAAGATTTGATCTTCAAATGCAAGAACTTTTCGTGGTTTTGTTGATTTTCAGCAAATGAACATATTTCAGCGAGCGAGAAGTATTTTCTTTCATAGCGTCAGATTTTATCTTAAAATACAAGAACTTTTCGTGGTTCTTGTCAATTTTTGTTGATTTTCATCCAATGAACTTATTTCAGTCAGCTAGATCTTTCTTCTTGAAAGCAAAAAGATTTTATCTTCAAATACAAGAACTTTTCGTGATTTTGTTGATTTTCAGCAAATGAACATATTTCAGCGAGGGAGCAGTTTTTTCTTTAATAGTGTCAGATTTTATCTTAAAATACAAGAACTTTTCGTGGTTCTTGTCAATTTTTGTTGGTTTTCATCCCATAAACTTATTTCAGTCAGCTAGATCTTTCTTCTTCAAAGCAAAAAGATTTTATCTTCAAATACAAGAACTTTTCGTGGTTTTGTTGATTTTCAGCAAATGAACATATTTCAGCGAGGGAGAAGTTTTTTCTTTAATCGCGTCAGATTTTATCTTAAAATACAAGAACTTTTCGTGGTTCTTGTCAATTTTTGTTGGCTTTCATCCAATGAACTTATTTCAGTCAGCCAGATCTTTCTTCTTCAAAGCAAAAAGATTTTATCTTCAAATACAAGAACTTTTCGTGGTTTTGTTGATTTTCAGCAAATGAACATATTTCAGCGAGCGAGAAGTTTTTTCTTTAAAAGCGTCAGATTTTCGCTTAAAATACAAGAACTTTTCGTGGTTCTTGTCAATTTTTGTTGGTTTTCATCCAATGAACTTATTTCACTCAGCAAGATCTTTCTTCTTGAAAGCAAAAAGATTTTATCTTCAAATGCAAGAACTTTTCGTGGTTTTGTTGATTTTCAGCAAATGAACATATTTCAGCGAGCGAGAAGTTTTTTCTTTAATAGCGTCAGATTTTATCTTAAAATACAAGAACTTTTCGTGGTTCTTGTCAATTTTTGTTGGTTTTCATCCAATGAACTTATTTCAGTCAGCTAGATCTTTCTTCTTGAAAGCAAAAAGATTTTATCTTCAAATACAAGAACTTTTCGTGATTTTGTTGATTTTCAGCAAATGAACATATTTCAGCGAGCTGGAAGTTTTTTCTTTAATCGCGTCAGATTTTATCTTAAAATACAAGAGCTTTTCGTGGTTCTTGTCAAATTTTGTTGGTTTTCATCTTATGAACTTATTTCAGTCAGCCAGATCTTTCTTCTTCAAAGCAAAAAGATTTTATCTTCAAATACAAGAACTTTTCGTGGTTTTGTTGATTTTCAGCAAATGAACATATTTCAGCGAGCGAGAAGTTTTCTCTTTAATAGCATCAGATTTTATCTTAAAATACAAGAACTTTTCGTGGTTCTTGTCAAATTTTGTTGGTTTTCATCTTATGAACTTATTTCAGTCAGCCAGATCTTTCTTCTTCAAAGCAAAAAGATTTTATCTTCAAATACAAGAACTTTTCGTGGTTTTGTTGATTTTCAGCAAATGAACATATTTCAGCGAGGGAGAAGTTTTTTCTTTAATAGCGTCAGATTTTATCTTAAAATACAAAAACTTTTCGTGGTTCTTGTCAATTTTTGTTGATTTTCATCAAATGAACTTATTTCAGTCAGCTAGATCTTTCTTCTTTAAAGCAAAAAGATTTTATCTTCAAATACCAGAACTTTTCGTGGTTTTGTTGATTTTCAGCAAATGAACATATTTCAGCGAGGGAGCAGTTTTTTCTTTAATAGTGTCAGATTTTATCTTAAAATACAAGAACTTTTCGTGGTTCTTGTCAATTTTTGTTGGTTTTCATCCCATAAACTTATTTCAGTCAGCTAGATCTTTCTTCTTCAAAGCAAAAAGTTTTTATCTTCAAATACAAGAACTTTTCGTGATTTTGTTGATTTTCAGCAAATGAACATATTTCAGCGAGCGAGAAGTTTTTTCTTTAATAGCGTCAGATTTAATCTTAAAATACAAAAACTTTTCGTGGTTCTTGTCAATTTTTGTTGATTTTCATCAAATGAACTTATTTCAGTCAGCTAGATCTTTCTTCTTTAAAGCAAAAAGATTTCATCTTCAAATACAAGAACTTTTCGTGGTTTTGTTGATTTTCAGCAAATGAACACATTTCAGCGAGCGAGAAGTTTTTTCTTTAATAGCGTCAGATTTAATCTTAAAATACAAGAAATTTTCGTGGTTCTTGTCAATTTTGTTTGCCTTTCATCCAATGAACTTATTTCAGTCAGCCAGATCTTTCTTCTTCAAAGCAAAAAGATTTTATCTTCAAATACAAGAACTTTTCGTGGTTTTGTTGATTTTCAGCAAATGAACATATTTCAGCGAGCGAGAAGTTTTTTCTTTAAAAGCGTCAGATTTTCGCTTAAAATACAAGAACTTTTCGTGGTTCTTGTCAATTTTTGTTGGTTTTCATCCAATGAACTTATTTCAGTCAGCAAGATCTTTCTTCTTGAAAGCAAAAAGATTTTATCTTCAAATGCAAGAACTTTTCGTGGTTTTGTTGATTTTCAGCAAGTGAACATATTTCAGCGAGCGAGAAGTATTTTCTTTAATAGCGTCAGATTTTATCTTAAAATACAAGAACTTTTCGTGGTTCTTGTCAATTTTTGTTGGTTTTCATCCAATGAACTTATTTCAGTCAGCTAGATCTTTCTTCTTGAAAGCAAAAAGATTTTATCTTCAAATACAAGAACTTTTCGTGATTTTGTTGATTTTCAGCAAATGAACATATTTCAGCGAGGGAGCAGTTTTTTCTTTAATAGTGTCAGATTTTATCTTAAAATACAAGAACTTTTCGTGGTTCTTGTCAATTTTTGTTGGCTTTCATCCAATGAACTTATTTCAGTCAGCCAGATCTTTCTTCTTCAAAGCAAAAAGATTTTATCTTCAAATACAAGAACTTTTCGTGGTTTTGTTGATTTTCAGCAAATGAACATATTTCAGCGAGCGAGAAGTTTTTTCTATAATAGCGTCAGATTTTATCTTAAAATACAAGAACTTTTCGTGGTTCTTGTCAATTTTTGTTGGTTTTCATCCAATGAACTTATTTCAGTCAGCTCGATCTTTCTTCTTCAAAGCAAAAAGATTTTATCTTCAAATGCAAGAACTTTTCGTGATTTTGTTGATTTTCAGCAAATGAACATATTTCAGTGAGCGAGAAGTTTTTTCTTTAATAGCGTCAGATTTTATCTTAAAATACAAGAACTTTTCGTGGTTCTTTTCAATTTTTGTTGGTTTTCATCCAATGAACTTATTTCAGTCAGCTAGATCTTTCTTCTTGAAAGCAAAAAGATTTTATCTTCAAATACAAGAACTTTTCGTGATTTTGTTGATTTTCAGCAAATGAACATATTTCAGCGAGCGAGAAGTTTTTTCTTTAATAGCGTCAGATTTAATCTTAAAATACAAAAACTTTTCGTGGTTCTTGTCAATTTTTGTTGATTTTCATCAAATGAACTTATTTCAGTCAGCTCGATCTTTCTTCTTTGAAGCAAAAAGATTTCATCTTCAAATACAAGAACTTTTCGTGGTTTTGTTGATTTTCAGCAAATGAACATATTTCAGCGAGGGAGAAGTTTTTTCTTTAATAGCGTCAGATTTTATCTTAAAATACAAGAACTTTTCGTCATTTTGTTGATTTTCAGCAAATGAACATATTTCAGCGAGCGAGAAGTTTTTTCTTTAATAGCGTCAGATTTAATCTTAAAATACAAAAACTTTTCGTGGTTCTTGACAATTTTTGTTGATTTTCAGCAAATGAACATATTTCAGCGAGGGAGAAGTTTTTTATTTTATCGCGTCAGATTTTATCTTAAAATACAAGAACTTTTCGTGGTTCTTGTCAATTTTTTTTGGCTTTCATCCAATGAACTTATTTCAGTCAGCCAGATCTTTCTTCTTCAAAGCAAAAAGATTTTATCTTCAAATACAAGAACTTTTCGTGGTTTTGTTGATTTTCAGCAAATGAACATATTTCAGCGAGCGAGAAGTTTTTTCTTTAAAAGCGTCAGATTTTCGCTTAAAATACAAGAACTTTTCGTGGTTCTTGTCAATTTTTGTTGGTTTTCATCCAATGAACTTATTTCAGTCAGCAAGATCTTTCTTCTTGAAAGCAAAAAGATTTTATCTTCAAATGCATGAACTTTTCGTGGTTTTGTTGATTTTCAGCAAATGAACATATTTCAGCGAGCGAGAAGTTTTTTCTTTAATAGCGTCAGATTTTATCTTAAAATACAAGAACTTTTCGTGGTTTTGTTGATTTTCAGCAAATGAACATATTTCAGCGAGGGAGAAGTTTTTTCTTTAATAGCGTCAGATTTTATCTTAAAGTACAAGAACTTTTCGTGGTTCTTGTCAATTTTTGTTGGTTTTCATCCCATAAACTTATTTCAGTCAGCTAGATCTTTCTTCTTCAAAGCAAAAAGATTTTATCTTCAAATACAAGAACTTTTCGTGGTTTTGTTGATTTTCAGCAAATGAACATATTTCAGCGAGCTGGAAGTTTTTTCTTCAATAGTGTCAGATTTTATCTTAAAATACAAGAACTTTTCGTGGTTCTTGTCAATTTTTGTTGGTTTTCATCCCATAAACTTATTTCAGTCAGCTAGATCTTTCTTCTTGAAAGCAAAAAGATTTTAGGTTAAAATACAAGAACTTTTCGTGGTTTTGTTGATTTTCAGCAAATGAACATATTTCAGCGAGCGAGAAGTTTTTTCTTTAATAGCGTCAGATTTTATCTGAAAATACAAGAACTTTTCGTGGTTCTTGTCAATTTTTGTTGGTTTTCATCCAATGAACTTATTTCAGTCAGCTAGATCTTTCTTCTTGAAAGCAAAAAGATTTTATCTTCAAATACAAGAACTTTTCGTGGTTTTGTTGATTTTCAGCAAAAGAACATATTTCAGCGAGGGAGAAGTTTTTTCTTTAATAGCGTCAGATTTTATCTTCAAATACCAGAACTTTTCGTGGTTTTGTTGATTTTCATCCAATGAACTTATTTCAGTCAGCAAGATCTTTCTTCTTGAAAGCAAAAAGATTTTATCTTCAAATGCAAGAACTTTTCGTGGTTTTGTTGATTTTCAGCAAATGAACATATTTCAGCGAGCGAGAAGTTTTTTCTTTAATAGCGTCAGATTTTATCTTAAAATACAAGAACTTTTCGTGGTTCTTGTCAATTTTTGTTGGTTTTCATCCCATAAACTTATTTCAGTCAGCTAGATCTTTCTTCTTCAAAGCAAAAAGATTTTATCTTCAAATACAAGAACTTTTCGTGGTTTTGTTGATTTTCAGCAAATGAACATATTTCAGCGAGCTGGAAGTTTTTTCTTCAATAGTGTCAGATTTTATCTTAAAATACAAGAACTTTTCGTGGTTCTTGTCAATTTTTGTTGGTTTTCATCCCATAAACTTATTTCAGTCAGCTCGATCTTTCTTCTTGAAAGCAAAAAGATTTTAGGTTAAAATACAAGAACTTTTCGTGGTTTTGTTGATTTTCAGCAAATGAACATATTTCAGCGAGCGAGAAGTTTTTTCTTTAATAGCGTCAGATTTTATCTGAAAATACAAGAACTTTTCGTGGTTCTTGTCAATTTTTGTTGGTTTTCATCCAATGAACTTATTTCAGTCAGCTAGATCTTTCTTCTTGAAAGCAAAAAGATTTTTTCTTCAAATACAAGAACTTTTCGTGGTTTTGTTGATTTTCAGCAAAAGAACATATTTCAGCGAGGGAGAAGTTTTTTCTTTAATAGCGTCAGATTTTATCTTCAAATACCAGAACTTTTCGTGGTTTTGTTGATTTTCATCCAATGAACTTATTTCAGTCAGCAAGATCTTTCTTCTTGAAAGCAAAAAGATTTTATCTTCAAATGCAAGAACTTTTCGTGGTTTTGTTGATTTTCAGCAAATGAACATATTTCAGCGAGCGAGAAGTTTTTTCTTTAATAGCGTCAGATTTTATCTTAAAATACAAGAACTTTTCGTGGTTCTTGTCAATTTTTGTTGGTTTTCATCCAATGAACTTATTTCAGTCAGCTAGATCTTTCTTCTTGAAAGCAAAAAGATTTTTTCTTCAAATACAAGAACTTTTCGTGATTTTGTTGATTTTCAGCAAATGAACATATTTCAGCGAGGGAGAAGTTTTTTCTTTAATAGCGTCAGATTTTATCTTAAAATACAAGAACTTTTCGTGGTTCTTGTCAATTTTTGTTGGTTTTCATCCCATAAACTTATTTGAGTCAGCTAGATCTTTCTTCTTCAAAGCAAAAAGATTTTATCTTCAAGAACCACGAAAAGTTCTTGTATTTTAAGATAAAATCTGACGCTTTTAAAGAAAAAACTTCACGCTCGCTGAAATATGTTCATTTGCTGAAAATCAACAAAACCACGAAAAGTTCTTGTATTTGAAGATAAAATCTTTTTGCTTTCAAGAAGAAAGATCTAGCTGACTGAAATAAGTTCATTGGATGAAAACCAACAAAAATTGACAAGAACCACGAAAAGTTCTTGTATTTTAAGATAAAATCTGACGCCATTAAAGAAAAAACTTCTCCCTCGCTGAAATATGTTCTTTTGCTGAAAATCAACAAAACCACGAAAAGTTCTTGTATTTGAAGATAAAATCTTTTTGCTTTGAAGAAGAAAGATCTAGCTGACTGAAATAAGTTCATAAGATGAAAACTAACAAAAATTGACAAGAACCACGAAAAGTTCTTGTATTTTAAGATAAAATCTTACGCTATTGAAGAAAAAACTTCTAGCTCGCTGAAATATGTTCATTTGCTGAAAATCAACAAAACCACGAAAAGTTCTTGTATTTGAAGATAAAATCTTTTTGCTTTCAAGAAGAAAGATCGAGCTGACTGAAATAAGTTCATTGGATGAAAACCAACAAAAATTGACAAGAACCACGAAAAGTTCTTGTATTTTAAGATAAAATCTGACGCTATTAAAGAAAAAACTTCTCGCTCGCTGAAATATGTTCATTTGCTGAAAATCAACAAAACCACGAAAAGTTCTTGTATTTGAAGATAAAATCTTTTTGCTTTGAAGAAGAAAGATCTTGCTGACTGAAATAAGTTCATTGGATGAAAACCAACAAAAATTGACAAGAACCACGAAAAGTTCTTGTATTTTAAGATAAAATCTGACGCTTTTAAAGAAAAAACTTCACGCTCGCTGAAATATGTTCATTTGCTGAAAATCAACAAAACCACGAAAAGTTCTTGTATTTGAAGATAAAATCTTTTTGCTTTGAAGAAGAAAGATCGAGCTGACTGAAATAAGTTCATAAGATGAAAACCAACAAAAATTGACAAGAACCACGAAAAGTTCTTGTATTTTAAGATAAAATCTGATGCTATTAAAGAAAAAACTTCCAGCTCGCTGAAATATGTTCATTTGCTGAAAATCAACAAAACCACGAAAAGTTCTTGTATTTGAACATAAAATCTTTTAGCTTTCAAGAAGAAAGATCGAGCTGACTGAAATAAGTTCATTGGATGAAAACCAATGAAAATTGACAAGAACCACGAAAAGTTCTTGTATTTCAAGATAAAATGTGACGCTATTAAAGAAAAAACTTCTCCCTCGCTGAAATATGTTCATTTGCTGAAAATCAACAAAACCACGAAAAGTTCTTGTATTTGAAGATAAAATCTTTTTGCTTTGAAGAAGAAATATCTACCTGACTGAAACAAGTTTATTGGATGAAAATCAACAAAAATTGACAAGAACCACGAAAAGTTTTTGTATTTTAAGATAAAATCTGACGCTATTAAAGAAAAAACTTCTCGCTCGCTGAAATTTGTTCATTTGCTGAAAATCAACAAAACCACGAAAAGTTCTTGCATTTGAAGATAAAATCTTTTTGCTTTGAAGAAGAAAGATCTAGCTGACTGAAATAAGTTCATAAGATGAAAATCAACAAAAATTGACAAGAACCACGAAAAGTTCTTGTATTTTAAGATAAAATCTTACGCTATTAAAGAAAAAACTTCCAGCTCGCTGAAATATGTTCATTTGCTGAAAATCAACAAAACCACGAAAAGTTCTTGCATTTGAAGATAAAATCTTTTTGCTTTCAAGAAGGAAGATCTTGCTGACTGAAATAAGTTCATTGGATGAAAACCAACAAAAATTGACAAGAACCACGAAAAGTTCTTGTATTTTAAGATAAAATCTGACGCTAATAAAGAAAAAACTTCTCGCTCGCTGAAATATGTTCATTTGCTGAAAATCAACAAAACCACGAAAAGTTCTTGTATTTTAACCTAAAATCTGACGCTTTTAAAGAAAAAACTTCTCGCTCGCTGAAATATGTTCATTTGCTGAAAATCAACAAAACCACGAAAAGTTCTTGTATTTGAAGATAAAATCTTTTTGCTTTCAAGAAGAAAGATCTGGCTGACTGAAATAAGTTCATTGGATGAAAACCAACAAAAATTGACATGAACCACGAAAAGTTCTTGTATTTTAAGATAAAATCTTACGCTATTGAAGAAAAAACTTCTCCCTCGCTGAAATATGTTCATTTGCTGAAAATCAACAAAACCACGAAAAGTTCTTGTATTTGAAGATAAAATCTTTTTGCTTTCAAGAAGAAAGATCGAGCTGACTGAAATAAGTTCATTGGATGAAAGCCAACAAAAATTGACAAGAACCACGAAAAGTTCTTGTATTTTAAGATAAAATCTGACGCTATTAAAGAAAAAACTTCTCCCTCGCTGAAATATGTTCATTTGCTGAAAATCAACAAAACCACGAAAAGTTCTTGTATTTGAAGATAAAATCTTTTTGCTTTAAAGAAGAAAGATCGAGCTGACTGAAATAAGTTCATTTGATGAAAATCAACAAAAATTGACAAGAACCACGAAAAGTTTTTGTATTTTAAGATAAAATCTGACGCTATTAAAGAAAAAACTTCTCGCTCGCTGAAATATGTTCATTTGCTGAAAATCAACAAAACCACGAAAAGTTCTTGTATTTGAAGATAAAATCTTTTTGCTTTCAAGAAGAAAGATCTAGCTGACTGAAATAAGTTCATTGGATGAAAACCAACAAAAATTGACAAGAACCACGAAAAGTTCTTGTATTTTAAGATAAAATCTGACGCTAATAAAGAAAAAACTTCTCGCTCGCTGAAATATGTTCATTTGCTGAAAATCAACAAAACCACGAAAAGTTCTTGTATTTTAAGCTAAAATCTGACGCTTTCAAAGAAAAAACTTCTCGCTCGCTGAAATATGTTCATTTGCTGAAAATCAACAAAACCACGAAAAGTTCTTGTATTTGAAGATAAAATCTTTTGCTTTCAAGAAGAAAGATCTGGCTGACTGAAATAAGTTCATTGGATGAAAGCCAACAAAAATTGACAAGAACCACGAAAAGTTCTTGTATTTTAAGATAAAATCTGACGCGATTAAAGAAAAAACTTCTCCCTCGCTGAAATATGTTCATTTGCTGAAAATCAACAAAACCACGAAAAGTTCTTGTATTTGAAGATAAAATCTTTTTGCTTTCAAGAAGAAAGATCGAGCTGACTGAAATAAGTTCATTGGATGAAAACCAACAAAAATTGACAAGAACCACGAAAAGCTCTTGTATTTTAAGATAAAATCTGACGCCATTAAAGAAAAAACTTCTCCCTCGCTGAAATATGTTCTTTTGCTGAAAATCAACAAAACCACGAAAAGTTCTTGTATTTGAAGATAAAATCTTTTTGCTTTGAAGAAGAAAGATCTAGCTGACTGAAATAAGTTCATTCGATGAAAACCAACAAAAATTGACAAGAACCACGAAAAGTTCTTGTATTTTAAGATAAAATCTGACGCTATTAAAGAAAAAACTTCTCGCTCGCTGAAATATGTTCATTTGCTGAAAATCAACAAAACCACGAAAAGTTCTTGTATTTTAAGATAAAATCTGACGCTTTTAAAGAAAAAACTTCACGCTCGCTGAAATATGTTCATTTGCTGAAAATCAACAAAACCACGAAAAGTTCTTGTATTTGAAGATAAAATCTTTTTGCTTTGAAGAAGAAAGATCGAGCTGACTGAAATAAGTTCATAAGATGAAAACCAACAAAAATTGACAAGAACCACGAAAAGTTCTTGTATTTTAAGATAAAATCTGATGCTATTAAAGAAAAAACTTCCAGCTCGCTGAAATATGTTCATTTGCTGAAAATCAACAAAACCACGAAAAGTTCTTGTATTTGAACATAAAATCTTTTAGCTTTCAAGAAGAAAGATCGAGCTGACTGAAATAAGTTCATTGGATGAAAACCAAAGAAAATTGACAAGAACCACGAAAAGTTCTTGTATTTCAAGATAAAATGTGACGCTATTAAAGAAAAAACTTCTCCCTCGCTGAAATATGTTCATTTGCTGAAAATCAACAAAACCACGAAAAGTTCTTGTATTTGAAGATAAAATCTTTTTGCTTTGAAGAAGAAATATCTACCTGACTGAAACAAGTTTATTGGATGAAAATCAACAAAAATTGACAAGAACCACGAAAAGTTTTTGTATTTTAAGATAAAATCTGACGCTATTAAAGAAAAAACTTCTCGCTCGCTGAAATTTGTTCATTTGCTGAAAATCAACAAAACCACGAAAAGTTCTTGCATTTGAAGATAAAATCTTTTTGCTTTGAAGAAGAAAGATCTAGCTGACTGAAATAAGTTCATAAGATGAAAATCAACAAAAATTGACAAGAACCACGAAAAGTTCTTGTATTTTAAGATAAAATCTTACGCTATTAAAGAAAAAACTTCCAGCTCGCTGAAATATGTTCATTTGCTGAAAATCAACAAAACCACGAAAAGTTCTTGCATTTGAAGATAAAATCTTTTTGCTTTCAAGAAGGAAGATCTTGCTGACTGAAATAAGTTCATTGGATGAAAACCAACAAAAATTGACAAGAACCACGAAAAGTTCTTGTATTTTAAGATAAAATCTGACGCTAATAAAGAAAAAACTTCTCGCTCGCTGAAATATGTTCATTTGCTGAAAATCAACAAAACCACGAAAAGTTCTTGTATTTTAACCTAAAATCTGACGCTTTTAAAGAAAAAACTTCTCGCTCGCTGAAATATGTTCATTTGCTGAAAATCAACAAAACCACGAAAAGTTCTTGTATTTGAAGATAAAATCTTTTTGCTTTCAAGAAGAAAGATCTGGCTGACTGAAATAAGTTCATTGGATGAAAACCAACAAAAATTGACATGAACCACGAAAAGTTCTTGTATTTTAAGATAAAATCTTACGCTATTGAAGAAAAAACTTCTCCCTCGCTGAAATATGTTCATTTGCTGAAAATCAACAAAACCACGAAAAGTTCTTGTATTTGAAGATAAAATCTTTTTGCTTTGAAGAAGAAAGATCGAGCTGACTGAAATAAGTTCAGAAGATGAAATCCAACAAAAATTGACAAGAACCACGAAAGGTTCTTGTATTTTAAGATAAAATCTTACGCTATTGAAGAAAAAACTTCGAGCTCGCTGAAATATGTTCATTTGCTGAAAATCAACAAAACCACGAAAAGTTCTTGTATTTGAAGATGAAATCTTTTTGCTTTCAAGAAGAAAGATCGAGCTGACTGAAATAAGTTCATTGGATGAAAGCCAACAAAAATTGACAAGAACCACGAAAAGTTCTTGTATTTTAAGATAAAATCTGACGCTATTAAAGAAAAAACTTCTCCCTCGCTGAAATATGTTCATTTGCTGAAAATCAACAAAACCACGAAAAGTTCTTGTATTTGAAGATAAAATCTTTTTGCTTTAAAGAAGAAAGATCGAGCTGACTGAAATAAGTTCATTTGATGAAAATCAACAAAAATTGACAAGAACCACGAAAAGTTTTTGTATTTTAAGATAAAATCTGACGCTATTAAAGAAAAAACTTCTCGCTCGCTGAAATATGTTCATTTGCTGAAAATCAACAAAACCACGAAAAGTTCTTGCATTTGAAGATAAAATCTTTTTGCTTTGAAGAAGAAAGATCGAGCTGACTGAAATAAGTTCATAAGATGAAAATCAACAAAAATTGACAAGAACCACGAAAAGTTCTTGTATTTTAAGATAAAATCTGACGCTAATAAAGAAAAAACTTCTCGCTCGCTGAAATATGTTCATTTGCTGAAAATCAACAAAACCACGAAAAGTTCTTGTATTTTAACCTAAAATCTGACGCTTTTAAAGAAAAAACTTCTCGCTCGCTGAAATATGTTCATTTGCTGAAAATCAACAAAACCACGAAAAGTTCTTGTATTTGAAGATAAAATCTTTTTGCTTTGAAGAAGAAAGATCGAGCTGACTGAAATAAGTTCAGAAGATGAAAACCAACAAAAATTGACAAAAACCACGAAAAGTTTTTGTATTTTAAGATTAAATCTGACGCTATTAAAGAAAAAACTTCCAGCTCGCTGAAATATGTTCATTTGCTGAAAATCAACAAAACCACGAAAAGTTCTTGTATTTGAAGATAAAATCTTTTTGCTTTCAAGAAGAAAGATCTTGCTGACTGAAATAAGTTCATTGGATGAAAACCAACAAAAATTGACAAGAACCACGAAAAGTTCTTGTATTTTAAGATAAAATCTGACGCTAATAAAGAAAAAACTTCTCGCTCGCTGAAATATGTTCATTTGCTGAAAATCAACAAAACCACGAAAAGTTCTTGTATGTTAACCTAAAATCTGACGCTTTTAAAGAAAAAACTTCTCGCTCGCTGAAATATGTTCATTTGCTGAAAATCAACAAAACCACGAAAAGTTCTTGTATTTGAAGATAAAATCTTTTTGCTTTCAAGAAGAAAGATCTGGCTGACTGAAATAAGTTCATTGGATGAAAACCAACAAAAATTGACATGAACCACGAAAAGTTCTTGTATTTTAAGATAAAATCTTACGCTATTGAAGAAAAAACTTCTCCCTCGCTGAAATATGTTCATTTGCTGAAAATCAACAAAACCACGAAAAGTTCTTGTATTTGAAGATAAAATCTTTTTGCTTTGAAGAAGAAAGATCGAGCTGACTGAAATAAGTTCAGAAGATGAAATCCAACAAAAATTGACAAGAACCACGAAAGGTTCTTGTATTTTAAGATAAAATCTTACGCTATTGAAGAAAAAACTTCGAGCTCGCTGAAATATGTTCATTTGCTGAAAATCAACAAAACCACGAAAAGTTCTTGTATTTGAAGATGAAATCTTTTTGCTTTCAAGAAGAAAGATCGAGCTGACTGAAATAAGTTCATTGGATGAAAGCCAACAAAAATTGACAAGAACCACGAAAAGTTCTTGTATTTTAAGATAAAATCTGACGCTATTAAAGAAAAAACTTCTCCCTCGCTGAAATATGTTCATTTGCTGAAAATCAACAAAACCACGAAAAGTTCTTGTATTTGAAGATAAAATCTTTTTGCTTTAAAGAAGAAAGATCGAGCTGACTGAAATAAGTTCATTTGATGAAAATCAACAAAAATTGACAAGAACCACGAAAAGTTTTTGTATTTTAAGATAAAATCTGACGCTATTAAAGAAAAAACTTCTCGCTCGCTGAAATATGTTCATTTGCTGAAAATCAACAAAACCACGAAAAGTTCTTGCATTTGAAGATAAAATCTTTTTGCTTTGAAGAAGAAAGATCGAGCTGACTGAAATAAGTTCATAAGATGAAAATCAACAAAAATTGACAAGAACCACGAAAAGTTCTTGTATTTTAAGATAAAATCTGACGCTAATAAAGAAAAAACTTCTCGCTCGCTGAAATATGTTCATTTGCTGAAAATCAACAAAACCACGAAAAGTTCTTGTATTTTAACCTAAAATCTGACGCTTTTAAAGAAAAAACTTCTCGCTCGCTGAAATATGTTCATTTGCTGAAAATCAACAAAACCACGAAAAGTTCTTGTATTTGAAGATAAAATCTTTTTGCTTTGAAGAAGAAAGATCGAGCTGACTGAAATAAGTTCAGAAGATGAAAACCAACAAAAATTGACAAGAACCACGAAAAGTTTTTGTATTTTAAGATTAAATCTGACGCTATTAAAGAAAAAACTTCCAGCTCGCTGAAATATGTTCATTTGCTGAAAATCAACAAAACCACGAAAAGTTCTTGTATTTGAAGATAAAATCTTTTTGCTTTCAAGAAGAAAGATCTAGCTGACTGAAATAAGTTCATTGGATGAAAACCAACAAAAATTGACAAGAACCACGAAAAGTTCTTGTATTTTAAGATAAAATCTGACGCTAATAAAGAAAAAACTTCTCGCTCGCTGAAATATGTTCATTTGCTGAAAATCAACAAAACCACGAAAAGTTCTTGTATTTTAAGCTAAAATCTGACGCTTTCAAAGAAAAAACTTCTCGCTCGCTGAAATATGTTCATTTGCTGAAAATCAACAAAACCACGAAAAGTTCTTGTATTTGAAGATAAAATCTTTTGCTTTCAAGAAGAAAGATCTGGCTGACTGAAATAAGTTCATTGGATGAAAGCCAACAAAAATTGACAAGAACCACGAAAAGTTCTTGTATTTTAAGATAAAATCTGACGCGATTAAAGAAAAAACTTCTCCCTCGCTGAAATATGTTCATTTGCTGAAAATCAACAAAACCACGAAAAGTTCTTGTATTTGAAGATAAAATCTTTTTGCTTTCAAGAAGAAAGATCGAGCTGACTGAAATAAGTTCATTGGATGAAAACCAACAAAAATTGACAAGAACCACGAAAAGCTCTTGTATTTTAAGATAAAATCTGACGCCATTAAAGAAAAAACTTCTCCCTCGCTGAAATATGTTCTTTTGCTGAAAATCAACAAAACCACGAAAAGTTCTTGTATTTGAAGATAAAATCTTTTTGCTTTGAAGAAGAAAGATCTAGCTGACTGAAATAAGTTCATTCGATGAAAACCAACAAAAATTGACAAGAACCACGAAAAGTTCTTGTATTTTAAGATAAAATCTGACGCTATTAAAGAAAAAACTTCTCGCTCGCTGAAATATGTTCATTTGCTGAAAATCAACAAAACCACGAAAAGTTCTTGTATTTTAAGATAAAATCTGACGCTTTTAAAGAAAAAACTTCACGCTCGCTGAAATATGTTCATTTGCTGAAAATCAACAAAACCACGAAAAGTTCTTGTATTTGAAGATAAAATCTTTTTGCTTTGAAGAAGAAAGATCCAGCTGACTGAAATAAGTTCATAAGATGAAAACCAACAAAAATTGACAAGAACCACGAAAAGTTCTTGTATTTTAAGATAAAATCTGATGCTATTAAAGAAAAAACTTCCAGCTCGCTGAAATATGTTCATTTGCTGAAAATCAACAAAACCATGAAAAGTTCTTGTATTTGAACATAAAATCTTTTTGCTTTCAAGAAGAAAGATCGAGCTGACTGAAATAAGTTCATTGGATGAAAACCAATGAAAATTGACAAGAACCACGAAAAGTTCTTGTATTTCAAGATAAAATGTGACGCTATTAAAGAAAAAACTTCTCCCTCGCTGAAATATGTTCATTTGCTGAAAATCAACAAAACCACGAAAAGTTCTTGTATTTGAAGATAAAATCTTTTTGCTTTGAAGAAGAAATATCTACCTGACTGAAACAAGTTTATTGGATGAAAATCAACAAAAATTGACAAGAACCACGAAAAGTTTTTGTATTTTAAGATAAAATCTGACGCTATTAAAGAAAAAACTTCTCGCTCGCTGAAATATGTTCATTTGCTGAAAATCAACAAAACCACGAAAAATTCTTGCATTTGAAGATAAAATCTTTTTGCTTTGAAGAAGAAAGATCTAGCTGACTGAAATAAGTTCATAAGATGAAAATCAACAAAAATTGACAAGAACCACGAAAAGTTCTTGTATTTTAAGATAAAATCTTACGCTATTAAAGAAAAAACTTCCAGCTCGCTGAAATATGTTCATTTGCTGAAAATCAACAAAACCACGAAAAGTTCTTGCATTTGAAGATAAAATCTTTTTGCTTTCAAGAAGAAAGATCTTGCTGACTGAAATAAGTTCATTGGATGAAAACCAACAAAAATTGACAAGAACCACGAAAAGTTCTTGTATTTTAAGATAAAATCTGACGCTAATAAAGAAAAAACTTCTCGCTCGCTGAAATATGTTCATTTGCTGAAAATCAACAAAACCACGAAAAGTTCTTGTATTTGAAGATAAAATCTTTTTGCTTTGAAGAAGAAAGATCGAGCTGACTGAAATAAGTTCAGAAGATGAAATCCAACAAAAATTGACAAGAACCACGAAAGGTTCTTGTATTTTAAGATAAAATCTTACGCTATTGAAGAAAAAACTTCTAGCTCGCTGAAATATGTTCATTTGCTGAAAATCAACAAAACCACGAAAAGTTCTTGTATTTGAAGATGAAATCTTTTTGCTTTGAAGAAGAAATATCTACCTGACTGAAACAAGTTTATTGGATGAAAATCAACAAAAATTGACAAGAACCACGAAAAGTTTTTGTATTTTAAGATAAAATCTGACGCTATTAAAGAAAAAACTTCTCGCTCGCTGAAATATGTTCATTTGCTGAAAATCAACAAAACCACGAAAAATTCTTGCATTTGAAGATAAAATCTTTTTGCTTTGAAGAAGAAAGATCTAGCTGACTGAAATAAGTTCATAAGATGAAAATCAACAAAAATTGACAAGGACCACGAAAAGTTCTTGTATTTTAAGAAAAAATCTTACGCTATTAAAGAAAAAACTTCCAGCTCGCTGAAATATGTTCATTTGCTGAAAATCAACAAAACCACGAAAAGTTCTTGTATTTGAAGATAAAATCTTTTTGCTTTCAAGAAGAAAGATCTTGCTGACTGAAATAAGTTCATTGGATGAAAGCCAACAAAAATTGACAAGAACCACGAAAAGTTCTTGTATTTTAAGATAAAATCTGACGCTATTAAAGAAAAAACTTCTCCCTCGCTGAAATATGTTCATTTGCTGAAAATCAACAAAACCACGAAAAGTTCTTGCATTTGAAGATAAAATCTTTTTGCTTTGAAGAAGAAAGATCGAGCTGACTGAAATAAGTTCATAAGATGAAAATCAACAAAAATTGACAAGAACCACGAAAAGTTCTTGTATTTTAAGATAAAATCTTACGCTATTAAAGAAAAAACTTCCAGCTCGCTGAAATATGTTCATTTGCTGAAAATCAACAAAACCACGAAAAGTTCTTGCATTTGAAGATAAAATCTTTTTGCTTTCAAGAAGAAAGATCTTGCTGACTGAAATAAGTTCATTGGATGAAAACCAACAAAAATTGACAAGAACCACGAAAAGTTCTTGTATTTTAAGATAAAATCTGACGCTTTTAAAGAAAAAACTTCTCGCTCGCTGAAATATGTTCATTTGCTGAAAATCAACAAAACCACGAAAAGTTCTTGTATTTTAACCTAAAATCTGACGCTTTTAAAGAAAAAACTTCTCGCTCGCTGAAATATGTTCATTTGCTGAAAATCAACAAAACCACGAAAAGTTCTTGTATTTGAAGATAAAATCTTTTTGCTTTGAAGAAGAAAGATCGAGCTGACTGAAATAAGTTCAGAAGATGAAAACCAACAAAAATTGACAAGAACCACGAAAAGTTTTTGTGTTTTAAGATTAAATCTGACGCTATTAAAGAAAAAACTTCCAGCTCGCTGAAATATGTTCATTTGCTGAAAATCAACAAAACCACGAAAAGTTCTTGTATTTGAAGATAAAATCTTTTTGCTTTCAAGAAGAAAGATCTAGCTGACTGAAATAAGTTCATTGGATGAAAACCAACAAAAATTGACAAGAACCACGAAAAGTTCTTGTATTTTAAGATAAAATCTGACGCTAATAAAGAAAAAACTTCTCGCTCGCTGAAATATGTTCATTTGCTGAAAATCAACAAAACCACGAAAAGTTCTTGTATTTTAAGCTAAAATCTGACGCTTTCAAAGAAAAAACTTCTCGCTCGCTGAAATATGTTCATTTGCTGAAAATCAACAAAACCACGAAAAGTTCTTGTATTTGAAGATAAAATCTTTTGCTTTCAAGAAGAAAGATCTGGCTGACTGAAATAAGTTCATTGGATGAAAGCCAACAAAAATTGACAAGAACCACGAAAAGTTCTTGTATTTTAAGATAAAATCTGACGCGATTAAAGAAAAAACTTCTCCCTCGCTGAAATATGTTCATTTGCTGAAAATCAACAAAACCACGAAAAGTTCTTGTATTTGAAGATAAAATCTTTTTGCTTTCAAGAAGAAAGATCTAGCTGACTGAAATAAGTTCATTGGATGAAAACCAACAAAAATTGACAAGAACCACGAAAAGTTCTTGTATTTTAAGATAAAATCTGACGCTAATAAAGAAAAAACTTCTCGCTCGCTGAAATATGTTCATTTGCTGAAAATCAACAAAACCACGAAAAGTTCTTGTATTTTAAGCTAAAATCTGACGCTTTCAAAGAAAAAACTTCTCGCTCGCTGAAATATGTTCATTTGCTGAAAATCAACAAAACCACGAAAAGTTCTTGTATTTGAAGATAAAATCTTTTGCTTTCAAGAAGAAAGATCTGGCTGACTGAAATAAGTTCATTGGATGAAAGCCAACAAAAATTGACAAGAACCACGAAAAGTTCTTGTATTTTAAGATAAAATCTGACGCGATTAAAGAAAAAACTTCTCCCTCGCTGAAATATGTTCATTTGCTGAAAATCAACAAAACCACGAAAAGTTCTTGTATTTGAAGATAAAATCTTTTTGCTTTCAAGAAGAAAGATCTAGCTGACTGAAATAAGTTCATTGGATGAAAACCAACAAAAATTGACAAGAACCACGAAAAGTTCTTGTATTTTAAGATAAAATCTGACGCTATTAAAGAAAAAACTTCTCCCTCGCTGAAAAATGTTCATTTGCTGAAAATCAACAAAACCACGAAAAGTTCTTGTATTTGAAGATAAAATCTTTTTGCTTTCAAGAAGAAAGATCTGGCTGACTGAAATAAGTTCATTGGATGAAAGCCAACAAAAATTGACAAGAACCACGAAAAGTTCTTGTATTTTAAGATAAAATCTTACGCTTTTAAAGAAAAAACTTCTCGCTCGCTGAAATATGTTCATTTGCTGAAAATCAACAAAACCACGAAAAGTTCTTGTGTTTGAAGATAAAATCTTTTTGCTTTGAAGAAGAAAGATCTAGCTGACTGAAATAAGTTCATAAGATGAAAACCAACAAAAATTGACAAGAACCACGAAAAGTTCTTGTATTTTAAGATAAAATCTGACGCTATTAAAGAAAAAACTTCTCGCTCGCTGAAATATGTTAATTTGCTGAAAATCAACAAAACCACGAAAAGTTCTTGCATTTGAAGATGAAATCTTTTTGCTTTCAAGAAGAAAGATCGAGCTGACTGAAATAAGTTCATTGGATGAAAACCAACAAAAAATGACAAGAACCACGAAAAGTTCTTGTATTTTAAGATAAAATCCGACGCTATTAAAGAAAAAACTTCTCCTTCGCTGAAATATGTTCATTTGCTGAAAATCAACAAAACCACGAAAAGTTCTTGTATTTGAAGATAAAATCTTTTTGCTTTAAAGAAGAAAGATCGAGCTGACTGAAATAAGTTCATTTGATGAAAATCAACAAAAATTGACAAGAACCACGAAAAGTTTTTGTATTTTAAGATTAAATCTCACGCTATTAAAGAAAAAACTTCTCGCTCGCTGAAATATGTTCATTTGCTGAAAATCAACAAAACCACGAAAAGTTCTTGTATTTGAAGATAAAATCCTTTTGCTTTCAAGAAGAAAGATCTGGCTGACTGAAATAAGTTCATTGGATGAAAACCAACAAAAATTGACAAGAACCACGAAAAGTTCTTGTATTTTAAGATAAAATCTGACGCTATTAAAGAAAAAACTTCTCCCTCGCTGAAATATGTTCATTTGCTGAAAATCAACAAAACCACGAAAAGTTCTTGTATTTGAAGATAAAATCTTTTTGCTTTGAAGAAGAAAGATCGAGCTGACTGAAATAAGTTCATTGGATGAAAACCAACAAAAATTGACAAGAACCACGAAAAGTTCTTGTATTTTAAGATAAAATCTTACGCTTTTAAAGAAAAAACTTCTCGCTCGCTGCAATATGTTCATTTGCTGAAAATCAACAAAACCACGAAAAGTTCTTGTGTTTGAAGATAAAATCTTTTGCTTTCAAGAAGAAAGATCTGGCTGACTGAAATAAGTTCATTGGATGAAAGCCAACAAAAATTGACAAGAACCACGAAAAGTTCTTGTATTTTAAGATAAAATCTGACGCGATTAAAGAAAAAACTTCTCCCTCGCTGAAATATGTTCATTTGCTGAAAATCAACAAAACCACGAAAAGTTCTTGTGTTTGAAGATAAAATCTTTTTGCTTTGAAGAAGAAAGATCGAGCTGACTGAAATAAGTTCATAAGATGAAAACCAACAAAAATTGACAAGAACCACGAAAAGTTCTTGTATTTTAAGCTAAAATCTGACGCTTTCAAAGAAAAAACTTCTCGCTCGCTGAAATATGTTCATTTGCTGAAAATCAACAAAACCACGAAAAGTTCTTGTATTTGAAGATAAAATCTTTTGCTTTCAAGAAGAAAGATCTGGCTGACTGAAATAAGTTCATTGGATGAAAGCCAACAAAAATTGACAAGAACCACGAAAAGTTCTTGTATTTTAAGATAAAATCTGACGCGATTAAAGAAAAAACTTCTCCCTCGCTGAAATATGTTCATTTGCTGAAAATCAACAAAACCACGAAAAGTTCTTGTATTTGAAGATAAAATCTTTTTGCTTTCAAGAAGAAAGATCCAGCTGACTGAAATAAGTTCATTGGATGAAAACCAACAAAAATTGACAAGAACCACGAAAAGTTCTTGTATTTTAAGATAAAATCTTACGCTTTTAAAGAAAAAACTTCTCGCTCGCTGAAATATGTTCATTTGCTGAAAATCAACAAAACCACGAAAAGTTCTTGTATTTGAAGATAAAATCTTTTTGCTTTGAAGAAGAAAGATGTAGCTGACTGAAGTAAGTTCATAAGATGAAAACCAACAAAAATTGACAAGAACCACGAAAAGTTCTTGTATTTTAAGATAAAATCTTACGCTTTTAAAGAAAAAACTTCTCGCTCGCTGAAATATGTTCATTTGCTGAAAATCAACAAAACCACGAAAAGTTCTTGTGTTTGAAGATAAAATCTTTTTGCTTTGAAGAAGAAAGTTCTAGCTGACTGAAATAAGTTCATAAGATGAAAACCAACAAAAATTGACAAGAACCACGAAAAGTTCTTGTATTTTAAGATAAAATCTGACGCTATTAAAGAAAAAACTTCTCGCTCGCTGAAATATGTTAATTTGCTGAAAATCAACAAAACCACGAAAAGTTCTTGCATTTGAAGATGAAATCTTTTTGCTTTCAAGAAGAAAGATCGAGCTGACTGAAATAAGTTCATTGGATGAAAACCAACAAAAATTGACAAGAACCACGAAAAGTTCTTGTATTTTAAGATAAAATCCGACGCTATTAAAGAAAAAACTTCTCCCTCGCTGAAATATGTTCATTTGCTGAAAATCAACAAAACCACGAAAAGTTCTTGTATTTGAAGATAAAATCTTTTTGCTTTAAAGAAGAAAGATCGAGCTGACTGAAATAAGTTCATTTGATGAAAATCAACAAAAATTGACAAGAACCACGAAAAGTTTTTGTATTTTAAGATTAAATCTCACGCTATTAAAGAAAAAACTTCTCGCTCGCTGAAATATGTTCATTTGCTGAAAATCAACAAAACCACGAAAAGTTCTTGTATTTGAAGATAAAATCTTTTTGCTTTCAAGAAGAAAGATCTGGCTGACTGAAATAAGTTCATTGGATGAAAACCAACAAAAATTGACAAGAACCACGAAAAGTTCTTGTATTTTAAGATAAAATCTGACGCTATTAAAGAAAAAACTTCTCCCTCGCTGAAATATGTTCATTTGCTGAAAATCAACAAAACCACGAAAAGTTCTTGTATTTGAAGATAAAATCTTTTTGCTTTGAAGAAGAAAGATCGAGCTGACTGAAATAAGTTCAGAAGATGAAATCCAACAAAAATTGACAAGAACCACGAAAAGTTCTTGTATTTTAAGATAAAATCTTACGCTATTGAAGAAAAAACTTCTAGCTCGCTGAAATATGTTCATTTGCTGAAAATCAACAAAACCACGAAAAGTTCTTGTATTTGAAGATGAAATCTTTTTGATTTCAAGAAGAAAGATCGAGCTGACTGAAATAAGTTCATTGGATGAAAACCAACAAAAATTGACAAGAACCACGAAAAGTTCTTGTATTTTAAGATAAAATCTGACGCTATTAAAGAAAAAACTTCTCCCTCGCTGAAATATGTTCATTTGCTGAAAATCAACAAAACCACGAAAAGTTCTTGTATTTGAAGATAAAATCTTTTTGCTTTAAAGAAGAAAGATCGAGCTGACTGAAATAAGTTCATTTGATGAAAATCAACAAAAATTGACAAGAACCACGAAAAGTTTTTGTATTTTAAGATTAAATCTGACGCTATTAAAGAAAAAACTTCTCGCTCGCTGAAATATGTTCATTTGCTGAAAATCAACAAAACCACGAAAAGTTCATGTATTTGAAGATAAAATCTTTTTGCTTTCAAGAAGAAAGATCTGGCTGACTGAAATAAGTTCATTGGATGAAAACCAACAAAAATTGACAAGAACCACGAAAGGTTCTTGTATTTTAAGATAAAATCTGACGAGATTAAAGAAAAAACTTCTCCCTCGCTGAAATATGTTCATTTGCTGAAAATCAACAAAACCACGAAAAGTTCTTGTATTTGAAGATAAAATCTTTTTGCTTTCAAGAAGAAAGATCTCGCTGACTGAAATAAGTTCATTGAATGAAAACCAACAAAAATTGACAGGAACCACGAAAAGTTCTTGTATTTTAAGATAAAATCTGACGCTATTAAAGAAAAAACTTCTCGCTCGCTGAAATATGTTAATTTGCTGAAAATCAACAAAACCACGAAAAGTTCTTGCATTTGAAGATAAAATCCTTTTGCTTTGAAGAAGAAAGATCTAGCTGACTGAAATAAGTTCATTGGATGAAAACCAACAGAAATTGACAAGAACCACGAAAATTTCTTGTATTTTAAGATAAAATCTGACGCTATTAAAGAAAAAACTTCTCCCTCGCTGAAATATGTTCATTTGCTGAAAATCAACAAAACCACGAAAAGTTCTTGTATTTGAATATAAAATCTTTTTGCTTTGAAGAAGAAAGATCGAGCTGACTGAAATAAGTTCATCTGATGAAAATCAACTAAAATTGACAAGAACCACGAAAAGTTTTTGTATTTTAAGATTAAATCTGACGCTATTAAAGAAAAAACTTCTCCCTCGCTGAAATATGTTCATTTGCTGAAAATCAACAAAACCACGAAAAGTTCTTGTATTTGAAGATAAAATCTTTTTGCTTTGAAGAAGAAAGATCGAGCTGACTGAAATAAGTTCAGAAGATGAAAACCAACAAAAATTGACAAGAACCACGAAAAGTTTTTGTATTTTAAGATTAAATCTGACGCTATTAAAGAAAAAACTTCCAGCTCGCTGAAATATGTTCATTTGCTGAAAATCAACAAAACCACGAAAAGTTCTTGTATTTGAAGATAAAATCTTTTTGCTTTGAAGAAGAAAGATCTCGCTGACTGAAATAAGTTCATTGGATGAAAACCAACAAAAATTGACAAGAACCACGAAAAGTTCTTGTATTTTAAGATAAAATCTGACGCTAATAAAGAAAAGACTTCTCGCTCGCTGAAATATGTTCATTTGCTGAAAATCAACAAAACCACGAAAAGTTCTTGTATTTTAAGATAAAATCTGACGCTTTTAAAGAAAAAACTTCTCGCTCGCTGAAATATGTTCATTTGCTGAAAATCAACAAAACCACGAAAAGTTCTTGTATTTGAAGATAAAATCTTTTGCTTTCAAGAAGAAAGATCTGGCTGACTGAAATAAGTTCATTGGATGAAAGCCAACAAAAATTGACAAGAACCACGAAAAGTTCTTGTATTTTAAGATAAAATCTGACGCGATTAAAGAAAAAACTTCTCCCTCGCTGAAATATGTTCATTTGCTGAAAATCAACAAAACCACGAAAAGTTCTTGTATTTGAAGATAAAATCTTTTTGCTTTGAAGAAGAAAGATCTAGCTGACTGAAATAAGTTGATTGGATGAAAACCAACAAAAATTGACAAGAACCACGAAAAGTTCTTGTATTTTAAGATAAAATCTGACGCTATTAAAGAAAAAACTTCTCCCTCGCTGAAATATGTTCATTTGCTGAAAATCAACAAAACCACGAAAAGTTCTTGTATTTGAAGATAAAATCTTTTTGCTTTGAAGAAGAAAGATGCAGCTGACTGAAGTAAGTTCATAAGATGAAAACCAACAAAAATTGACAAGAACCACGAAAAGTTCTTGTATTTTAAGATAAAATCTGACGCTTTTAAAGAAAAAACTTCTCCCTCGCTTAAATATGTTCATTTGCTGAAAATCAACAAAACCACAAAAAGTTCTTGTATTTGAAGATAAAATCTTTTTGCTTTGAAGAAGAAAGATCGAGCTGACTGAAATAAGTTCATAAGATGAAAACCAACAAAAATTGACAAGAACCACGAAAAGTTCTTGTATTTTAAGATAAAATCTTACGCTTTTAAAGAAAAAACTTCTCGCTCGCTGAAATATGTTCATTTGCTGAAAATCAACAAAACCACGAAAAGTTCTTGTGTTTGAAGATAAAATCTTTTTGCTTTGAAGAAGAAAGATCTAGCTGACTGAAATAAGTTCATAAGATGAAAACCAACAAAAATTGACAAGAACCACGAAAAGTTCTTGTATTTTAAGATAAAATCTGACGCTATTAAAGAAAAAACTTCTCGCTCGCTGAAATATGTTAATTTGCTGAAAATCAACAAAACCACGAAAAGTTCTTGCATTTGAAGATAAAATCTTTTTGCTTTCAAGAAGAAAGATCGAGCTGACTGAAATAAGTTCATTGGATGAAAACCAACAAAAATTGACAAGAACCACGAAAAGTTCTTGTATTTTAAGATAAAATCTTACGCTATTGAAGAAAAAACTTCTAGCTCGCTGAAATATGTTCATTTGCTGAAAATCAACAAAACCACGAAAAGTTCTTGTATTTGAAGATGAAATCTTTTTGCTTTCAAGAAGAAAGATCGAGCTGACTGAAATAAGTTCATTGGATGAAAAGCAACAAAAATTGACAAGAACCACGAAAAGTTCTTGTATTTTAAGATAAAATCTTACGCTATTAAAGAAAAAACTTCTCCCTCGCTGAAATATGTTCATTTGCTGAAAATCAACAAAACCACGAAAAGTTCTTGTATTTGAAGATAAAATCTTTTTGCTTTAAAGAAGAAAGATCGAGCTGACTGAAATAAGTTCATTTGATGAAAATCAACAAAAATTGACAAGAACCACGAAAAGTTTTTGTATTTTAAGATTAAATCTGACGCTATTAAAGAAAAAACTTCCAGCTCGCTGAAATATGTTCATTTGCTGAAAATCAACAAAACCACGAAAAGTTCTTGTATTTGAAGATAAAATCTTTTTGCTTTCAAGAAGAAAGATCTAGCTGACTGAAATAAGTTCATTGGATGAAAACCAACAAAAATTGACAAGAACCACGAAATGTTCTTGTATTTTAAGATAAAATCTGACGCTAATAAAGAAAAAACTTCTCGCTCGCTGAAATATGTTCATTTGCTGAAAATCAACAAAACCACGAAAAGTTCTTGTATTTTAAGCTAAAATCTGACGCTTTTAAAGAAAAAACTTCTCGCTCGCTGAAATATGTTCATTTGCTGAAAATCAACAAAACCACGAAAAGTTCTTGTATTTGAAGATAAAATCTTTTTGCTTTAAAGAAGAAAGATCGAGCTGACTGAAAGAAGTTCATTTGATGAAAATCAACAAAAATTGACAAGAACCACGAAAAGTTTTTGTATTTTAAGATTAAATCTCACGCTATTAAAGAAAAAACTTCTCGCTCACTGAAATATGTTCATTTGCTGAAAATCAACAAAACCACGAAAAGTTCTTGTATTTGAAGATAAAATCTTTTTGCTTTCAAGAAGAAAGATCTGGCTGACTGAAATAAGTTCATTGGATGAAAACCAACAAAAATTGACAAGAACCACGAAAAGTTCTTGTATTTTAAGATAAAATCTGACGCTATTAAAGAAAAAACTTCTCCCTCGCTGAAATATGTTCATTTGCTGAAAATCAACAAAACCACGAAAAGTTCTTGTATTTGAAGATAAAATCTTTTTGCTTTGAAGAAGAAAGATCGAGCTGACTGAAATAAGTTCAGAAGATGAAATCCAACAAAAATTGACAAGAACCACGAAAAGTTCTTGTATTTTAAGATAAAATCTTACGCTATTGAAGAAAAAACTTCTAGCTCGCTGAAATATGTTCATTTGCTGAAAATCAACAAAACCACGAAAAGTTCTTGTATTTGAAGATGAAATCTTTTTGATTTCAAGAAGAAAGATCGAGCTGACTGAAATAAGTTCATTGGATGAAAACCAACAAAAATTGACAAGAACCACGAAAAGTTCTTGTATTTTAAGATAAAATCTGACGCTATTAAAGAAAAAACTTCTCCCTCGCTGAAATATGTTCATTTGCTGAAAATCAACAAAACCACGAAAAGTTCTTGTATTTGAAGATAAAATCTTTTTGCTTTAAAGAAGAAAGTTCGAGCTGACTGAAATAAGTTCATTTGATGAAAATCAACAAAAATTGACAAGAGCCACGAAAAGTTTTTGTATTTTAAGATTAAATCTGACCCTATTAAAGAAAAAACTTCTCGCTCGCTGAAATATGTTCATTTGCTGAAAATCAACAAAACCACGAAAAGTTCATGTATTTGAAGATAAAATCTTTTTGCTTTCAAGAAGAAAGATCTGGCTGACTGAAATAAGTTCATTGGATGAAAACCAACAAAAATTGACAAGAACCACGAAAGGTTCTTGTATTTTAAGATAAAATCTGACGAGATTAAAGAAAAAACTTCTCCCTCGCTGAAATATGTTCATTTGCTGAAAATCAACAAAACCACGAAAAGTTCTTGTATTTGAAGATAAAATCTTTTTGCTTTCAAGAAGAAAGATCTAGCTGACTGAAATAAGTTCATTGGATGAAAACCAACAAAAATTGACAAGAACCACGAAAAGTTCTTGTATTTTAAGATAAAATCTTACGCTTTTAAAGAAAAAACTTCTCGCTCGCTGAAATATGTTCATTTGCTGAAAATCAACAAAACCACGAAAAGTTCTTGTGTTTGAAGATAAAATCTTTTGCTTTCAAGAAGAAAGATCTGGCTGACTGAAATAAGTTCATTGGATGAAAGCCAACAAAAATTGACAAGAACCACGAAAAGTTCTTGTATTTTAAGATAAAATCTGACGCGATTAAAGAAAAAACTTCTCCCTCGCTGAAATATGTTCATTTGCTGAAAATCAACAAAACCACGAAAAGTTCTTGTGTTTGAAGATAAAATCTTTTTGCTTTGAAGAAGAAAGATCGAGCTGACTGAAATAAGTTCAGAAGATGAAAACCAACAAAAATTGACAAGAACCACGAAAAGTTTTTGTATTTTAAGATTAAATCTGACGCTATTAAAGAAAAAACTTCCAGCTCGCTGAAATATGTTCATTTGCTGAAAATCAACAAAACCACGAAAAGTTCTTGTATTTGAAGATAAAATCTTTTTGCTTTGAAGAAGAAAGATCTCGCTGACTGAAATAAGTTCATTGGATGAAAACCAACAAAAATTGACAAGAACCACGAAAAGTTCTTGTATTTTAAGATAAAATCTGACGCTAATAAAGAAAAGACTTCTCGCTCGCTGAAATATGTTCATTTGCTGAAAATCAACAAAACCACGAAAAGTTCTTGTATTTTAAGCTAAAATCTGACGCTTTTAAAGAAAAAACTTCTCGCTCGCTGAAATATGTTCATTTGCTGAAAATCAACAAAACCACGAAAAGTTCTTGTATTTGAAGATAAAATCTTTTGCTTTCAAGAAGAAAGATCTGGCTGACTGAAATAAGTTCATTGGATGAAAGCCAACAAAAATTGACAAGAACCACGAAAAGTTCTTGTATTTTAAGATAAAATCTGACGCGATTAAAGAAAAAACTTCTCCCTCGCTGAAATATGTTCATTTGCTGAAAATCAACAAAACCACGAAAAGTTCTTGTATTTGAAGATAAAATCTTTTTGCTTTGAAGAAGAAAGATCTAGCTGACTGAAATAAGTTCATTGGATGAAAACCAACAAAAATTGACAAGAACCACGAAAAGTTCTTGTATTTTAAGATAAAATCTGACGCTATTAAAGAAAAAACTTCTCCCTCGCTGAAAAATGTTCATTTGCTGAAAATCAACAAAACCACGAAAAGTTCTTGTATTTGAAGATAAAATCTTTTTGCTTTGAAGAAGAAAGATGCAGCTGACTGAAGTAAGTTCATAAGATGAAAACCAACAAAAATTGACAAGAACCACGAAAAGTTCTTGTATTTTAAGATAAAATCTGAAGCTTTTAAAGAAAAAACTTCTCCCTCGCTTAAATATGTTCATTTGCTGAAAATCAACAAAACCACAAAAAGTTCTTGTATTTGAAGATAAAATCTTTTTGCTTTGAAGAAGAAAGATCTAGCTGACTGAAATAAGTTCATAAGATGAAAACCAACAAAAATTGACAAGAACCACGAAAAGTTCTTGTATTTTAAGATAAAATCTTACGCTTTTAAAGAAAAAACTTCTCGCTCGCCGAAATATGTTCATTTGCTGAAAATCAACAAAACCACGAAAAGTTCTTGTGTTTGAAGATAAAATCTTTTTGCTTTGAAGAAGAAAGATCTCGCTGACTGAAATAAGTTCATAAGATGAAAACCAACAAAAATTGACAAGAACCACGAAAAGTTCTTGTATTTTAAGATAAAATCTGACGCTATTAAAGAAAAAACTTCTCGCTCGCTGAAATATGTTCATTTGCTGAAAATCAACAAAACCACGAAAAGTTCTTGTATTTTAAGCTAAAATCTGACGCTTTTAAAGAAAAAACTTCTCGCTCGCTGAAATATGTTCATTTGCTGAAAATCAACAAAACCACGAAAAGTTCTTGTATTTGAAGATAAAATCTTTTTGCTTTCAAGAAGAAAGATCTGGCTGACTGAAATAAGTTCATAGGATGAAAGCCAACAAAAATTGACAAGAACCACGAAAAGTTCTTGTATTTTAAGATAAAATCTGACGCTAATAAAGAAAAAACTTCTCGCTCGCTGAAATATGTTCATTTGCTGAAAATCAACAAAACCACGAAAAGTTCTTGTATTTGAAGATAAAATCTTTTTGCTTTCAAGAAGAAAGATCTGGCTGACTGAAATAAGTTCATAGGATGAAAGCCAACAAAAATTGACAAGAACCACGAAAAGTTCTTGTATTTTAAGATAAAATCTTACGCTATTAAAGAAAAAACTTCTCGCTCGCTGAAATATGTTCATTTGCTGAAAATCAACAAAACCAGGAAAACTTCTTGTATTTGAAGATAAAATCTTTTTGCTTTGAAGAAGAAAGATCGAGCTGACTGAAATAAGTTCATTTGATGAAAATCTACAAAAATTGACAAGTACCACGAAAAGTTTTTGTATTTTAAGATTAAATCTGACGCTATTAAAGAAAAAACTTCCAGCTCGCTGAAATATGTTCATTTGCTGAAAATCAACAAAACCACGAAAAGTTCTTGTATTTGAAGATAAAATCTTTTTGCTTTCAAGAAGAAAGATCGAGCTGACTGAAATAAGTTCATTGGATGAAAACCAACAAAAATTGACAAGAACCACGAAAAGTTCTTGTATTTTAAGATAAAATCTGACGCTAATAAAGAAAAAACTTCTCGCTCGCTGAAATATGTTCATTTGCTGAAAATCAACAAAACCACGAAAAGTTCTTGTATTTGAAGATAAAATCTTTTTGCTTTCAAGAAGAAAGATCTGGCTGACTGAAATAAGTTCATTGGATGAAAGCCAACAAAAATTGACAAGAACCACGAAAAGTTCTTGTATTTTAAGATAAAATCTGACGCGATTAAAGAAAAAACTTCTCCCTCGCTGAAATATGTTCATTTGCTGAAAATCAACAAAACCACGAAAAGTTCTTGTATTTGAAGATAAAATCTTTTTGCTTTCAAGAAGAAAGATCTGGCTGACTGAAATAAGTTCATTGGATGAAAACCAACAAAAATTGACAAGAACCTCGAAAAGTTCTTGTATTTTAAGATAAAATCTGACGCTAATAAAGAAAAAACTTCTCGCTCGCTGAAATATGTTCATTTGCTGAAAATCAACAAAACCACGAAAAGTTCTTGTATTTTAAGCTAAAATCTGACGCTTTTAAAGAAAAAACTTCTCGCTCGCTGAAATATGTTCATTTGCTGAAAATCAACAAAACCACGAAAAGTTCTTGTATTTGAAGATAAAATCTATTTGCTTTCAAGAAGAAAGATCTGGCTGACTGAAATAAGTTCATTGGATGAAAGCCAACAAAAATTGACAAGAACCACGAAAAGTTCTTGTATTTTAAGATAAAATCTGACGCGATTAAAGAAAAAACTTCTCCCTCGCTGAAATATGTTCATTTGCTGAAAATCAACAAAACCACGAAAAGTTCTTGTATTTGAAGATAAAATCTTTTTGCTTTGAAGAAGAAAGATCTAGCTGACTGAAAGAAGTTCATAAGATGAAAACCAACAAAAATTGACAAGAACCACGAAAAGTTCTTGTATTTTAAGATAAAATCTTACGCTATTAAAGAAAAAACTTCTCCCTCGCTGAAATATGTTCATTTGCTGAAAATCAACAAAACCAGGAAAAGTTCTTGTATTTGAAGATAAAATCTTTTTGCTTTGAAGAAGAAAGATCGAGCTGACTGAAATAAGTTCATTTGATGAAAATCAACAAAAATTGACAAGAACCACGAAAAGTTTTTGTATTTTAAGATTAAATCTGACGCTATTAAAGAAAAAACTTCCAGCTCGCTGAAATATGTTCATTTGCTGAAAATCAACAAAACCACGAAAAGTTCTTGTATTTGAAGATAAAATCTTTTTGCTTTCAAGAAGAAAGATCTAGCTGACTGAAATAAGTTCATTGGATGAAAACCAACAAAAATTGACAAGAACCACGAAAAGTTCTTGTATTTTAAGATAAAATCTGACGCTTTTAAAGAAAAAATTTCTCGCTCGCTGAAATATGTTCATTTGCTGAAAATCAACAAAACCACGAAAAGTTCTTGTATTTGAAGATAAAATCTTTTTGCTTTCAAGAAGAAAGATCTGGCTGACTGAAATAAGTTCATTGGATGAAAGCCAACAAAAATTGACAAGAACCACGAAAAGTTCTTGTATTTTAAGATAAAATCTGACGCGATTAAAGAAAAAACTTCTCCCTCGCTGAAATATGTTCATTTGCTGAAAATCAACAAAACCACGAAAAGTTCTTGTATTTGAAGATAAAATCTTTTTGCTTTCAAGAAGAAAGATCTAGCTGACTGAAATAAGTTCATTGGATGAAAACCAACAAAAATTGACAAGAACCACGAAAAGTTCTTGTATTTTAAGATAAAATCTGACGCTAATAAAGAAAAAACTTCTCGCTCGCTGAAATATGTTCATTTGCTGAAAATCAACAAAACCACGAAAAGTTCTTGTATTTTAAGCTAAAATCTGACGCTTTTAAAGAAAAAACTTCTCGCTCGCTGAAATATGTTCATTTGCTGAAAATCAACAAAACCACGAAAAGTTCTTGTATTTGAAGATAAAATCTATTTGCTTTCAAGAAGAATGATCTGGCTGACTGAAATAAGTTCATTGGATGAAAGCCAACAAAAATTGACAAGAACCACGAAAAGTTCTTGTATTTTAAGATAAAATCTGACGCGATTAAAGAAAAAACTTCTCCCTCGCTGAAATATGTTCATTTGCTGAAAATCAACAAAACCACGAAAAGTTCTTGTATTTGAAGATAAAATCTTTTTGCTTTGAAGAAGAAAGATCTAGCTGACTGAAAGAAGTTCATAAGATGAAAACCAACAAAAATTGACAAGAACCACGAAAAGTTCTTGTATTTTAAGATAAAATCTTACGCTATTAAAGAAAAAACTTCTCCCTCGCTGAAATATGTTCATTTGCTGAAAATCAACAAAACCACGAAAAGTTCTTGTATTTGAAGATAAAATCTTTTTGCTTTGAAGAAGAAAGATCTAGCTGACTGAAATAAGTTCATAAGATGAAAACCAACAAAAATTGACAAGAACCACAAAAAGTTCTTGTATTTTAAGATAAAATCTGACGCTAATAAAGAAAAAACTTCTCGCTCGCTGAAATATGTTCATTTGCTGAAAATCAACAAAACCACGAAAAGTTCTTGTATTTTAAGCTAAAATCTGACGCTTTTAAAGAAAAAACTTCTCGCTCGCTGAAATATGTTCATTTGCTGAAAATCAACAAAACCACGAAAAGTTCTTGTATTTGAAGATAAAATCTTTTTGCTTTCAAGAAGAAAGATCTGGCTGACTGAAATAAGTTCATTGGATGAAAGCCAACAAAAATTGACAAGAACCACGAAAAGTTCTTGTATTTTAAGATAAAATCTGACGCTAATAAAGAAAAAACTTCTCGCTCGCTGAAATATGTTCATTTGCTGAAAATCAACAAAACCACGAAAAGTTCTTGTATTTTAAGCTAAAATCTGACGCTTTTAAAGAAAAAACTTCTCGCTCGCTGAAATATGTTCATTTGCTGAAAATCAACAAAACCACGAAAAGTTCTTGTATTTGAAGATAAAATCTGACGCGATTAAAGAAAAAACTTCTCCCTCGCTGAAATATGTTCATTTGCTGAAAATCAACAAAACCACGAAAAGTTCTTGTATTTGAAGATAAAATCTTTTTGCTTTGAAGAAGAAAGATCTAGCTGACTGAAAGAAGTTCATAAGATGAAAACCAACAAAAATTGACAAGAACCACGAAAAGTTCTTGTATTTTAAGATAAAATCTTACGCTATTAAAGAAAAAACTTCTCCCTCGCTGAAATATGTTCATTTGCTGAAAATCAACAAAACCACGAAAAGTTCTTGTATTTGAAGATAAAATCTTTTTGCTTTGAAGAAGAAAGATCTAGCTGACTGAAATAAGTTCATAAGATGAAAACCAACAAAAATTGACAAGAACCACGAAAAGTTCTTGTATTTTCAGATAAAATCTTACGCGATTAAAGAAAAAACTTCTCCCTCGCTGAAATATGTTCATTTGCTGAAAATCAACAAAACCACGAAAAGTTCTTGTATTTTAAGATAAAATCTTTTTGCTTTCAAGAAGAAAGATCTGGCTGACTGAAATAAGTTCATTGGATGAAAACCAACAAAAATTGACAAGAACCACGAAAAGTTCTTGTATTTTAAGAAAAATCTTACGCTTTTAAAGAAAAAACTTCTCGCTCGCTGAAATATGTTCATTTGCTGAAAATCAACAAAACCACGAAAAGTTCTTGTATTTGAAGATAAAATCTTTTTGCTTTGAAGAAGAAAGATCTAGCTGACTGAAATAAGTTCATAAGATGAAAACCAACAAAAATTGACAAGAACCACGAAAAGTTCTTGTATTTTAAGATAAAATCTTACGCTTTTAAAGGAAAAACTTCTCGCTCGCTGAAATATGTTCATTTGCTGAAAATCAACAAAACCACGAAAATTTCTTGTATTTGAAGATAAAATCTTTTTGCTTTGAAGAAGAAAGATCTAGCTGACTGAAATAAGTTCATAAGATGAAAACCAACAAAAATTGACAAGAACCACGAAAAGTTCTTGTATTTTAAGATAAAATCTTACGCAATTAAAGAAAAAACTTCTCGCTCGCTGAAATATGTTCATTTGCTGAACATCAACAAAACCACGAAAAGTTCTTGTATTTGAAGATAAAATCTTTTTGCTTTGAAGAAGAAAGATCGAGCTGACTGAAATAAGTTCATTTGATGAAAATCAACAAAAATTGACAAGAACCACGAAAAGTTTTTGTATTTTAAGATTAAATCTGACGCTAATAAAGAAAAAACTTCTCGCTCGCTGAAATATGTTCATTTGCTGAAAATCAACAAAACCACGAAAAGTTCTTGTATTTTAAGCTAAAATCTGACGCTTTTAAAGAAAAAACTTCTCGCTCGCTGAAATATGTTCATTTGCTGAAAATCAACAAAACCACGAAAAGTTCTTGTATTTGAAGATAAAATCTTTTTGCTTTGAAGAAGAAAGATCTAGCTGACTGAAAGAAGTTCATAAGATGAAAACCAACAAAAATTGACAAGAACCACGAAAGGTTCTTGTATTTTAAGATAAAATCTTACGCTATTAAAGAAAAAACTTCTCCCTCGCTGAAATATGTTCATTTGCTGAAAATCAACAAAACCACGAAAAGTTCTTGTATTTGAAGATAAAATCTTTTTGCTTTGAAGAAGAAAGATCGAGCTGACTGAAATAAGTTCATAAGATGAAAACCAACAAAAATTGACAAGAACCACGAAAAGTTCTTGTATTTTAAGATAAAATCTTACGCGATTAAAGAAAAAACTTCTCCCTCGCTGAAATATGTTCATTTGCTGAAAATCAACAAAACCACGAAAAGTTCTTGTATTTTAAGATAAAATCTTTTTGCTTTCAAGAAGAAAGATCCAGCTGACTGAAATAAGTTCATTGGATGAAAACCAACAAAAATTGACAAGAACCACGAAAAGTTCTTGTATTTTAAGAAAAATCTTACGCTTTTAAAGAAAAAACTTCTCGCTCGCTGAAATATGTTCATTTGCTGAAAATCAACAAAACCACGAAAAGTTCTTGTATTTGAATATAAAATCTTTTTGCTTTGAAGAAGAAAGATCTAGCTGACTGAAATAAGTTCATAAGATGAAAACCAACAAAAATTGACAAGAACCACGAAAAGTTCTTGTATTTTAAGATAAAATCTTACGCTTTTAAAGGAAAAACTTCTCGCTCGCTGAAAAATGTTCATTTGCTGAAAATCAACAAAACCACGAAAAGTTCTTGTAGTTGAAGATAAAATCTTTTTGCTTTCAAGAAGAAAGATCCAGCTGACTGAAATAAGTTCATTGGATGAAAACCAACAAAAATTGACAAGAACCACGAAAAGTTCTTGTATTTTAAGATAAAATCTTACGCTTTTAAAGAAAAAACTTCTCGCTCGCTGAAATATGTTCATTTGCTGAAAATCAACAAAACCACGAAAATTTCTTGTATTTGAAGATAAAATCTTATTGCTTTGAAGAAGAAAGATCTAGCTGACTGAAATAAGTTCATAAGATGAAAACCAACAAAAATTGACAAGAACCACGAAAAGTTCTTGTATTTTAAGATAAAATCTTACGCTATTAAAGAAAAAACTTCTCGCTCGCTGAAATATGTTCATTTGCTGAAAATCAACAAAACCACGAAAAGTTCTTGTATTTTAAGCTAAAATCTGACGCTTTTAAAGAAAAAACTTCTCGCTCGCTGAAATATGTTCATTTGCTGAAAATCAACAAAACCACGAAAAGTTCTTGTATTTGAAGATAAAATCTTTTTGCTTTCAAGAAGAAAGATCTGGCTGACTGAAATAAGTTCATTGGATGAAAGCCAACAAAAATTGACAAGAACCACGAAAAGTTCTTGTATTTTAAGATAAAATCTGACGCTAATAAAGAAAAAACTTCTCCCTCGCTGAAATATGCTCATTTGCTGAAAACCAACAAAACCACGAAAAGTTCTTGCATTTGAAGATAAAATCTTTTTGCATTGAAGAAGAAAGATCGAGCTGACTGAAATAAGTTCATTTGATGAAAATCAACAAAAATTGACAAGAACCACGAAAAGTTTTTGTATTTTAAGATTAAATCTGACGCTAATAAAGAAAAAACTTCTCGCTCGCTGAAATATGTTCATTTGCTGAAAATCAACAAAACCACGAAAAGTTCTTGTATTTTAAGCTAAAATCTGACGCTTTTAAAGAAAAAACTTCTCGCTCGCTGAAATATGTTCATTTGCTGAAAATCAACAAAACCACGAAAAGTTCTTGTATTTGAAGATAAAATCTATTTGCTTTCAAGAAGAAAGATCTGGCTGACTGAAATAAGTTCATTGGATGAAAGCCAACAAAAATTGACAAGAACCACGAAAAGTTCTTGTATTTTAAGATAAAATCTGACGCGATTAAAGAAAAAACTGCTCCCTCGCTGAAATATGTTCATTTGCTGAAAATCAACAAAACCACGAAAAGTTCTTGTATTTGAAGATAAAATCTTTTTGCTTTGAAGAAGAAAGATCTAGCTGACTGAAATAAGTTCATAAGATGAAAACCAACAAAAATTGACAAGAACCACGAAAAGTTCTTGTATTTTAAGATAAAATCTTACGCTTTTAAAGGAAAAACTTCTCGCTCGCTGAAAAATGTTCATTTGCTGAAAATCAACAAAACCACGAAAAGTTCTTGTAGTTGAAGATAAAATCTTTTTGCTTTCAAGAAGAAAGATCCAGCTGACTGAAATAAGTTCATTGGATGAAAACCAACAAAAATTGACAAGAACCACGAAAAGTTCTTGTATTTTAAGATAAAATCTTACGCTTTTAAAGAAAAAACTTCTCGCTCGCTGAAATATGTTCATTTGCTGAAAATCAACAAAACCACGAAAAGTTCTTGTATTTGAAGATAAAATCTTATTGCTTTGAAGAAGAAAGATCTAGCTGACTGAAATAAGTTCATAAGATGAAAACCAACAAAAATTGACAAGAACCACGAAAAGTTCTTGTATTTTAAGATAAAATCTTACGCTATTAAAGAAAAAACTTCTCGCTCGCTGAAATATGTTCATTTGCTGAAAATCAACAAAACCACGAAAAGTTCTTGTATTTGAAGATAAAATCTTTTTGCTTTCAAGAAGAAAGATCTGGCTGACTGAAATAAGTTCATTGGATGAAAGCCAACAAAAATTGACAAGAACCACGAAAAGTTCTTGTATTTTAAGATAAAATCTGACGCTAATAAAGAAAAAACTTCTCCCTCGCTGAAATATGCTCATTTGCTGAAAACCAACAAAACCACGAAAAGTTCTTGCATTTGAAGATAAAATCTTTTTGCATTGAAGAAGAAAGATCGAGCTGACTGAAATAAGTTCATTTGATGAAAATCAACAAAAATTGACAAGAACCACGAAAAGTTTTTGTATTTTAAGATTAAATCTGACGCTAATAAAGAAAAAACTTCTCGCTCGCTGAAATATGTTCATTTGCTGAAAATCAACAAAACCACGAAAAGTTCTTGTATTTTAAGCTAAAATCTGACGCTTTTAAAGAAAAAACTTCTCGCTCGCTGAAATATGTTCATTTGCTGAAAATCAACAAAACCACGAAAAGTTCTTGTATTTGAAGATAAAATCTTTTTGCTTTGAAGAAGAAAGATCTAGCTGACTGAAAGAAGTTCATAAGATGAAAACCAACAAAAATTGACAAGAACCACGAAAGGTTCTTGTATTTTAAGATAAAATCTTACGCGATTAAAGAAAAAACTTCTCCCTCGCTGAAATATGTTCATTTGCTGAAAATCAACAAAACCACGAAAAGTTCTTGTATTTTAAGATAAAATCTTTTTGCTTTCAAGAAGAAAGATCCAGCTGACTGAAATAAGTTCATTGGATGAAAACCAACAAAAATTGACAAGAACCATGAAAAGTTCTTGTATTTTAAGAAAAATCTTACGCTTTTAAAGAAAAAACTTCTCGCTCGCTGAAATATGTTCATTTGCTGAAAATCAACAAAACCACGAAAAGTTCTTGTATTTGAATATAAAATCTTTTTGCTTTGAAGAAGAAAGATCTAGCTGACTGAAATAAGTTCATAAGATGAAAACCAACAAAAATTGACAAGAACCACGAAAAGTTCTTGTATTTTAAGATAAAATCTTACGCTTTTAAAGGAAAAACTTCTCGCTCGCTGAAATATGTTCATTTGCTGAAAATCAACAAAACCACGAAAAGTTCTTGTAGTTGAAGATAAAATCTTTTTGCTTTCAAGAAGAAAGATCCAGCTGACTGAAATAAGTTCATTGGATGAAAACCAACAAAAATTGACAAGAACCACGAAAAGTTCTTGTATTTTAAGATAAAATCTTACGCTTTTAAAGAAAAAACTTCTCGCTCGCTGAAATATGTTCATTTGCTGAAAATCAACAAAACCACGAAAATTTCTTGTATTTGAAGATAAAATCTTATTGCTTTGAAGAAGAAAGATCTAGCTGACTGAAATAAGTTCATAAGATGAAAACCAACAAAAATTGACAAGAACCACGAAAAGTTCTTGTATTTTAAGATAAAATCTTACGCTATTAAAGAAAAAACTTCTCGCTCGCTGAAATATGTTCATTTGCTGAAAATCAACAAAACCACGAAAAGTTCTTGTATTTGAAGATAAAATCTTTTTGCTTTAAAGAAGAAAGATCTGGCTGACTGAAATAAGTTCATTGGATGAAAGCCAACAAAAATTGACAAGAACCACGAAAAGTTCTTGTATTTTAAGATAAAATCTGACGCGATTAAAGAAAAAACTTCTCCCTCGCTGAAATATGTTCATTTGCTGAAAATCAACAAAACCACGAAAAGTTCTTGTATTTGAAGATAAAATCTTTTTTCTTTCAAGAAGAAAGATCTAGCTGACTGAAATAAGTTCATTGGATGAAAACCAACAAAAATTGACAAGAACCACAAAAAGTTCTTGTATTTTAAGATAAAATCTGACGCTAATAAAGAAAAAACTTCTTGCTCGCTGAAATATGTTCATTTGCTGAAAATCAACAAAACCACGAAAAGTTCTTGTATTTTAAGCTAAAATCTGACGCTTTTAAAGAAAAAACTTCTCGCTCGCTGAAATATGTTCATTTGCTGAAAATCAACAAAACCACGAAAAGTTCTTGTATTTGAAGATAAAATCTTTTTGCTTTCAAGAAGAAAGATCTGGCTGACTGAAATAAGTTCATTGGATGAAAGCCAACAAAAATTGACAAGAACCACGAAAAGTTCTTGTATTTTAAGATAAAATCTGACGCTAATAAAGAAAAAACTTCTCCCTCGCTGAAATATGTTCATTTGCTGAAAATCAACAAAACCACGAAAAGTTCTTGTATTTGAAGATAAAATCTTTTTGCTTTCAAGAAGAAAGATCTAGCTGACTGACATAAGTTCATTGGATGAAAACCAACAAAAATTGACAAGAACCACGAAAAGTTCTTGTATTTTAAGATAAAATCTTACGCTTTTAAAGAAAAAACTTCTCGCTCGCTGAAATATGTTCATTTGCTGAAAATCAACAAAACCACGAAAAGTTCTTGTATTTGAAGATAAAATCTTTTTGCTTTGAAGAAGAAAGATCGAGCTGACTGAAATCAGTTCATAAGATGAAAACCAACAAAAATTGACAAGAACCACGAAAAGTTCTTGTATTTTAAGATAAAATCTTACACAATTAAAGAAAAAACTTCTCGCTCGCTGAAATATGTTCATTTGCTGAACATCAACAAAACCACGAAAAGTTCTTGTATTTGAAGATAAAATCTTTTTGCTTTGAAGAAAAAAGATCGAGCTGACTGAAATAAGTTCATTTGATGAAAATCAACAAAAATTGACAAGAACCACGAAAAGTTTTTGTATTTTAAGATTAAATCTGACGCTATTAAAGAAAAAACTTCCAGCTCGCTGAAATATGTTCATTTGCTGAAAATCAACAAAACCACGAAAAGTTCTTGTATTTGAAGATAAAATCTTTTTGCTTTCAAGAAGAAAGATCTTGCTGACTGAAATAAGTTCATTGGATGAAAACCAACAAAAATTGACAAGAACCACGAAAAGTTCTTGTATTTTAAGATAAAATCTGACGCTAATAAAGAAAAAACTTCTCGCTCGCTGAAATATGTTCATTTGCTGAAAATCAACAAAACCACGAAAAGTTCTTGTATTTTAAGCTAAAATCTGACACTTTTAAAGAAAAAACTTCTCGCTCGCTGAAATATGTTCATTTGCTGAAAATCAACAAAACCACGAAAAGTTCTTGTATTTGAAGATAAAATCTATTTGCTTTCAAGAAGAAAGATCTGGCTGACTGAAATAAGTTCATTGGATGAAAGCCAACAAAAATTGACAAGAACCACGAAAAGTTCTTGTATTTTAAGATAAAATCTGACGCGTTTAAAGAAAAAACTTCTCCCTCGCTGAAATATGTTCATTTGCTGAAAATCAACAAAACCACGAAAAGTTCTTGTATTTGAAGATAAAATCTTTTTGCTTTGAAGAAGAAAGATCTAGCTGACTGAAAGAAGTTCATCAGATGAAAACCAACAAAAATTGACAAGAACCACGAAAAGTTCTTGTATTTTAAGATAAAATCTTACGCTATTCAAGAAAAAACTTCTCCCTCGCTGAAATATGTTCATTTGCTGAAAATCAACAAAACCACGAAAAGTTCTTGTATTTGAAGATAAAATCTTTTTGCTTTGAAGAAGAAAGATCTAGCTGACTGAAATAAGTTCATAAGATGAAAACCAACAAAAATTGACAAGAACCACGAAAAGTTCTTGTATTTTAAGATAAAATCTTACGCGATTAAAGAAAAAACTTCTCCCTCGCTGAAATATGTTCATTTGCTGAAAATCAACAAAACCACGAAAAGTTCTTGTATTTTAAGATAAAATCTTTTTGCTTTCAAGAAGAAAGATCTCGCTGACTGAAATAAGTTCATTGGATGAAAACCAACAAAAATTGACAAAAACCACGAAAAGTTCTTGTATTTGAAGAAAAATCTTACGCTTTTAAAGAAAAAACTTCTCGCTCGCTGAAATATGTTCATTTGCTGAAAATCAACAAAACCACGAAAAGTTCTTGTATTTGAAGATAAAATCTTTTTGCTTTGAAGAAGAAAGATCTAGCTGACTGAAATAAGTTCATAAGATGAAAACCAACAAAAATTGACAAGAACCACGAAAAGTTCTTGTATTTTAAGATAAAATCTTACGCTTTTAAAGGAAAAACTTCTCGCTCGCTGAAATATGTTCATTTGGTGAAAATCAACAAAACCACGAAAAGTTCTTGTAGTTGAAGATAAAATCTTTTTGCTTTCAAGAAGAAAGATCCAGCTGACTGAAATAAGTTCATTGGATGAAAACCAACAAAAATTGACAAGAACCACGAAAAGTTCTTGTATTTTAAGATAAAATCTTACGCTTTTAAAGAAAAAACTTCTCGCTCGCTGAAATATGTTCATTTGCTGAAAATCAACAAAACCACGAAAAGTTCTTGTATTTGAAGATAAAATCTTTTTGCTTTGAAGAAGAAAGATCTAGCTGACTGAAATAAGTTCATGAGATGAAATCCAACAAAAATTGACAAGAACCACGAAAAGTTCTTGTATTTTAAGATAAAATCTTACGCTATTAAAGAAAAAAGTTCTCGCTCGCTGAAATATGTTCATTTGCTGAAAATCAACAAAACCACGAAAAGTTCTTGTATTTGAAGATAAAATCTTTTTGCTTTGAAGAAGAAAGATCGAGCTGACTGAAATAAGTTCATTTGATGAAAACCAACGAAGATTGACAAGAACCACGAAAAGTTTTTGTATTTTAAGATTAAATCTGATGCTATTAAAGAAAAAACTTCCAGCTCGCTGAAATATGTTCATTTGCTGAAAATCAACAAAACCACGAAATGTTCTTGTATTTGAAGATAAAATCTTTTTGCTTTCAAGAAGAAAGATCTAGCTGACTGAAATAAGTTCATTGGATGAAAACCAACAAAAATTGACAAGAACCACGAAAAGTTCTTGTATTTTAAGATAAAATCTGACGCTAATAAAGAAAAAACTTCTCGCTCGCTGAAATATGTTCATTTGCTGAAAATCAACAAAACCACGAAAAGTTCTTGTATTTTAAGCTAAAATCTGACGCTTTTAAAGAAAAAACTTCTCGCTCGCTGAAATATGTTCATTTGCTGAAAATCAACAAAACCACGAAAAGTTCTTGCATTTGAAGATTAAATCTTTTTGCTTTCAAGAAGAAAGATCTGGCTGACTGAAATAAGTTCATTGGATGAAAGCCAACAAAAATTGACAAGAACCACGAAAAGTTCTTGTATTTTATGATAAAATCTGACGCGATTAAAGAAAAAACTTCTCCCTCGCTGAAATATGTTCATTTGCTGAAAATCAACAAAACCACGAAAAGTTCTTGTATTTGAAGATAAAATCTTTTTGCTTTCAAGAAGAAAGATCTAGCTGACTGAAATAAGTTCATTGGATGAAAACCAACAAAAATTGACAAGAACCACGAAAAGTTCTTGTATTTTAAGATAAAATTTGACGCTAATAAAGAAAAAACTTCTCGCTCGCTGAAATATGTTCATTTGCTGAAAATCAACAAAACCACGAAAAGTTCTTGTATTTTAAGCTAAAATCTGACGCTTTTAAAGAAAAAACTTCTCGCTCGCTGAAATATGTTCATTTGCTGAAAATCAACAAAACCACGAAAAGTTCTTGTATTTGAAGATAAAATCTTTTTGCTTTCAAGAAGAAAGATCTGGCTGACTGAAATAAGTTCATTGGATGAAAGCCAACAAAAATTGACAAGAACCACGAAAAGTTCTTGTATTTTAAGATAAAATCTGACGCTAATAAAGAAAAAACTTCTCCCTCGCTGAAATATGTTCATTTGCTGAAAATCAACAAAACCACGAAAAGTTCTTGTATTTGAAGATAAAATCTTTTTGCTTTCAAGAAGAAAGATCTAGCTGACTGAAATAAGTTCATAAGATGAAAACCAACAAAAATTGACAAGAACCACGAAAAGTTCTTGTATTTTAAGATAAAATCTTACGCTATTAAAGAAAAAACTTCTCGCTCGCTGAAATATGTTCATTTGCTGAACAGCAACAAAACCACGAAAAGTTCTTGTATTTGAAGATAAAATCTTTTTGCTTTGAAGAAGAAAGATCGAGCTGACTGAAATAAGTTCATTTGATGAAAATCAACAAAAATTGACAAGAACCACGAAAAGTTTTTTTATTTTAAGATTAAATCTGACGCTATTAAAGAAAAAACTTCCAGCTCGCTGAAATATGTTCATTTGCTGAAAATCAACAAAACCACGAAAAGTTCTTGTATTTGAAGATAAAATCTTTTTGCTTTCAAGAAGAAAGATCTAGCTGACTGAAATAAGTTCATTGGATGAAAACCAACAAAAATTGACAAGAACCACGAAAAGTTCTTGTATTTATGATAAAATCTGACGCTAACAAAGAAAAAACTTCTCGCTCGCTGAAATATGTTCATTTGCTGAAAATCAACAAAACCACGAAAAGTTCTTGTATTTTAAGCTAAAATCTGACGCTTTTAAAGAAAAAACTTCTCGCTCGCTGAAATATGTTCATTTGCTGAAAATCAACAAATCCACGAAAAGTTCTTGTATTTGAAGATAAAATCTATTTGCTTTCAAGAAGAAAGATCTGGCTGACTGAAATAAGTTCATTGGATGAAAGCCAACAAAAATTGACAAGAACCACGAAAAGTTCTTGTATTTTAAGATAAAATCTTACGCTTTTAAAGGAAAATCTTCTCGCTCGCTGAAATATGTTCATTTGCTGAAAATCAACAAAACCACGAAAAGTTCTTGTAGTTGAAGATAAAATCTTTTTGCTTTCAAGAAGAAAGATCCAGCTGACTGAAATAAGTTCATTGGATGAAAACCAACAAAAATTGACAAGAACCACGAAAAGTTCTTGTATTTTAAGATAAAATCTTACGCTTTTAAAGAAAAAACTTCTCGCTCGCTGAAATATGTTCATTTGCTGAACATCAACAAAACCACGAAAAGTTCTTGTATTTGAAGATAAAATCTTTTTGCTTTGAAGAAGAAAGATCGAGCTGACTGAAATAAGTTCATTTGATGAAAATCAACAAAAATTGACAAGAACCACGAAAAGTTTTTTTATTTTAAGATTAAATCTGACGCTATTAAAGAAAAAACTTCCAGCTCGCTGATATATGTTCATTTGCTGAAAATCAACAAAACCACGAAAAGTTCTTGTATTTGAAGATAAAATCTTTTTGCTTTCAAGAAGAAAGATCTAGCTGACTGAAATAAGTTCATTGGATGAAAACCAACAAAAATTGACAAGAACCACGAAAAGTTCTTGTATTTATGATAAAATCTGACGCTAACAAAGAAAAAACTTCTCGCTCGCTGAAATATGTTCATTTGCTGAAAATCAACAAAACCACGAAAAGTTCTTGTATTTTAAGCTAAAATCTGACGCTTTTAAAGAAAAAACTTCTCGCTCGCTGAAATATGTTCATTTGCTGAAAATCAACAAATCCACGAAAAGTTCTTGTATTTGAAGATAAAATCTATTTGCTTTCAAGAAGAAAGATCTGGCTGACTGAAATAAGTTCATTGGATGAAAGCCAACAAAAATTGACAAGAACCACGAAAAGTTCTTGTATTTTAAGATAAAATCTTACGCTTTTAAAGGAAAAACTTCTCGCTCGCTGAAATATGTTCATTTGCTGAAAATCAACAAAACCACGAAAAGTTCTTGTAGTTGAAGATAAAATCTTTTTGCTTTCAAGAAGAAAGATCCAGCTGACTGAAATAAGTTCATTGGATGAAAACCAACAAAAATTGACAAGAACCACGAAAAGTTCTTGTATTTTAAGATAAAATCTTACGCTTTTAAAGAAAAAACTTCTCGCTCGCTGAAATATGTTCATTTGCTGAAAATCAACAAAACCACGAAAATTTCTTGTTTTTGAAGATAAAATCTTTTTGCTTTGAAGAAGAAAGATCGAGCTGACTGAAATAAGTTCATAAGATGAAAACCAACAAAAATTGACAAGAACCACGAAAAGTTCTTGTATTTTAAGATAAAATCTTACGCTATTAAAGAAAAAACTTCTCGCTCGCTGAAATATGTTCATTTGCTGAAAATCAACAAAACCACGAAAAGTTCTTGTATTTGAAGATAAAATCTTTTTGCTTTGAAGAAGAAAGATCGAACTGACTGAAATAAGTTCATTTGATGAAAATCAACAAAAATTGACAAGAACCACGAAAAGTTTTTGTATTTTAAGATTAAATCTGACGCTATTAAAGAAAAAACTTCTCGCTCGCTGAAATATGTTCATTTGCTGAAAATCAACAAAACCACGAAAAGTTCTTGTATTTGAAGATAAAATCTTTTTGCTTTCAAGAAGAAAGATCGAGCTGACTGAAATAAGTTCATTGGATGAAAACCAACAAAAATTGACAAGAACCACGAAAAGTTCTTGTATTTTAAGATAAAATCTGACGCTAATAAAGAAAAAACTTCTCGCTCGCTGAAATATGTTCATTTGCTGAAAATCAACAAAACCACGAAAAGTTCTTGTATTTTAAGGTAAAATCTGACGCTTTTAAAGAAAAAACTTCTCGCTCGCTGAAATATGTTCATTTGCTGAAAATCAACAAAACCACGAAAAGTTCTTGTATTTGAAGATAAAATCTTTTTGCTTTCAAGAAGAAAGATCTGGCTGACTGAAATAAGTTCATTGGATGAAAGCCAACAAAAATTGACAAGAACCACGAAAAGTTCTTGTATTTTAAGATAAAATCTTACGCTATTAAAGAAAAAACTTCTCGCTCGCTGAAATATGTTCATTTGCTGAAAATCAACAAAACCACGAAAAGTTCTTGTATTTGAAGATAAAATCTTTTTGCTTTGAAGAAGAAAGATCGAGCTGACTGAAATAAGTTCATTTGATGAAAATCAACAAAAATTGACAAGAACCACGAAAAGTTTTTGTATTTTAAGATTAAATCTGACGCTATTAAAGAAAAAACTTCCAGCTCGCTGAAATATGTTCATTTGCTGAAAATCAACAAAACCACGAAAAGTTCTTGTATTTGAAGATAAAATCTTTTTGCTTTCAAGAAGAAAGATCGAGCTGACTGAAATAAGTTCATTGGATGAAAACCAACAAAAATTGACAAGAACCACGAAAAGTTCTTGTATTTTAAGATAAAATCTGACACTAATAAAGAAAAAACTTCTCGCTCGCTGAAATATGTTCATTTGCTGAAAATCAACAAAACCACGAAAAGTTCTTGTATTTTAAGCTAAAATCTGACGCTTTTAAAGAAAAAACTTCTCGCTCGCTGAAATATGTTCATTTGCTGAAAATCAACAAAACCACGAAAAGTTCTTGTATTTGAAGATAAAATCTTTTTGCTTTCAAGAAGAAAGATCTGGCTGACTGAAATAAGTTCATTGGATGAAAGCCAACAAAAATTGACAAGAACCACGAAAAGTTCTTGTATTTTAAGATAAAATCTGACGCGATTAAAGAAAAAACTTCTCCCTCGCTGAAATATGTTCATTTGCTGAAAATCAACAAAACCACGAAAAGTTCTTGTATTTTAAGCTAAAATCTGACGCTTTTAAAGAAAAAACTTCTCGCTCGCTGAAATATGTTCATTTGCTGAAAATCAACAAAACCACGAAAAGTTCTTGTATTTGAAGATAAAATCTTTTTGCTTTCAAGAAGAAAGATCTGGCTGACTGAAATAAGTTCATTGGATGAAAGCCAACAAAAATTGACAAGAACCACGAAAAGTTCTTGTATTTTAAGATAAAATCTGACGCTAATAAAGAAAAAACTTCTCGCTCGCTGAAATATGTTCATTTGCTGAAAATCAACAAAACCACGAAAAGTTCTTGTATTTGAAGATAAAATCTTTTTGCTTTCAAGAAGAAAGATCAAGCTGACTGAAATAAGTTCATTGGATGAAAACCAACAAAAATTGACAAGAAACACGAAAAGTTCTTGTATTTTAAGATAAAATCTTACGCTTTTAAAGAAAAAACTTCTTGCTCGCTGAAATATGTTCATTTGCTGAAAATCAACAAAACCACGAAAAGTTCATGTATTTGAAGATAAAATCTTTTTGCTTTGAAGAAGAAAGATCGAGCTGACTGAAATAAGTTCATTTGATGAAAATCAACAAAAATTGACAAGAACCACGAAAAGTTTTTGTATTTTAAGATTAAATCTGACGCTATTAAAGAAAAAACTTCCAGCTCGCTGAAATATGTTCATTTGCTGAAAATCAACAAAACCACGAAAAGTTCTTGTATTTGAAGATAAAATCTTTTTGCTTTCAAGAAGAAAGATCTGGCTGACTGAAATAAGTTCATTGGATGAAAGCCAACATAAATTGACAAGAACCACGAAAAGTTCTTGTATTTTAAGATAAAATCTTACGCGATTAAAGAAAAAACTTCTCCCTCGCTGAAATATGTTCATTTGCTGAAAATCAACAAAACCACGAAAAGTTCTTGTATTTGAAGATAAAATCTTTTTGCTTTCAAGAAGAAAGATCTAGCTGACTGAAATAAGTTCATTGGATGAAAACCAACAAAAATTGACAAGAACCACGAAAAGTTCTTGTATTTTAAGAAAAATCTTACGCTTTTAAAGAAAAAACTTCTCGCTCGCTGAAATATGTTCATTTGCTGAAAATCAACAAAACCACGAAAAGTTCTTGTATTTGAAGATAAAATCTTTTTGCTTTGAAGAAGAAAGATCTAGCTGACTGAAATAAGTTCATAAGATGAAAACCAACAAAAATTGACAAGAACCACGAAAAGTTCTTGTATTTTAAGATAAAATCTTACGCAAATGAAGAAAAAACTTCTAGCTCGCTGAAATATGTTCATTTGCTGAAAATCAACAAAACCACGAAAAGTTCTTGTATTTGAAGATAAAATCTTTTTGCTTTCAAGAAGAAAGATCGAGCTGACTGAAATAAGTTGATGGGATGAACACCAACAAAAATTGACAGCAACCACGAAAAGTTCTTGTATTTTAAGATAAAATCTGACGCTATTAAAGAAAAAACTTCTCCCTCGCTGAAATATGTTCATTTGCTGAAAATCAACAAAACCACGAAAAGTTCTTGTATTTGAAGATAAAATCTTTTTGCTTTAAAGAAGAAAGATGCAGCTGACTGAAATAAGTTCATTTGATGTAAATCAACAAAAATTGACAAGAACCACGAAAATTTTTTGTATTTTAAGATAAAATCTGACGCTATTAAAGAAAAAAGTTCTCGCTCGCTGAAATATGTTCATTTGCTGAAAATCAACAAAATCACGAAAAGTTCTTGTATTTGAAGATAAAATCTTTTTGCTTTGAAGAAGAAAGATCTAGCTGAATGAAATAAGTTCATCAGATGAAAACCAACAAAAATTGACAAGAACCACGAAAAGTTCTTGTATTTTAAGATAAAATCTGACGCTAATCAAGAAAAAACTTCCAGCTCGCTGAAATATGTTCATTTGCTGAAAATCAACAAAACCACGAAAAGTTCTTGAATTTGAAGATAAAATCTTTCTGCTTTCAAGAAGAAAGATCTTGCTGACTGAAATAAGTTCATTGGATGAAAAATAACAAAAATTGACAAGAACTACGAAAAGTTCTTGTATTTTAAGCTAAAATCTGACGCTTTTAAAGAAAAAACTTCTCGCTCGCTGAAATATGTTCATTTGCTGAAAATCAACAAAACCACGAAAAGTTCTTGTATTTGAAGATAAAATCTTTTGCTTTCAAGAAGAAAGATCTAGCTGACTGAAATAAGTTCATAAGATGAAAACCAACAAAAATTGACAAGAACCACGAAAAGTTCTTGTATTTTAAGCTAAAATCTGACGCTTTTAAAGAAAAAACTTCTCGCTCGCTGAAATATGTTCATTTGCTGAAAATCAACAAAACCACGAAAAGTTCTTGTATTTGAAGATAAAATCTTTTTGCTTTCAAGAAGAAAGATCTAGCTGACTGAAATAAGTTCATAAGATGAAAACTGACAAAAATTGACAAGAACCACGAAAAGTTCCTGTATTTTAAGATAAAATCTAACGCTATTGAAGAAAAAACTTCTAGCTCGCTGAAATATGTTCATTTGCTGAAAATCAACAAAACCACGAAAAGTTCTTGTATTTGAAGGTAAAATCTTTTTGCTTTCAAGAAGAAAGATCGAGCTGACTGAAATAAGTTCATTGGATGAAAACCAACAAAAATTGACAAGAACCACGAAAAGTTCTTGTATTTTAAGATAAAATCTGACGCTTTTAAAGAAAAAACTTCTCGCTCGCTGAAATATGTTCATTTGCTGAAAATCAACAAAACCACGAAAAGTTCTTGTATTTGAAGATAAAATCTTTTTGCTTGAAAGAAGAAAGATCTAGCTGACTGAAATAAGTTCATTTGATGAAAATCAACAAAAATTGACAAGAACCACGAAAAGTTTTTGTATTTTAAGATAAAATCTGACGCTATTAAAGAAAAAACTTCTCGCTCGCTGAAATATGTTCATTTGCTGAAAATCAACAAAACCACGAAAAGTTCTTGTATTTGAAGATAAAATATTTTTGCTTTCAAGAAGAAAGATCTAGCTGACTGAAATAAGTTCATTGGATGAAAACCAACAAAAATTGACAAGAACCACGAAAAGTTCTTGTATTTTAAGATAAAATCTGACGCTAATAAAGAAAAAACTTCTCGCTCGCTGAAATATGTTCATTTGCTGAAAATCAACAAAACCACGAAAAGTTCTTGTATTTTAAGCTAAAATCTGACGCTTTTAAAGAAAAAACTTCTCGCTCGCTGAAATATGTTCATTTGCTGAAAATCAACAAAACCACGAAAAGTTCTTGTATTTGAAGATAAAATCTATTTGCTTTCAAGAAGAAAGATCTGGCTGACTGAAATAAGTTCATTGGATGAAAGCCAACATAAATTGACAAGAACCACGAAAAGTTCTTGTATTTTAAGATAAAATCTGACGCGATTAAAGAAAAAACTTCTCCCTCGCTGAAATATGTTCATTTGCTGAAAATCAACAAAACCACGAAAAGTTCTTGTATTTGAAGATAAAATCTTTTTGCTTTGAAGAAGAAAGATCTAGCTGACTGAAATAAGTTCATAAGATGAAAACCAACAAAAAGTGACAAGAACCACGAAAAGTTCTTGTATTTTAAGATAAAATCTTACGCTATTAAAGAAAAAACTTCTCCCTCGCTGAAATATGTTCATTTGCTGAAAATCAACAAAACCACGAAAAGTTCTTGTATTTGAAGATAAAATCTTTTTGCTTTGAAGCAGAAAGATCTAGCTGACTGAAATAAGTTCATAAGATGAAAACCAACAAAAATTGACAAGAACCACGAAAAGTTCTTGTATTTTAAGATAAAATCTTACGCGATTAAAGAAAAAACTTCTCCCTCGCTGAAATATGTTCATTTGCTGAAAATCAACAAAACCACGAAAAGTTCTTGTATTTGAAGATAAAATCTTTTTGCTTTCAAGAAGAAAGATCTAGCTGACTGAAATAAGTTCATTGGATGAAAACCAACAAAAATTGACAAGAACCACGAAAAGTTCTTGTATTTTAAGAAAAATCTTACGCTTTTAAAGGAAAAACTTCTCGCTCGCTGAAATATGTTCATTTGCTGAAAATCAACAAAACCACGAAAAGTTCTTGTATTTGAAGATAAAATCTTTTTGCTTTGAAGAAGAAAGATCTAGCTGACTGAAATAAGTTCATAAGATGAAAACCAACAAAAATTGACAAGAACCACGAAAAGTTCTTGTATTTTAAGATAAAATCTGACGCTATTAAAGAAAAAACTTCTCGCTCGCTGAAATATGTTCATTTGCTGAAAATCAACAAAACCACGAAAAGTTCTTGTATTTGAAGATAAAACCTTTTTGCTTTGAAGAAGAAAGATCTAGCTGACTGAAATAAGTTCATTGGATGAAAAGCAACAAAAATTGACAAGAACCACGAAAAGTTCTTGTATTTTAAGATAAAATCTGACGCGATTAATGAAAAAACTTCTCCCTCGCTGAAATATGTTCATTTGCTGAAAATCAACAAAACCATGAAAAGTTCTTGTATTTGAAGATAAAATCTTTTTGCTTTGAAGAAGAAAGATCTAGCTGACTGAAATAAGTTCATAAGATGAAAACCAACAAAAATTGACAAGAACCACGAAAAGTTCTTGTATTTTAAGATAAAATCTTACGCAAATGAAGAAAAAACTTCTAGCTCGCTGAAATATGTTCATTTGCTGAAAATCAACAAAACCACGAAAAGTTCTTGTATTTGAAGATAAAATCTTTTTGCTTTCAAGAAGAAAGATCGAGCTGACTGAAATAAGTTGATGGGATGAACACCAACAAAAATTGACAACAACCACGAAAAGTTCTTGTATTTTAAGATAAAATCTGACGCTATTAAAGAAAAAACTTCTCCCTCGCTGAAATATGTTCATTTGCTGAAAATCAACAAAACCACGAAAAGTTCTTGTATTTGAAGATAAAATCTTTTTGCTTTAAAGAAGAAAGATGCAGCTGACTGAAGTAAGTTCATTTGATGTAAATCAAGAAAAATTGACAAGAACCACGAAAATTTTTTGTATTTTAAGATAAAATCTGACGCTATTAAAGAAAAAAGTTCTCGCTCGCTGAAATATGTTCATTTGCTGAAAATCAACAAAATCACGAAAAGTTCTTGTATTTGAAGATAAAATCTTTTTGCTTTGAAGAAGAAAGATCTAGCTGAATGAAATAAGTTCATCAGATGAAAACCAACAAAAATTGACAAGAACCACGAAAAGTTCTTGTATTTTAAGATAAAATCTTACGCTATTAAAGAAAAAACTTCCAGCTCGCTGAAATATGTTCATTTGCTGAAAATCAAGAAAACCACGAAAAGTTCTTGTATTTGAAGATAAAATCTTTTTGCTTTCAAGAAGAAAGATCTTGCTGACTGAAATAAGTTCATTGGATGAAAACCAACAAAAATTGACAAGAACCACGAAAAGTTCTTGTATTTTAAGATAAAATCTGACGCTAATCAAGAAAAAACTTCTCGCTCGCTGAAATATGTTCATTTGCTGAAAATCAACAAAACCACGAAAAGTTCTTGAATTTGAAGATAAAATCTTTCTGCTTTCAAGAAGAAAGATCTTGCTGACTGAAATAAGTTCATTGGATGAAAAATAACAAAAATTGACAAGAACTACGAAAAGTTCTTGTATTTTAAGCTAAAATCTGACGCTTTTAAAGAAAAAACTTCTCGCTCGCTGAAATATGTTCATTTGCTGAAAATCAACAAAACCACGAAAAGTTCTTGTATTTGAAGATAAAATCTTTTGCTTTCAAGAAGAAAGATCTAGCTGACTGAAATAAGTTCATAAGATGAAAACCAACAAAAATTGACAAGAACCACGAAAAGTTCTTGTATTTTAAGCTAAAATCTGACGCTTTTAAAGAAAAAACTTCTCGCTCGCTGAAATATGTTCATTTGCTGAAAATCAACAAAACCACGAAAAGTTCTTGTATTTGAAGATAAAATCTTTTTGCTTTCAAGAAGAAAGATCTAGCTGACTGAAATAAGTTCATAAGATGAAAACTGACAAAAATTGACAAGAACCACGAAAAGTTCCTGTATTTTAAGATAAAATCTAACGCTATTGAAGAAAAAACTTCTAGCTCGCTGAAATATGTTCATTTGCTGAAAATCAACAAAACCACGAAAAGTTCTTGTATTTGAAGGTAAAATCTTTTTGCTTTCAAGAAGAAAGATCCAGCTGACTGAAATAAGTTCATTGGATGAAAACCAACAAAAATTGACAAGAACCACGAAAAGTTCTTGTATTTTAAGATAAAATCTGACGCTTTTAAAGAAAAAACTTCTCGCTCGCTGAAATATGTTCATTTGCTGACAATCAACAAAACCACGAAAAGTTCTTGTATTTGAAGATAAAATCTTTTTGCTTGAAAGAAGAAAGATCTAGCTGACTGAAATAAGTTCATTTGATGAAAATCAACAAAAATTGACAAGAACCACGAAAAGTTTTTGTATTTTAAGATAAAATCTGACGCTATTAAAGAAAAAACTTCTCGCTCCCTGAAATATGTTCATTTGCTGAAAATCAACAAAACCACGAAAAGTTCTTGTATTTGAAGATAAAATCTTTTTGCTTTGAAGAAGAAAGATCGAGCTGACTGAAATAAGTTCATAAGATGAAAAGCAACAAAAATTGACAAGAACCACAAAAAGTTCTTGTATTTTAAGATAAAATCTGACGCTATTAAAGAAAAAACTTCTCCCTCGCTGAAATATGTTCATTTGCTGAAAATCAACAAAACCACGAAAAGTTCTTGTATTTGAATATAAAATCTTTTTGCCTTCAAGAAGAAAGATCCAGCTGACTGAAATAATTTCATTGGATGAAAAACAACAAAAATTGACAAGAACCACGAAAAGTTCTTGTATTTTAAGATAAAATCTGACGCTATTAAAGAAAAAACTTCTCCCTCGCTGAAATATGTTCATTTGCTGAAAATCAACAAAACCACAAAAAGTTCTTGTATTTGAAGATAAAATCTTTTTGCTTTGAAGAAGAAAGTTCCAGCTGACTGAAATAAGTTCATAAGATGAAAACCAACAAAAATTGACAAGAACCACGAAAAGTTCTTGTATTTTAAGATAAAATCTGACGCTTTTAAAGAAAAAACTTCTCGCTCGCTGAAATATGTTCATTTGCTGAAAATCAACAAAACCACGAAAAGTTCTTGTATTTGAATATAAAATCTTTTTGCCTTCAAGAAGAAAGATCCAGCTGACTGAAATAATTTCATTGGATGAAAAACAACAAAAATTGACAAGAACCACGAAAAGTTCTTGTATTTTAAGATAAAATCTGACGCTATTAAAGAAAAAACTTCTCCCTCGCTGAAATATGTTCATTTGCTGAAAATCAACAAAACCACAAAAAGTTCTTGTATTTGAAGATAAAATCTTTTTGCTTTGAAGAAGAAAGTTCCAGCTGACTGAAATAAGTTCATAAGATGAAAACCAACAAAAATTGACAAGAACCACGAAAAGTTCTTGTATTTTAAGATAAAATCTGACGCTTTTAAAGAAAAAACTTCTCGCTCGCTGAAATATGTTCAATTGCTGAAAATCAACAAAACCACGAAAGGTTCTTGTATTTGAAGATAAAATCTTTTTGCTTTGAAGAAGAAAGATCTCGCTGACTGAAATAGGTTTATTGGATGAAAACCAACAAAAATTGACAAGAACCACGAAAAGTTCTTGTATTTTAAGATAAAATCTGATGCTTTTAAAGAAAAAACTTCTCGCTCGCTGAAATATGTTCATTTGCTGAAAATCAACAAAACCACGAAAAGTTCTTGTATTTGAAGATAAAATCTTTTTGCTTGAAAGAAGAAAGATCTGGCTGACTGAAATAAGTTAATTTGATGAAAATCAACAAAAATTGACAAGAACCACGAAAAGTTTTTGTATTTTAAGATAAAATCTGACGCTATTAAAGAAAAAACTTCTCGCTCCCTGAAATATGTTCATTTGCTGAAAATCAACAAAACCACGAAAAGTTCTTGTATTTGAAGATAAAATCTTTTTGCTTTGAAGAAGAAAGATCTAGCTGACTGAAATAAGTTCATCAGATGAAAACCAACAAAAATTGACAAGAACCACGAAAAGTTCTTGTATTTTAAGATAAAATCTGACGCTATTAAAGAAAAAACTTCTCGCTCGCTGAAATATGTTCATTTGCTGAAAATCAACAAAACCACGAAAAGTTCTTGCATTTGAAGATAAAACCTTTTTGCTTTGAAGAAGAAAGATCTAGCTGACTGAAATAAGTTCATTGGATGAAAAGCAACAAAAATTGACAAGAACCACGAAAAGTTCTTGTATTTTAAGATAAAATCTGACGCGATTAATGAAAAAACTTCTCCCTCGCTGAAATATGTTCATTTGCTGAAAATCAACAAAACCATGAAAAGTTCTTGTATTTGAAGATAAAATCTTTTTGCTTTGAAGAAGAAAGATCTAGCTGACTGAAATAAGTTCATCAGATGAAAACCAACAAAAATTGACAAGAACCACGAAAAGTTCTTGTATTTTAAGATAAAATCTTACGCAAATGAAGAAAAAACTTCTAGCTCGCTGAAATATGTTCATTTGCTGAAAATCAACAAAACCACGAAAAGTTCTTGTATTTGAAGATAAAATCTTTTTGCTTTCAAGAAGAAAGATCGAGCTGACTGAAATAAGTTGATGGGATGAACACCAACAAAAATTGACAACAACCACGAAAAGTTCTTGTATTTGAAGATAAAATCTTTTTGCTTTAAAGAAGAAAGATGCAGCTGACTGAAGTAAGTTCATTTGATGTAAATCAAGAAAAATTGACAAGAACCACGAAAATTTTTTGTATTTTAAGATAAAATCTGACGCTATTAAAGAAAAAAGTTCTCGCTCGCTGAAATATGTTCATTTGCTGAAAATCAACAAAATCACGAAAAGTTCTTGTATTTGAAGATAAAATCTTTTTGCTTTGAAGAAGAAAGTTCCAGCTGACTGAAATAAGTTCATAAGATGAAAACCAACAAAAATTGACAAGAACCACGAAAAGTTCTTGTATTTTAAGATAAAATCTGACGCTTTTAAAGAAAAAACTTCTCGCTCGCTGAAATATGTTCATTTGCTGAAAATCAACAAAACCACGAAAGGTTCTTGTATTTGAAGATAAAATCTTTTTGCTTTGAAGAAGAAAGATCTCGCTGACTGAAATAGGTTTATTGGATGAAAACCAACAAAAATTGACAAGAACCACGAAAAGTTCTTGTATTTTAAGATAAAATCTGATGCTTTTAAAGAAAAAACTTCTCGCTCGCTGAAATATGTTCATTTGCTGAAAATCAACAAAACCACGAAAAGTTCTTGTATTTGAAGATAAAATCTTTTTGCTTGAAAGAAGAAAGATCTGGCTGACTGAAATAAGTTAATTTGATGAAAATGAACAAAAATTGACAAGAACCACGAAAAGTTTTTGTATTTTAAGATAAAATCTGACGCTATTAAAGAAAAAACTTCTCGCTCCCTGAAATATGTTCATTTGCTGAAAATCAACAAAACCACGAAAAGTTCTTGTATTTGAAGATAAAATCTTTTTGCTTTGAAGAAGAAAGATCTAGCTGACTGAAATAAGTTCATAAGATGAAAACCAACAAAAATTGACAAGAACCACGAAAAGTTCTTGTATTTTAAGATAAAATCTTACGCTTTTAAAGGAAAAACTTCTCGCTCGCTGAAATATGTTCATTTGCTGAAAATCAACAAAACCACGAAAAGTTCTTGTATTTGAAGATAAAATCTTTTTGGTTTGAAGAAGAAAGATCTAGCTGACTGAAATAAGTTCATAAGATGAAAACCAACAAAAATTGACAAGAACCACGAAAAGTTCTTGTATTTTAAGATAAAATCTGACGCTATTAAAGAAAAAACTTCTCGCTCGCTGAAATATGTTCATTTGCTGAAAATCAACAAAACCACGAAAAGTTCTTGCATTTGAAGATAAAACCTTTTTGCTTTGAAGAAGAAAGATCTAGCTGACTGAAATAAGTTCATTGGATGAAAAGCAACAAAAATTGACAAGAACCACGAAAAGTTCTTGTATTTTAAGATAAAATCTGACGCGATTAATGAAAAAACTTCTCCCTCGCTGAAATATGTTCATTTGCTGAAAATCAACAAAACCATGAAAAGTTCTTGTATTTGAAGATAAAATCTTTTTGCTTTGAAGAAGAAAGATCTAGCTGACTGAAATAAGTTCATAAGATGAAAACCAACAAAAATTGACAAGAACCACGAAAAGTTCTTGTATTTTAAGATAAAATCTTACGCAAATGAAGAAAAAACTTCTAGCTCGCTGAAATATGTTCATTTGCTGAAAATCAACAAAACCACGAAAAGTTCTTGTATTTGAAGATAAAATCTTTTTGCTTTCAAGAAGAAAGATCGAGCTGACTGAAATAAGTTGATGGGATGAACACCAACAAAAATTGACAACAACCACGAAAAGTTCTTGTATTTGAAGATAAAATCTTTTTGCTTTAAAGAAGAAAGATGCAGCTGACTGAAGTAAGTTCATTTGATGTAAATCAAGAAAAATTGACAAGAACCACGAAAATTTTTTGTATTTTAAGATAAAATCTGACGCTATTAAAGAAAAAAGTTCTCGCTCGCTGAAATATGTTCATTTGCTGAAAATCAACAAAATCACGAAAAGTTCTTGTATTTGAAGATAAAATCTTTTTGCTTTGAAGAAGAAAGATCTAGCTGAATGAAATAAGTTCATCAGATGAAAACCAACAAAAATTGACAAGAACCACGAAAAGTTCTTGTATTTTAAGATAAAATCTTACGCTATTAAAGAAAAAACTTCCAGCTCGCTGAAATATGTTCATTTGCTGAAAATCAAGAAAACCACGAAAAGTTCTTGTATTTGAAGATAAAATCTTTTTGCTTCCAAGAAGAAAGATCTTGCTGACTGAAATAAGTTCATTGGATGAAAACCAACAAAAATTGACAAGAACCACGAAAAGTTCTTGTATTTTAAGATAAAATCTGACGCTAATCAAGAAAAAACTTCTCGCTCGCTGAAATATGTTCATTTGCTGAAAATCAACAAAACCACGAAAAGTTCTTGAATTTGAAGATAAAATCTTTCTGCTTTCAAGAAGAAAGATCTTGCTGACTGAAATAAGTTCATTGGATGAAAAATAACAAAAATTGACAAGAACTACGAAAAGTTCTTGTATTTTAAGCTAAAATCTGACGCTTTTAAAGAAAAAACTTCTCGCTCGCTGAAATATGTTCATTTGCTGAAAATCAACAAAACCACGAAAAGTTCTTGTATTTGAAGATAAAATCTTTTGCTTTCAAGAAGAAAGATCTAGCTGACTGAAATAAGTTCATAAGATGAAAACCAACAAAAATTGACAAGAACCACGAAAAGTTCTTGTATTTTAAGCTAAAATCTGACGCTTTTAAAGAAAAAACTTCTCGCTCGCTGAAATATGTTCATTTGCTGAAAATCAACAAAACCACGAAAAGTTCTTGTATTTGAAGATAAAATCTTTTTGCTTTCAAGAAGAAAGATCTAGCTGACTGAAATAAGTTCATAAGATGAAAACTGACAAAAATTGACAAGAACCACGAAAAGTTCCTGTATTTTAAGATAAAATCTAACGCTATTGAAGAAAAAACTTCTAGCTCGCTGAAATATGTTCATTTGCTGAAAATCAACAAAACCACGAAAAGTTCTTGTATTTGAAGGTAAAATCTTTTTGCTTTCAAGAAGAAAGATCCAGCTGACTGAAATAAGTTCATTGGATGAAAACCAACAAAAATTGACAAGAACCACGAAAAGTTCTTGTATTTTAAGATAAAATCTGACGCTTTTAAAGAAAAAACTTCTCGCTCGCTGAAATATGTTCATTTGCTGACAATCAACAAAACCACGAAAAGTTCTTGTATTTGAAGATAAAATCTTTTTGCTTGAAAGAAGAAAGATCTAGCTGACTGAAATAAGTTCATTTGATGAAAATCAACAAAAATTGACAAGAACCACGAAAAGTTTTTGTATTTTAAGATAAAATCTGACGCTATTAAAGAAAAAACTTCTCGCTCCCTGAAATATGTTCATTTGCTGAAAATCAACAAAACCACGAAAAGTTCTTGTATTTGAAGATAAAATCTTTTTGCTTTGAAGAAGAAAGATCGAGCTGACTGAAATAAGTTCATAAGATGAAAAGCAACAAAAATTGACAAGAACCACAAAAAGTTCTTGTATTTTAAGATAAAATCTGACGCTATTAAAGAAAAAACTTCTCCCTCGCTGAAATATGTTCATTTGCTGAAAATCAACAAAACCACGAAAAGTTCTTGTATTTGAATATAAAATCTTTTTGCCTTCAAGAAGAAAGATCCAGCTGACTGAAATAATTTCATTGGATGAAAAACAACAAAAATTGACAAGAACCACGAAAAGTTCTTGTATTTTAAGATAAAATCTGACGCTATTAAAGAAAAAACTTCTCCCTCGCTGAAATATGTTCATTTGCTGAAAATCAACAAAACCACAAAAAGTTCTTGTATTTGAAGATAAAATCTTTTTGCTTTGAAGAAGAAAGTTCCAGCTGACTGAAATAAGTTCATAAGATGAAAACCAACAAAAATTGACAAGAACCACGAAAAGTTCTTGTATTTTAAGATAAAATCTGACGCTTTTAAAGAAAAAACTTCTCGCTCGCTGAAATATGTTCATTTGCTGAAAATCAACAAAACCACGAAAAGTTCTTGTATTTGAATATAAAATCTTTTTGCCTTCAAGAAGAAAGATCCAGCTGACTGAAATAATTTCATTGGATGAAAAACAACAAAAATTGACAAGAACCACGAAAAGTTCTTGTATTTTAAGATAAAATCTGACGCTATTAAAGAAAAAACTTCTCCCTCGCTGAAATATGTTCATTTGCTGAAAATCAACAAAACCACAAAAAGTTCTTGTATTTGAAGATAAAATCTTTTTGCTTTGAAGAAGAAAGTTCCAGCTGACTGAAATAAGTTCATAAGATGAAAACCAACAAAAATTGACAAGAACCACGAAAAGTTCTTGTATTTTAAGATAAAATCTGACGCTTTTAAAGAAAAAACTTCTCGCTCGCTGAAATATGTTCATTTGCTGAAAATCAACAAAACCACGAAAGGTTCTTGTATTTGAAGATAAAATCTTTTTGCTTTGAAGAAGAAAGATCTCGCTGACTGAAATAGGTTTATTGGATGAAAACCAACAAAAATTGACAAGAACCACGAAAAGTTCTTGTATTTTAAGATAAAATCTGATGCTTTTAAAGAAAAAACTTCTCGCTCGCTGAAATATGTTCATTTGCTGAAAATCAACAAAACCACGAAAAGTTCTTGTATTTGAAGATAAAATCTTTTTGCTTGAAAGAAGAAAGATCTGGCTGACTGAAATAAGTTAATTTGATGAAAATCAACAAAAATTGACAAGAACCACGAAAAGTTTTTGTATTTTAAGATAAAATCTGACGCTATTAAAGAAAAAACTTCTCGCTCCCTGAAATATGTTCATTTGCTGAAAATCAACAAAACCACGAAAAGTTCTTGTATTTGAAGATAAAATCTTTTTGCTTTGAAGAAGAAAGATCCAGCTGACTGAAATACGTTCATAAGATGAAAACCAACAAAAATTGACAAGAACCACAAAAAGTTCTTGTATTTTAAGATAAAATCTGACGCTATTAAAGAAAAAACTTCTCCCTCGCTGAAATATGTTCATTTGCTGAAAATCAACAAAACCACGAAAAGTTCTTGTATTTGAAGGTAAAATCTTTTTGCTTTCAAGAAGAAAGATCCAGCTGACTGAAATAAGTTCATTGGATGAAAACCAACAAAAATTGACAAGAACCACGAAAAGTTCTTGTATTTTAAGATAAAATCTGACGCTTTTAAAGAAAAAACTTCTCGCTCGCTGAAATATGTTCATTTGCTGAAAATCAACAAAACCACGAAAAGTTCTTGTATTTGAAGATAAAATCTTTTTGCTTGAAAGAAGAAAGATCTAGCTGACTGAAATAAGTTCATTTGATGAAAATCAACAAAAATTGACAAGAACCACGAAAAGTTTTTGTATTTTAAGATAAAATCTGACGCTATTAAAGAAAAAACTTCTCGCTCCCTGAAATATGTTCATTTGCTGAAAATCAACAAAACCACAAAAAGTTCTTGTATTTGAAGATAAAATCTTTTTGCTTTGAAGAAGAAAGATCGAGCTGACTGAAATAAGTTCATAAGATGAAAAGCAACAAAAATTGACAAGAACCACAAAAAGTTCTTGTATTTTAAGATAAAATCTGACGCTATTAAAGAAAAAACTTCTCCCTCGCTGAAATATGTTCATTTGCTGAAAATCAACAAAACCACGAAAAGTTCTTGTATTTGAATATAAAATCTTTTTGCCTTCAAGAAGAAAGATCCAGCTGACTGAAATAATTTCATTGGATGAAAAACAACAAAAATTGACAAGAACCACGAAAAGTTCTTGTATTTTAAGATAAAATCTGACGCTATTAAAGAAAAAACTTCTCCCTCGCTGAAATATGTTCATTTGCTGAAAATCAACAAAACCACAAAAAGTTCTTGTATTTGAAGATAAAATCTTTTTGCTTTGAAGAAGAAAGTTCCAGCTGACTGAAATAAGTTCATAAGATGAAAACCAACAAAAATTGACAAGAACCACGAAAAGTTCTTGTATTTTAAGATAAAATCTGACGCTTTTAAAGAAAAAACTTCTCGCTCGCTGAAATATGTTCATTTGCTGAAAATCAACAAAACCACGAAAAGTTCTTGTATTTGAATATAAAATCTTTTTGCCTTCAAGAAGAAAGATCCAGCTGACTGAAATAATTTCATTGGATGAAAAACAACAAAAATTGACAAGAACCACGAAAAGTTCTTGTATTTTAAGATAAAATCTGACGCTATTAAAGAAAAAACTTCTCCCTCGCTGAAATATGTTCATTTGCTGAAAATCAACAAAACCACAAAAAGTTCTTGTATTTGAAGATAAAATCTTTTTGCTTTGAAGAAGAAAGTTCCAGCTGACTGAAATAAGTTCATAAGATGAAAACCAACAAAAATTGACAAGAACCACGAAAAGTTCTTGTATTTTAAGATAAAATCTGACGCTTTTAAAGAAAAAACTTCTCGCTCGCTGAAATATGTTCATTTGCTGAAAATCAACAAAACCACGAAAAGTTCTTGTATTTGAAGATAAAATCTTTTTGCTTTGAAGAAGAAAGTTCCAGCTGACTGAAATAAGTTCATAAGATGAAAACCAACAAAAATTGACAAGAACCACGAAAAGTTCTTGTATTTTAAGATAAAATCTGACGCTTTTAAAGAAAAAACTTCTCGCTCGCTGAAATATGTTCATTTGCTGAAAATCAACAAAACCACGAAAAGTTCTTGTATTTGAATATAAAATCTTTTTGCCTTCAAGAAGAAAGATCCAGCTGACTGAAATAATTTCATTGGATGAAAAACAACAAAAATTGACAAGAACCACGAAAAGTTCTTGTATTTTAAGATAAAATCTGACGCTATTAAAGAAAAAACTTCTCCCTCGCTGAAATATGTTCATTTGCTGAAAATCAACAAAACCACAAAAAGTTCTTGTATTTGAAGATAAAATCTTTTTGCTTTGAAGAAGAAAGTTCCAGCTGACTGAAATAAGTTCATAAGATGAAAACCAACAAAAATTGACAAGAACCACGAAAAGTTCTTGTATTTTAAGATAAAATCTGACGCTTTTAAAGAAAAAACTTCTCGCTCGCTGAAATATGTTCATTTGCTGAAAATCAACAAAACCACGAAAAGTTCTTGTATTTGAAGATAAAATCTTTTTGCTTGAAAGAAGAAAGATCTGGCTGACTGAAATAAGTTAATTTGATGAAAATCAACAAAAATTGACAAGAACCACGAAAAGTTTTTGTATTTTAAGATAAAATCTGACGCTATTAAAGAAAAAACTTCTCGCTCCCTGAAATATGTTCATTTGCTGAAAATCAACAAAACCACGAAAAGTTCATGTATTTGAAGATAAAATCTTTTTGCTTTGAAGAAGAAAGATCCAGCTGACTGAAATAAGTTCATAAGATGAAAACCAACAAAAATTGACAAGAACCACAAAAAGTTCTTGTATTTTAAGATAAAATCTGACGCTATTAAAGAAAAAACTTCTCGCTCGCTGAAATATGTTCATTTGCTGAAAATCAACAAAACCACGAAAAGTTCTTGTATTTGAAGATAAAATCTTTTTGCTTTGAAGAAGAAAGATCGAGCTGACTGAAATAAGCTTATTGGATTAAAACCAACAAAAATTGACAAGAACCATGAAAAGTTCTTATATTTTAAGATAAAATCTGACGCTATTAAAGAAAAAACTTCTCCCTCGCTGAAATATGTTCATTTGCTGAAAATCAACAAAACCACAAAAAGTTCTTGTATTTGAAGATAAAATCTTTTTGCTTTGAAGAAGAAAGTTCCAGCTGACTGAAATAAGTTCATAAGATGAAAACCAACAAAAATTGACAAGAACCACGAAAAGTTCTTGTATTTTAAGATAAAATCTGACGCTTTTAAAGAAAAAACTTCTCGCTCGCTGAAATATGATCATTTGCTGAAAATCAACAAAACCACGAAAAGTTCTTGTATTTGAAGATAAAATCTTTTTGCTTTGAAGAAGAAAGATCGAGCTGACTGAAATAAGTTCATTGGATGAAAACCAACAAAAATTGACAAGAACCACGAAAAGTTCTTGTATTTTAAAATAAAATCTGACGCGATTAAAGAAAAAACTTCTCGCTCGCTGAAATATGTTCATTTGCTGAAAATCAACAAAACCACGAAAAGTTCTTGTATTTGAAGATAAAATCTTTTTGCTTTGAAGAAGAAAGATCTAGCTGACTGAAATAAGTTCATTGGATGAAAACCAACAAAAATTGACAAGAACCACGAAAAGTTCTTGTATTTTAAGATAAAATCTGACGCTATTAAAGAAAAAACTTCTCGCTCGCTGAAATATGTTCATTTGCTGAAAATCAACAAAACCACGAAAAGTTCTTGTATTTGAAGATAAAATCTTTTTGCTTTGAAGAAGAAAGATCTAGCTGACTGAAATAAGTTCATTGCATGAAAACCAACAAGAATTGACAAGAACCACGAAAAGTTTTTGTATTTTAAATAAAATCTGACGCTATTAAAGAAAAAACTTCTCCCTCGCTGAAATATGTTCATTTGCTGAAAATCAACAAAACCACGAAAAGTTCTTGTATTTGAAGATAAAATCTTTTTGCTTTGAAGAAGAAAGATCCAGCTGACTGAAATAAGTTCATGAGATGAAAACTAACAAAAATTGACAAGAACCACGAAATGTTCTTGTATTTTAAGATAATATCTTACGCAATTGAAGAAAAAACTTCTAGCTCGCTGAAATATGTTCATTTGCTGAAAATCAACAAAACCACGAAAAGTTCTTGTGTTTGAAGATAAAATCTTTTTGCTTTCAAGAAAGATCCAGCTGACTGAAATAAGTTCATTGGATGAAAACCAACAAAAATTGACAAGAACCACGAAAAGTTCTTGTATTTTAAGATAAAATCTGACGCTATTAAAGAAAAAACTTCTCCCTCGCTGAAATATGTTCATTTGCTGAAAATCAACAAACCACGAAAAGTTCTGGTATTTGAATATAAAATCTTTTTGCTTTGAAGAAGAAAGATCTTGCTGACTGAAATAAGTTAATAAGATGAAAACCAACAAAAATTGACAAGAACCACGAAAAGTTATTGTATTTTAAGATAAAATCTGAGGCTTTTAAAGAAAAAACTACTCGCTCGCTGAAGTATGTTCATTTGCTGAAAATCAACAAAACCACGAAAAGTTCTTGTATTTGAAGATAAAATCTTTTTGCTTTGAAGAAGAAAGATCCAGCTGACTGAAATAAGTTCATAAGATGAAAAGCAACAAAAATTGACAAGAACCACGAAAAGTTCTTGTATTTTAAGATAAAATCTGACGCCATTAAAGAAAAAACTTCTCCCTCGCTGAAATATGTTAATTTGCTGAAAATCAACAAAACCACGAAAAGTTCTTGTATTTGAAGATAAAATATTTTTGCTTTGAAGAAGAAAGATCTAGCTGACTGAAATAAGTTCATCAGATGAAAACTAACAAAAATTGACAAGAACCACGAAAAGTTCTTGTATTTTAAGATAAAATCTTACGCTATTGAAGAAAAAACTTCGAGCTCGCTGAAATATGTTCCTTTGCTGAAAATCAACAAAACCACGAAAAGTTCTTGTATTTGAAGATAAAATCTTTTTGCTTTCAAGAAGAAAGATTGAGCTGACTGAAATAAGTTCATTGGATGAAAAACAACAAAAATTGACAAGAACCACGAAAAGTTCTTGCATTTTAAGATAAAATCTGACGCTTTTAAAGAAAAAACTTCTCGCTCGCTGAAATATGTTCATTTGCTAAAAATCAACAAAACCACGAAAAGTTCTTGTATTTGAAGATAAAATCTTTTTGCTTTGAAGAAGAAAGACCTAGCTGACTAAAATAAGTTCATAAGATGAAAAACAACAAAAATTGACGAGAACCACGAAAAGTTCTTGTATTTTAAGATAAAATCTGACGCTTTTAAAGAAAAAACTTCTCGCTCGCTGAAATATGTTCATTTGCTGAAAATCAACAAAACCACGAAAAGTTCTTGTATTTGAAGATAAAGTCTTTTTGCTTTCAAGAAGAAAGATCTAGCTGACTGAAATAAGTTCATTGGATGAAAACCAACAAAAATTGACAAGAACCACGAAAAGTTCTTGTATTTCAAAATAAAATCTGACGCGATTAAAGAAAAAACTTCTCGCTCGCTGAAATATGTTCATTTGCTGAAAATCAACAAAACCACGAAAAGTTCTTGTGTTTGAAGATAAAATCTTTTTACTTTGAAGAAGAAAGATCTAGCTGACTGAAATAAGTTCATTGGATGAAAACCAACAAAAATTGACAAGAACCACGAAAAGTTCTTGTATTTTAAGATAAAATCTGACGCTATTAAAGAAAAAACTTCTCCCTCGCTGAAATATGTTCATTTGCTGAAAATCAACAAAACCACGAAAAGTTCTTGTATTTGAAGATAAAATCTTTTTGCTTTGAAGAAGAAAGATCCAGCTGACTGAAATAAGTTCATGAGATGAAAACTAACAAAAATTTACAAGAACCACGAAATGTTCTTGTATTTTAAGATAATATCTTACGCAATTGAAGAAAAAACTTCTCGCTCGCTGAAATATGTTCATTTGCTGAAAATCAACAAAACCACGAAAAGTTCTTGTATTTGAAGATAAAATCTTTTTGCTTTCAAGAAAGATCCAGCTGACTGAAATAAGTTCATTGGATGAAAACCAACAAAAATTAACAAGAACCACGAAAAGTTCTTGTATTTTAAGATGAAATCTGACGCTATTAAAGAAAAAACTTCTCCCTCGCTGAAATATGTTCATTTGCTGAAAATTAACAAAACCACGAAAAGTTCTTGTATTTGAAGATAAAATCTTTTTGCTTTGAAGAAGAAAGATCTTGCTGACTGAAATAAGTTCATAAGATGAAAACCAACAAAAATTGACAAGAACCACGAAAAGTTCTTGTATTTTAAGATCAAATCTGACGCTTTTAAAGAACAAACTTCTCGCTCGCTGAAATATGTTCATTTGCTGAAAATTAACAAAACCACGAAAAGTTCTTGTATTTGAAGATAAAATCTTTTTGCTTTGAAGAAGAAAGATCTAGCTGACTGAAATAAGTTCATGAGATGAAAACCAACAAAAATTGACGAGAACCACGAAAAGTTCTTGTATTTTAAGATAAAATCTGACGCTTTTAAAGAAAAAACTTCTCGCTCGCTGAAATATGTTCATTTGCTGAAAATCAACAAAACCACGAAAAGTTCTTGTATTTGAAGATAAAGTCTTTTTGCTTTCAAGAAGAAAGATCCAGCTGACTGAAATAAGTTCATTGGATGAAAACCAACAAAAATTGACAAGAACCACGAAAAGTTCTTGTATTTTAAAATAAAATCTGACGCGATTAAAGAAAAAACTTCTCGCTCGCTGAAATATGTTCATTTGCTGAAAATCAACAAAACCACGAAAATTTCTTGTATTTGAAGATAAAATCTTTTTGCTTTGAAGAAGAAAGATCTAGCTGACTGAAATAAGTTCATTGGATGAAAACCAACAAAAATTGACAAGAACCACGAGAAGTTCTTGTATTTTAAGATAAAATCTGACGCTATTAAAGAAAAAACTTCTCCCTCGCTGAAATATGTTCATTTGCTGAAAATCAACAAAACCACAAAAAGTTCTTGTATTTGAAGATAAAATCTTTTTGCTTTGAAGAAGAAAGATCCAGCTGACTGAAATAAGTTCATGAGATGAAAACTAACAAAAATTGACAAGAACCACGAAATGTTCTTGTATTTTAAGATAATATCTTACGCAATTGAAGAAAAAACTTCCAGCTCGCTGAAATATGTTCATTTGCTGAAAGTCAACAAAACCACGAAAAGTTCTTGTATTTTAAGATAAAATCTGACGCTATTCAAGAAAAAACTTCTCCCTCACTGAAATATGTTCATTTGCTGAAAATCAACAAAACCACGAAAAGTTCTTGTATTTGAATATAAAATCTTTTTGCTTTGAAGAAGAAAGATCTTGCTGACTGAAATAAGTTAATAAGATGAAAACCAACAAAAATTGACAAGAACCACGAAAAGTTCTTGTATTTTAAGATAAAATCTGAGGCTTTTAAAGAAAAAACTACTCGCTCGCTGAAGTATGTTCATTTGCTGAAAATCAACAAAACCACGAAAAGTTCTTGTATTTGAAGATAAAATCTTTTTGCTTTGAAGAAGAAAGATCCAGCTGACTGAAATAAGTTCATAAGATGAAAAGCAACAAAAATTGACAAGAACCACGAAAAGTTCTTGTATTTTAAGATAAAATCTGACGCCATTAAAGAAAAAACTTCTCCCTCGCTGAAATATGTTAATTTGCTGAAAATCAACAAAACCACGAAAAGTTCTTGTATTTGAAGATAAAATATTTTTGCTTTGAAGAAGAAAGATCTAGCTGACTGAAATAAGTTCATCAGATGAAAACTAACAAAAATTGACAAGAACCACGAAAAGTTCTTGTATTTTAAGATAAAATCTTACGCTATTGAAGAAAAAACTTCGAGCTCGCTGAAATATGTTCCTTTGCTGAAAATCAACAAAACCACGAAAAGTTCTTGTATTTGAAGATAAAATCTTTTTGCTTTCAAGAAGAAAGATTGAGCTGACTGAAATAAGTTCATTGGATGAAAAACAACAAAAATTGACAAGAACCACGAAAAGTTCTTGCATTTTAAGATAAAATCTGACGCTTTTAAAGAAAAAACTTCTCGCTCGCTGAAATATGTTCATTTGCTAAAAATCAACAAAACCACGAAAAGTTCTTGTATTTGAAGATAAAATCTTTTTGCTTTGAAGAAGAAAGACCTAGCTGACTAAAATAAGTTCATAAGATGAAAAACAACAAAAATTGACGAGAACCACGAAAAGTTCTTGTATTTTAAGATAAAATCTGACGCTTTTAAAGAAAAAACTTCTCGCTCGCTGAAATATGTTCATTTGCTGAAAATCAACAAAACCACGAAAAGTTCTTGTATTTGAAGATAAAGTCTTTTTGCTTTCAAGAAGAAAGATCTAGCTGACTGAAATAAGTTCATTGGATGAAAACCAACAAAAATTGACAAGAACCACGAAAAGTTCTTGTATTTCAAAATAAAATCTGACGCGATTAAAGAAAAAACTTCTCGCTCGCTGAAATATGTTCATTTGCTGAAAATCAAGAAAACCACGAAAAGTTCTTGTGTTTGAAGATAAAATCTTTTTACTTTGAAGAAGAAAGATCTAGCTGACTGAAATAAGTTCATTGGATGAAAACCAACAAAAATTGACAAGAACCACGAAAAGTTCTTGTATTTTAAGATAAAATCTGACGCTATTAAAGAAAAAACTTCTCCCTCGCTGAAATATGTTCATTTGCTGAAAATCAACAAAACCACGAAAAGTTCTTGTATTTGAAGATAAAATCTTTTTGCTTTGAAGAAGAAAGATCCAGCTGACTGAAATAAGTTCATTGGATGAAAACCAACAAAAATTAACAAGAACCACGAAAAGTTCTTGTATTTTAAGATGAAATCTGACGCTATTAAAGAAAAAACTTCTCCCTCGCTGAAATATGTTCATTTGCTGAAAATTAACAAAACCACGAAAAGTTCTTGTATTTGAAGATAAAATCTTTTTGCTTTGAAGAAGAAAGATCTTGCTGACTGAAATAAGTTCATAAGATGAAAACCAACAAAAATTGACAAGAACCACGAAAAGTTCTTGTATTTTAAGATCAAATCTGACGCTTTTAAAGAACAAACTTCTCGCTCGCTGAAATATGTTCATTTGCTGAAAATTAACAAAACCACGAAAAGTTCTTGTATTTGAAGATAAAATCTTTTTGCTTTGAAGAAGAAAGATCTAGCTGACTGAAATAAGTTCATAAGATGAAAACCAACAAAAATTGACGAGAACCACGAAAAGTTCTTGTATTTTAAGATAAAATCTGACGCTTTTAAAGAAAAAACTTCTCGCTCGCTGAAATATGTTCATTTGCTGAAAATCAACAAAACCACGAAAAGTTCTTGTATTTGAAGATAAAGTCTTTTTGCTTTCAAGAAGAAAGATCCAGCTGACTGAAATAAGTTCATTGGATGAAAACCAACAAAAATTGACAAGAACCACGAAAAGTTCTTGTATTTTAAAATAAAATCTGACGCGATTAAAGAAAAAACTTCTCGCTCGCTGAAATATGTTCATTTGCTGAAAATCAACAAAACCACGAAAATTTCTTGTATTTGAAGATAAAATCTTTTTGCTTTGAAGAAGAAAGATCTAGCTGACTGAAATAAGTTCATTGGATGAAAACCAACAAAAATTGAGAAGAACCACGAGAAGTTCTTGTATTTTAAGATAAAATCTGACGCTATTAAAGAAAAAACTTCTCCCTCGCTGAAATATGTTCATTTGCTGAAAATCAACAAAACCACAAAAAGTTCTTGTATTTGAAGATAAAATCTTTTTGCTTTGAAGAAGAAAGATCCAGCTGACTGAAATAAGTTCATGAGATGAAAACTAACAAAAATTGACAAGAACCACGAAATGTTCTTGTATTTTAAGATAATATCTTACGCAATTGAAGAAAAAACTTCCAGCTCGCTGAAATATGTTCATTTGCTGAAAGTCAACAAAACCACGAAAAGTTCTTGTATTTTAAGATAAAATCTGACGCTATTCAAGAAAAAACTTCTCCCTCACTGAAATATGTTCATTTGCTGAAAATCAACAAAACCACGAAAAGTTCTTGTATTTGAATATAAAATCTTTTTGCTTTGAAGAAGAAAGATCTTGCTGACTGAATTAAGTTCATAAGATGAAAACCAACAAAAATTGACAAGAACCACGAAAAGTTCTTGTATTTTAAGATCAAATCTGACGCTTTTAAAGAACAAACTTCTCGCTCGCTGAAATATGTTCATTTGCTGAAAATCAACAAAACCACGAAAAGTTCTTGTATTTGAAGATAAAATCTTTTTGCTTTCAAGAAAGATCCAGCTGACTGAAATAAGTTCATTGGATGAAAACCAACAAAAATTGACAAGAACCACGAAAAGTTCTTGTATTTTAAGATAAAATCTGACGCTATTAAAGAAAAAACTTCTCCCTCGCTGAAATATGTTCATTTGCTGAAAATCAACAAAACCACGAAAAGTTCTGGTATTTGAATATAAAATCTTTTTGCTTTGAAGAAGAAAGATTTTGCTGACTGAAATAAGTTAATAAGATGAAAACCAACAAAAATCAACAAAACCACGAAAAGTTCTTGTATTTTAAGATAAAATCTTACGCTATTGAAGAAAAAACTTCGAGCTCGCTGAAATATGTTCATTTGCTGAAAATCAACAAAACCACGAAAAGTTCTTGTATTTGAAGATAAAATCTTTTTGCTTTCAAGAAAGATCCAGCTGACTGAAATAAGTTCATTGGATGAAAACCAACAAAAATTAACAAGAACCACGAAAAGTTCTTGTATTTTAAGATAAAATCTGACGCTATTAAAGAAAAAACTTCTCCCTCGCTGAAATATGTTCATTTGCTGAAAATCAACAAAACCACGAAAAGTTCTTGTATTTGAATATAAAATCTTTTTGCTTTCAAGAAGAAAGATCTTGCTGACTGAAATAAGTTCATAAGATGAAAACCAACAAAAATTGACAAGAACCACGAAAAGTTCTTGTATTTTAAGATCAAATCTGACGCTTTTAAAGAACAAACTTCTCGCTCGCTGAAATATGTTCATTTGCTGAAAATCAACAAAACCACGAAAAGTTCTTGTATTTGAAGATAAAATCTTTTTGCTTTGAAGAAGAAAGATCTAGCTGACTGAAATAAGTTCATAAGATGAAAACGAACAAAAATTGACGAGAACCACGAAAAGTTCTTGTATTTTAAGATAAAATCTGACGCTTTTAAAGAAAAAACTTCTCGCTCGCTGAAATATGTTCATTTGCTGAAAATCAACAAAACCACGAAAAGTTCTTGTATTTGAAGATAAAATCTTTTTGCTTTCAAGAAAGATCCAGCTGACTGAAATAAGTTCATTGGATGAAAACCAACAAAAATTGACAAGAACCACGAAAAGTTCTTGTATTTTAAGATAAAATCTGACGCTATTAAAGAAAAAACTTCTCCCTCGCTGAAATATGTTCATTTGCTGAAAATCAACAAAACCACGAAAAGTTCTTGTATTTGAATATAAAATCTTTTTGCTTTCAAGAAGAAAGATCTTGCTGACTGAAATAAGTTCATAAGATGAAAACCAACAAAAATTGACAAGAACCACGAAAAGTTCTTGTATTTTAAGATCAAATCTGACGCTTTTAAAGAACAAACTTCTCGCTCGCTGAAATATGTTCATTTGCTGAAAATCAACAAAACCACGAAAAGTTCTTGTATTTGAAGATAAAATCTTTTTGCTTTGAAGAAGAAAGATCTAGCTGACTGAAATAAGTTCATAAGATGAAAACCAACAAAAATTGACGAGAACCACGAAAAGTTCTTGTATTTTAAGATAAAATCTGACGCTTTTAAAGAAAAAACTTCTCGCTCGCTGAAATATGTTCATTTGCTGAAAATCAACAAAACCACGAAAAGTTCTTGTATTTGAAGATAAAATCTTTTTGCTTTCAAGAAAGATCCAGCTGACTGAAATAAGTTCATTGGATGAAAACCAACAAAAATTGACAAGAACCACGAAAAGTTCTTGTATTTTAAGATAAAATCTGACGCTATTAAAGAAAAAACTTCTCCCTCGCTGAAATATGTTCATTTGCTGAAAATCAACAAAACCACGAAAAGTTCTGGTATTTGAATATAAAATCTTTTTGCTTTGAAGAAGATAGATCTTGCTGACTGAAATAAGTTAATAAGATGAAAACCAACAAAAATTGACAAGAACCACGAAAAGTTCTTGTATTTTAAGATAAAATCTTACGCTATTGAAGAAAAAACTTCGAGCTCGCTGAAATATGTTCATTTGCTGAAAATCAACAAATCCAAGAAAAGTACTTGTATTTGAAGATAAAATCTTTTTGCATGAAAGAAGAAAGATCCAGCTGACTGAAATTGTTAGATGAAAACCAACAAAAATTGACAAGAACCACGAAAAGTTCTTGTATTTTAAGATAAAATCTTAAGCTATTAAAGAAAAAACTTCTCGCTCGCTGAAAGATGTCCATTTGCTGAAATACAACAAAACCACGAAAAGTTCTTGTATTTGAAGAAACAATCTATTTGCTTTGAAGAAGAAAGATCTAGCTGACTGAAATAAGTTCATTGGATCAAAACCAACAAAAATTGACAAGAACCACGAAAAGTTCTTGTATTTTAAGATAAAATCTTAAGCTATTAAAGTAAAAACTTCCAGCTCGCTGAAATATGTTCATTTGCTGAAAACCAACAAAATCACTAAAAGTTCTTGTATTTGAAGATAAAATCTTCAGCTGTTAAAGAAAAAACTTCCAGCTCGCTGAAATATGTTCATTTGCTGAAATCCAACAAATCCACGAAAAGTACTTGTATTTGAGGATAAAATCTTTTTGCATGAAAGAAGAAAGATCGAGCTGACTCAAATAAGTGCATCAGATGAAAACCAACAAAAATTGACAAGAAACACGAAAAGTTCTTGTATTTTAAGATAAAATCTTTTTGCATTAAAGAAAAAAGAACTAGCTGACTGAAATTGTGAGATGAAAACCAACAAAAATTGACAAGAACCACGAAAAGTGCTTGTATTTTAAGATTAAATCTTAAGCTATTAAAGAAAAAACTTCTCGCTCGCTGAAAGATGTCCATTTGCTGCAATACAACAAAACCACGAAAAGTTCTTGTATTTGAAGATAAAATCATTTTGCTTTGAAGAAGAAAGATCTAGCTGACTGAAATAAGTTCATTGGATCAAAACCAACAAAAATTGACAAGAACCACGAAAAGTTCTTGTATTTTAAGATAAAATCTTAAGCTATTAAAGTAAAAACTTCCAGCTCGCTGAAATATGTTCATTTGCTGAAAACCAACAAAACCACGAAAAGTTCTTGTATTTGAAGATAAAATCTTTTTGCATGAAAGAAGAATGATCCAGCTGACTGAAATAAGTTCATTGGATCATAACCAACAAAAATTGACAAGAACCACGAAAAGTTCTTGTATTTTAAGATAAAATCTTAAGCTATTAAAGAAAAAACTTCTCGCTCGCTGAAAGATGTCCATTTGCTGAAATACAACAAATCCACGAAAAGTTCTTGTATTTGAAGATAAAATCTATTTGCTTTGAAGAAGAAAGATCTAGCTGACTGAAATAAGTTCATTGGATCAAAACCAACAAAAATTGACAAGAACCACGAAAAGTTCTTGTATTTTAAGATAAAATCTTAAACCATCAAAGAAAAAACTTCTCACTCGCTGAAAGATGTCCATTTGCTGAAATACAACAAAACCACGAAAAGTTCTTGTATTTGAAGATAAAATCTCTTTGCTTTGAAGAAGAAAGATCTAGCTGGCTGAAATAAGTTCATTGGATCAAAACCAACAAAAATAGACAAGAACCACGAAAAGTTCTTGTATTTTAAGATAAAATCTTAAGCTGTTAAAGAAAAAACTTCCAGCTCGCTGAAATATGTTCATTTGCTGAAATCCAACAAATCCAAGAAAAGTACTTGTATTTGAAGATAAAATCTTTTTGCATGAAAGAAGAAAGATCCAGCTGACTGAAATTGTGAGATGAAAACCAACAAAAATTGACAAGAACCACGAAAAGTGCTTGTATTTTAAGATAAATTCTTAAGCTATTAAAGATAAAAACTTCTCGCTCGCTGAAAGATGTCCATTTGCTGAAATACAACAAAACCACGAAAAGTTCTTGTATTTGAAGATAAAATCTTTTTGCTTTGAAGAAGAAAGATCTCGCTGACTGAAATAAGTTCATTGGATCAAAACCAACAAAAATTGACAAGAACCACGAAAAGTTCTTGTATTTTAAGATAAAATCAGAAGCGATGAAAGTAAAAACTTCCAGCTCGCTGAAATATGTTCATTTGCTGAAAACCAACAAAACCACGAAAAGTTCTTGTATTTGAAGATAAAATCTTTTTGCATCAAAGAAGAAAGATCCAGCTGACTGAAATAAATTCATTGGATCAAAACCAACAAAAATTGACAAGAACCACGAAAAGTTCTTGTATTTTAAGATAAAATCGTAAGCTATTCAAGAAAAAACTTATAGCTCGCTGAAATATGTTCATTTGCTGAAAACCAACAAAACCACGAAAAGTTCTTGTATTTGAAGATAAAATCTTTTTGCATTAAAGAAGAAAGATCCAGCTGACTGAAATTGTTCGATTAAAACCAACAAAAATTGACAAGAACCACGAAAAGTTCTTGTATTTTAAGATAAAATCTTAAGCTATTAAAGAAAAAACTTCTCGCTCGCTGAAAGATGTCCATTTGCTGAAATACAACAAAACCACGAAAAGTTCTTGTATTTGAAGATAAAATCTATTTGCTTTGAAGAAGAAAGATCTAGCTGACTGAAATAAGTTCATTGGATCAAAACCAACAAAAATTGACAAGAACCACGAAAAGTTCTTGTATTTTAAGATAAAATCTTAAGCTATTAAAGTAAAAACTTCCAGCTCGCTGAAATATGTTCATTTGCTGAAAACCAACAAAACCACTAAAAGTTCTTCTATTTGAAGATAAAATCTTCAGCTGTTAAAGAAAAAACTTCCAGCTCGCTGAAATATGTTCATTTGCTGAAATCCAACAAATCCACGAAAAATACTTGTATTTGAGGATAAAATCTTTTTGCATGAAAGAAGAAAGATCCAGCTGACTCAAATAAGTGCATTAGATGAAAACCAACAAAAATTGACAAGAACCACGAAAAGTTCTTGTATTTTAAGATAAAATCTTAAGCTATTAAAGAAAAAACTTATAGCTCGCTGAAATATGTTCATTTGCTGAAAACCAACAAAACCACGAAAAGTTCTTGTATTTGAAGATAAAATCTTTTTGCATTAAAGAATAAAGATCCAGCTGACTGAAATTGTTAGATGAAAACCAACAAAAATTGACATGATCCACGAAAAGTTCTTGTATTTTAAGATAAAATCTTAAGCTATTAAAGAAAAAACTTCTCGCTCGCTGAAAGATGTCCATTTGCTGAAATACAACAAAACCACGAAAAGTTCTTGTATTTGAAGATAAAATCTATTTGCTTTGAAGAAGAAAGATCTAGCTGACTGAAATAAGTTCATTGGATCAAAACCAACAAAAATTGACAAGAACCACGAAAAGTTCTTGTATTTTAAGATAAAATCTTAAGCTATTGAAGAAAAAACTTCTCGCTCGCTGAAAGATGTCCATTTGCTGAAATGCAACAAAACCACGAAAAGTTCTTGTATTTGAAGATAAAATCTATTTGCTTTGAAGAAGAAAGATCTAGCTGACTGAAATAAGTTCATTGGATCAAAACCAACAAAAATTGACAAGAACCACGAAAAGTTCTTGTATTTTAAGATAAAATCTTAAGCTATTAAAGTAAAAACTTCCAGCTCGCTGAAATATGTTCATTTGCTGAAAACCAACAAAACCACTAAAAGTTCTTGTATTTGAAGATAAAATCTTTTTGCATTAAAGAAGAAAGATCCAGCTGACTGAAATAAGTGCATTAGATGAAAACCAACAAAAATTGACAAGAACCACGAAAAGTTCTTGTATTTTAAGATAAAATCTTAAGCTATTAAAGAAAAAACTTCTCGCTCGCTGAAAGATGTCCATTTGCTGAAATAGAACAAAACCACAAAAAGTTCTTGTATTTGAAGATAAAATCTTTTTGCTTTGAAGAAGAAAGATCTAGCTGACTGAAATAAGTTCATTGGATCAAAACCAACAAAAATTGACAAGAACCACGAAAAGTTCTTGTATTTTAAGATAAAATCAGAAGCGATGAAAGTAAAAACTTCCAGCTCGCTGAAATATGTTCATTTGCTGAAAACCAACAAAACCACGAAAAGTTCTTGTATTTGAAGATAAAATCTTTTTGCATCAAAGAGGAAAGATCCAGCTGACTGAAATAAGTTCATTGGATCAAAACCAACAAAAATTGACAAGAACCACGAAAAGTTCTTGTATTTTAAGATAAAATCTTAAGCTATTAAAGAAAAAACTTATAGCTCGCTGAAATATGTTCATTTGCTGAAAACCAACAAAACCACGAAAAGTTCTTGTATTTGAAGATAAAATCTTTTTGCATTAAAGAATAAAGATCCAGCTGACTGAAATTGTTAGATGAAAACCAACAAAAATTGACATGAACCACGAAAAGTTCTTGTATTTTAAGATAAAATCTTAAGCTATTAAAGGAAAAACTTCTCGCTCGCTGAAAGATGTCCATTTGCTGAAATACAACAAAACCACGAAAAGTTCTTGTATTTGAAGATAAAATCTATTTGCTTTGAAGAAGAAAGATCTAGCTGACTGAAATAAGTTCATTGGATCAAAACCAACAAAAATTGACAAGAACCACGAAAAGTTCTTGTATTTTAAGATAAAATCTTAAGCTATTAAAGAAAAAACTTCTCGCTCGCTGAAAGATGTCCATTTGCTGAAAACCAACAAAACCACTAAAAGTTCTTGTATTTGAAGATAAAATCTTTTTGCATTAAAGAAGAAAGATCCAGCTGACTGAAATAAGTGCATTAGATGAAAACCAACAAAAATTGACAAGAACCACGAAAAGTTCTTGTATTTTAAGATAAAATCTTAAGCTATTAAAGAAAAAACTTCTCGCTCGCTGAAAGATGTCCATTTGCTGAAATAGAACAAAACCACGAAAAGTTCTTGTATTTGAAGATAAAATCTTTTTGCTTTGAAGAAGAAAGATCTAGCTGACTGAAATAAGTTCATTGGATCAAAACCAACAAAAATGGACAAGAACCACGAAAAGTTCTTGTATTTTCAGATAAAATCTTAAGCTATTAAAGTAAAAACTTCCAGCTCGCTGAAATATGTTCATTTGCTGAAAACCAAGAAAACCACGAAAAGTTCTTGTATTTGAAGATAAAATCTTTTTGCATTAAAGAAAGGTCCAGCTGACTGTAATAAGTTCATTGGATCAAAACCAACAAAAATTGATCAGAACAACGAAAAGTTCTTGTATTTGAAGATAAAATCTTTTTGCTTTGAAGAAGGAAGATCTTGCTGACTGAAATAAGTTAAATAGATCAAAACCAACAAAAATTGACAAGAACCACGAAAAGTTTTTGTATTTTAAGAATAAATCTTAAGCTATTAAAGAAAAAACTTCCAGCTCGCTGAAATATGTTCATTTGCTGAAAACCAACAAAACCACGAAAAGTTCTTGTATTTGAAGATAAAATCTTTTTGCTTTGAAGAAGAAAGATCTAGCTGACTGAAATAAGTTCATTGGATCAAAACCAACAAAAATTGACAAGAACCACGAAAAGTTCTTGTATTTTAAGATAAAATCTTAAGCAATTAAAGTAAAAACTTCCAGCTCGCTGAAATATGTTCATTTGCTGAAAACCAACAAAACCACTAAAAGTTCTTGTATTTGAAGATAAAATCTTTTTGCATGAAAGAAGAAAGATCCAGCTGACTGAAATAAGTTCATTGGATCAAAACCAACAAAAATTGATCAGAACAACGAAAAGTTCTTGTATTTGAAGATAAAATCTTTTTGCTTTGAAGAAGGAAGATCTTGCTGACTGAAATAAGTTAAATAGATCAAAACCAACAAAAATTGACAAGAAGCACGAAAAGTTTTTGTATTTTAAGATAAAATCTTAAGCTATTGAAGAAAAAACTTCCAGCTCGCTGAAATATGTTCATTTGCTGAAAACCAACAAAACCACGAAAAGTTCTTGTATTTGATGATAACATCTTTTTGCATTAAAGAAGAAAGATCTTGCTGACTGAAAAATGTTCATTAGATGAAAAACAACAAAAATTGATCAGAACCACGAAAAGATCTTGTATTTTAAGATAAAATCTTACGCTATCAAAGATAAAACTTCTCGCTCGCTGAAATATGTTCATTTGCTGAAAACCAACAAAACCACGAAAAGTTCTTGTATTTGAAGATAAAATCTTTTTGCATTAAATAAGAAAGATCGAGCTGACTGAAATAAGTTCATTGGATGAAAACCAACAAAAATTGACAAGAACCACCAAAAGTTCTTGTATTTTAAGATAAAATCTTAAGCTATTAAAGAAAAAATTTATAGCTCGCTGAAATATGTTGATTTGCTGAAAACCAACAAAACCACGAAAAGTTCTTGTATTTGAAGATAAAATCTTTTTGCATTAAAGAAGAAAGATCCAGCTGACTGAAATTGTTAGATGAAAACCAACAAAAATTGACAAGAACCACGAAAAGTTCTTGTATTTTAAGATAAAATCTTAAGCTATTAAAGAAAAAACTTACAGCTCGCTGAAATATGTTCATTTGCTGAAAATCAACAAAACCACGAAAAGTTCTTGTATTTGAAGATAAAATCTTTTTGCATTAAAGAAAAAAGAACTAGCTGACTGAAATAAGTTCATTAGATGAAAACCAACAAAAATTGACAAGAACCACGAAAAGTTCTTGTATTTTAAGATAAAATCTTAAGCTATTAAAGAAAAAACTTATAGCTCGCTGAAATATGTTCATTTGCTGAAAACCAACAAAACCACGAAAAGTTCTTGTATTTGAAGATAAAATCTTTTTGCATTAAAGAAGAAAGATCCAGCTGACTGAAATTGTTAGATGAAAACCAATAAATAGACATGAACCACGAAAAGTTCTTGTACTTTAAGATAAAATCTTAAGCTATTAAAGAAAAAACTTCTCGCTCGCTGAAAGATGTCCATTTGCTGAAATACAACAAAACCACGAAAAGTTCTTGTATTTGAAGATAAAATCTATTTGCTTTGAAGAAGAAAGATCTAGCTGACTGAAAGAAGTTCATTGGATGAAAACCAACAAACATTGACAAGAACCACGAAAAGTTCTTGTATTTTAAGATAAAATCTTAAGCTATTAAAGAAAAAACTTCTCGCTCGCTGAAAGATGTCCATTTGCTGAAATACAACAAAACCACGAAAAGTTCTTGTATTTGAAGATAAAAGCTATTTGCTTTGAAGAAGAAAGATCTAGCTGACTGAAATAAGTTCATTGGATGAAAACCAACAAAAATTGACAAGAACCACGAAAAGTTCTTGTATTTTAAGATAAAATCTGAAGCTATTAAAGAAAAAACTTCTCGCTCGCTGAAAGATGTCCATTTGCTGAAATACAACAAAACCACGAAAAGTTCTTGTATTTGAAGATACAATCTATTTGCTTTGAAGAAGAAAGATCTAGCTGACTGAAATAAGTTCATTGGATCAAAACCAACAAAAATTGACAAGAACCACGAAAAGTTCTTGTATTTTAAGATAAAATCTTAAGCTATTAAAGTAAAAACTTCCAGCTCGCTGAAATATGTTCATTTGCTGAAAACCAACAAAACCACTAAAAGTTCTTGTATTTGAAGATAAAATCTTTTTGCATGAAAGAAGAATGATCCAGCTGACTGAAATAAGTTCATTGGATCATAACCAACAAAAATTGACAAGAACCACGAAAAGTTCTTGTATTTTAAGATAAAATCTTAAGCTATTAAAGAAAAAACTTCTCGCTCGCTGAAAGATGTCCATTTGCTGAAATACAACAAAACCACGAAAAGTTCTTGTATTTGAAGATAAAATCTATTTGCTTTGAAGAAGAAAGATCTAGCTGACTGAAATAAGTTCATTGGATCAAAACCAACAAAAATTGACAAGAACCACGAAAAGTTCTTGTATTTTAAGATAAAATCTTAAACCATCAAAGAAAAAACTTCTCACTCGCTGAAAGATGTCCATTTGCTGAAATACAACAAAACCACGAAAAGTTCTTGTATTTGAAGATAAAATCTCTTTGCTTTGAAGAAGAAAGATCTAGCTGGCTGAAATAAGTTCATTAGATCAAAACCAACAAAAATTGACAAGAACCACGAAAAGTTCTTGTATTTTAAGATAAAATCTTAAGCTGTTAAAGAAAAAACTTCCAGCTCGCTGAAATATGTTCATTTGCTGAAATCCAACAAATCCAAGAAAAGTACTTGTATTTGAAGATAAAATCTTTTTGCATGAAAGAAGAAAGATCCAGCTGACTGAAATTGTGAGATGAAAACCAACAAAAATTGACAAGAACCACGAAAAGTGCTTGTATTTTAAGATAAATTCTTAAGCTATTAAAGATAAAAACTTCTCGCTCGCTGAAAGATGTCCATTTGCTGAAATACAACAAAACCACGAAAAGTTCTTGTATTTGAAGATAAAATCTTTTTGCTTTGAAGAAGAAAGATCTCGCTGACTGAAATAAGTTCATTGGATCAAAACCAACAAAAATTGACAAGAACCACGAAAAGTTCTTGTATTTTAAGATAAAATCAGAAGCGATGAAAGTAAAAACTTCCAGCTCGCTGAAATATGTTCATTTGCTGAAAACCAACAAAACCACGAAAAGTTCTTGTATTTGAAGATAAAATCTTTTTGCATCAAAGAAGAAAGATCCAGCTGACTGAAATAAATTCATTGGATCAAAACCAACAAAAATTGACAAGAACCACGAAAAGTTCTTGTATTTTAAGATAAAATCTTAAGCTATTAAAGAAAAAACTTATAGCTCGCTGAAATATGTTCATTTGCTGAAAACCAACAAAACCACGAAAAGTTCTTGTATTTGAAGATAAAATCTTTTTGCATTAAAGAAGAAAGATCCAGCTGACTGAAATTGTTCGATTAAAACCAACAAAAATTGACAAGAACCACGAAAAGTTCTTGTATTTTAAGATAAAATCTTAAGCTATTAAAGAAAAAACTTCTCGCTCGCTGAAAGATGTCCATTTGCTGAAATACAACAAAACCACGAAAAGTTCTTGTATTTGAAGATAAAATCTATTTGCTTTGAAGAAGAAAGATCTAGCTGACTGAAATAAGTTCATTGGATCAAAACCAACAAAAATTGACAAGAACCACGAAAAGTTCTTGTATTTTAAGATAAAATCTTAAGCTATTAAAGTAAAAACTTCCAGCTCGCTGAAATATGTTCATTTGCTGAAAACCAACAAAACCACGAAAAGTTCTTGTATTTGAAGATAAAATCTTTTTGCATTAAAGAAGAAAGATCCAGCTGACTGAAATTGTAAGATGAAAACCAACAAAAATTGACAAGAACCACGAAAAGTTCTTGTATTTTAAGATAAAATCTTAAGCTATTAAAGAAAAAACTTACAGCTCGCTGAAATATGTTCATTTGCTGAAAATCAACAAAACCACGAAAAGTTCTTGTATTTGAAGATAAAATCTTTTTGCATTAAAGAAAAAAGAACTAGCTGACTGAAATAAGTTCATTAGATGAAAACCAACAAAAATTGACAAGAACCACGAAAAGTTCTTGTATTTTAAGATAAAATCTTAAGCTATTAAAGAAAAAACTTATAGCTCGCTGAAATATGTTCATTTGCTGAAAACCAACAAAACCACGAAAAGTTCTTGTATTTGAAGATAAAATCTTTTTGCATTAAAGAAGAAAGATCCAGCTGACTGAAATTGTTAGATGAAAACCAATAAATAGACATGAACCACGAAAAGTTCTTGTACTTTAAGATAAAATCTTAAGCTATTAAAGAAAAAACTTCTCGCTCGCTGAAAGATGTCCATTTGCTGAAATACAACAAAACCACGAAAAGTTCTTGTATTTGAAGATAAAATCTATTTGCTTTGAAGAAGAAAGATCTAGCTGACTGAAAGAAGTTCATTGGATGAAAACCAACAAACATTGACAAGAACCACGAAAAGTTCTTGTATTTTAAGATAAAATCTTAAGCTATTAAAGAAAAAACTTCTCGCTCGCTGAAAGATGTCCATTTGCTGAAATACAACAAAACCACGAAAAGTTCTTGTATTTGAAGATAAAAGCTATTTGCTTTGAAGAAGAAAGATCTAGCTGACTGAAATAAGTTCATTGGATGAAAACCAACAAAAATTGACAAGAACCACGAAAAGTTCTTGTATTTTAAGATAAAATCTGAAGCTATTAAAGAAAAAACTTCTCGCTCGCTGAAAGATGTCCATTTGCTGAAATACAACAAAACCACGAAAAGTTCTTGTATTTGAAGATACAATCTATTTGCTTTGAAGAAGAAAGATCTAGCTGACTGAAATAAGTTCATTGGATCAAAACCAACAAAAATTGACAAGAACCACGAAAAGTTCTTGTATTTTAAGATAAAATCTTAAGCTATTAAAGTAAAAACTTCCAGCTCGCTGAAATATGTTCATTTGCTGAAAACCAACAAAACCACTAAAAGTTCTTGTATTTGAAGATAAAATCTTTTTGCATGAAAGAAGAATGATCCAGCTGACTGAAATAAGTTCATTGGATCATAACCAACAAAAATTGACAAGAACCACGAAAAGTTCTTGTATTTTAAGATAAAATCTTAAGCTATTAAAGAAAAAACTTCTCGCTCGCTGAAAGATGTCCATTTGCTGAAATACAACAAAACCACGAAAAGTTCTTGTATTTGAAGATAAAATCTATTTGCTTTGAAGAAGAAAGATCTAGCTGACTGAAATAAGTTCATTGGATCAAAACCAACAAAAATTGACAAGAACCACGAAAAGTTCTTGTATTTTAAGATAAAATCTTAAACCATCAAAGAAAAAACTTCTCACTCGCTGAAAGATGTCCATTTGCTGAAATACAACAAAACCACGAAAAGTTCTTGTATTTGAAGATAAAATCTCTTTGCTTTGAAGAAGAAAGATCTAGCTGGCTGAAATAAGTTCATTAGATCAAAACCAACAAAAATTGACAAGAACCACGAAAAGTTCTTGTATTTTAAGATAAAATCTTAAGCTGTTAAAGAAAAAACTTCCAGCTCGCTGAAATATGTTCATTTGCTGAAATCCAACAAATCCAAGAAAAGTACTTGTATTTGAAGATAAAATCTTTTTGCATGAAAGAAGAAAGATCCAGCTGACTGAAATTGTGAGATGAAAACCAACAAAAATTGACAAGAACCACGAAAAGTGCTTGTATTTTAAGATAAATTCTTAAGCTATTAAAGATAAAAACTTCTCGCTCGCTGAAAGATGTCCATTTGCTGAAATACAACAAAACCACGAAAAGTTCTTGTATTTGAAGATAAAATCTTTTTGCTTTGAAGAAGAAAGATCTCGCTGACTGAAATAAGTTCATTGGATCAAAACCAACAAAAATTGACAAGAACCACGAAAAGTTCTTGTATTTTAAGATAAAATCAGAAGCGATGAAAGTAAAAACTTCCAGCTCGCTGAAATATGTTCATTTGCTGAAAACCAACAAAACCACGAAAAGTTCTTGTATTTGAAGATAAAATCTTTTTGCATCAAAGAAGAAAGATCCAGCTGACTGAAATAAATTCATTGGATCAAAACCAACAAAAATTGACAAGAACCACGAAAAGTTCTTGTATTTTAAGATAAAATCTTAAGCTATTAAAGAAAAAACTTATAGCTCGCTGAAATATGTTCATTTGCTGAAAACCAACAAAACCACGAAAAGTTCTTGTATTTGAAGATAAAATCTTTTTGCATTAAAGAAGAAAGATCCAGCTGACTGAAATTGTTCGATTAAAACCAACAAAAATTGACAAGAACCACGAAAAGTTCTTGTATTTTAAGATAAAATCTTAAGCTATTAAAGAAAAAACTTCTCGCTCGCTGAAAGATGTCCATTTGCTGAAATACAACAAAACCACGAAAAGTTCTTGTATTTGAAGATAAAATCTATTTGCTTTGAAGAAGAAAGATCTAGCTGACTGAAATAAGTTCATTGGATCAAAACCAACAAAAATTGACAAGAACCACGAAAAGTTCTTGTATTTTAAGATAAAATCTTAAGCTATTAAAGTAAAAACTTCCAGCTCGCTGAAATATGTTCATTTGCTGAAAACCAACAAAACCACTAAAAGTTCTTGTATTTGAAGATAAAATCTTCAGCTGTTAAAGAAAAAACTTCCAGCTCGCTGAAATATGTTCATTTGCTGAAATCCAACAAATCCACGAAAAATACTTGTATTTGAGGATAAAATCTTTTTGCATGAAAGAAGAAAGATCCAGCTGACTCAAATAAGTGCATTAGATGAAAACCAACAAAAATTGACAAGAACCACGAAAAGTTCTTGTATTTTAAGATAAAATCTTAAGCTATTAAAGAAAAAACTTATAGCTCGCTGAAATATGTTCATTTGCTGAAAACCAACAAAACCACGAAAAGTTCTTGTATTTGAAGATAAAATCTTTTTGCATTAAAGAATAAAGATCCAGCTGACTGAAATTGTTAGATGAAAACCAACAAAAATTGACATGATCCACGAAAAGTTCTTGTATTTTAAGATAAAATCTTAAGCTATTAAAGAAAAAACTTCTCGCTCGCTGAAAGATGTCCATTTGCTGAAATACAACAAAACCACGAAAAGTTCTTGTATTTGAAGATAAAATCTATTTGCTTTGAAGAAGAAAGATCTAGCTGACTGAAATAAGTTCATTGGATCAAAACCAACAAAAATTGACAAGAACCACGAAAAGTTCTTGTATTTTAAGATAAAATCTTAAGCTATTGAAGAAAAAACTTCTCGCTCGCTGAAAGATGTCCATTTGCTGAAATGCAACAAAACCACGAAAAGTTCTTGTATTTGAAGATAAAATCTATTTGCTTTGAAGAAGAAAGATCTAGCTGACTGAAATAAGTTCATTGGATCAAAACCAACAAAAATTGACAAGAACCACGAAAAGTTCTTGTATTTTAAGATAAAATCTTAAGCTATTAAAGTAAAAACTTCCAGCTCGCTGAAATATGTTCATTTGCTGAAAACCAACAAAACCACTAAAAGTTCTTGTATTTGAAGATAAAATCTTTTTGCATTAAAGAAGAAAGATCCAGCTGACTGAAATAAGTGCATTAGATGAAAACCAACAAAAATTGACAAGAACCACGAAAAGTTCTTGTATTTTAAGATAAAATCTTAAGCTATTAAAGAAAAAACTTCTCGCTCGCTGAAAGATGTCCATTTGCTGAAATAGAACAAAACCACAAAAAGTTCTTGTATTTGAAGATAAAATCTTTTTGCTTTGAAGAAGAAAGATCCAGCTGACTGAAATAAGTTCATTGGATCAAAACCAACAAAAATTGACAAGAACCACGAAAAGTTCTTGTATTTTAAGATAAAATCAGAAGCGATGAAAGTAAAAACTTCCAGCTCGCTGAAATATGTTCATTTGCTGAAAACCAACAAAACCACGAAAAGTTCTTGTATTTGAAGATAAAATCTTTTTGCATCAAAGAGGAAAGATCCAGCTGACTGAAATAAGTTCATTGGATCAAAACCAACAAAAATTGACAAGAACCACGAAAAGTTCTTGTATTTTAAGATAAAATCTTAAGCTATTAAAGAAAAAACTTATAGCTCGCTGAAATATGTTCATTTGCTGAAAACCAACAAAACCACGAAAAGTTCTTGTATTTGAAGATAAAATCTTTTTGCATTAAAGAATAAAGATCCAGCTGACTGAAATTGTTAGATGAAAACCAACAAAAATTGACATGAACCACGAAAAGTTCTTGTATTTTAAGATAAAATCTTAAGCTATTAAAGGAAAAACTTCTCGCTCGCTGAAAGATGTCCATTTGCTGAAATACAACAAAACCACGAAAAGTTCTTGTATTTGAAGATAAAATCTATTTGCTTTGAAGAAGAAAGATCTAGCTGACTGAAATAAGTTCATTGGATCAAAACCAACAAAAATTGACATGAACCACGAAAAGTTCTTGTATTTTAAGATAAAATCTTAAGCTATTAAAGAAAAAACTTCTCGCTCGCTGAAAGATGTCCATTTGCTGAAAACCAACAAAACCACTAAAAGTTCTTGTATTTGAAGATAAAATCTTTTTGCATTAAAGAAGAAAGATCCAGCTGACTGAAATAAGTGCATTAGATGAAAACCAACAAAAATTGACAAGAACCACGAAAAGTTCTTGTATTTTAAGATAAAATCATAAGCTATTAAAGAAAAAACTTCTCGCTCGCTGAAAGATGTCCATTTGCTGAAATAGAACAAAACCACGAAAAGTTCTTGTATTTGAAGATAAAATCTTTTTGCTTTGAAGAAGAAAGATCTAGCTGACTGAAATAAGTTCATTGGATCAAAACCAACAAAAATGGACAAGAACCACGAAAAGTTCTTGTATTTTAAGATAAAATCTTAAGCTATTAAAGTAAAAACTTCCAGCTCGCTGAAATATGTTCATTTGCTGAAAACCAAGAAAACCACGAAAAGTTCTTGTATTTGAAGATAAAATCTTTTTGCATTAAAGAAAGGTCCAGCTGACTGTAATAAGTTCATTGGATCAAAACCAACAAAAATTGACAAGAACCACGAAAAGTTCTTGTATTTTAAGATAAAATCTTAAGCTATTAAAGAAAAAACTTATAGCTCGCTGAAATATGTTCATTTGCTGAAAACCAACAAAACCACGAAAAGTTCTTGTATTTGAAGATAAAATCTTTTTGCATTAAAGAAGAAAGATCCAGCTGACTGAAATTGTTCGATTAAAACCAACAAAAATTGACAAGAACCACGAAAAGTTCTTGTATTTTAAGATAAAATCTTAAGCTATTAAAGAAAAAACTTCCAGCTCGCTGAAATATGTTCATTTGCTGAAAACCAACAAAACCACTAAAAGTTCTTGTATTTGAAGATAAAATCTTCAGCTGTTAAAGAAAAAACTTCCAGCTCGCTGAAATATGTTCATTTGCTGAAATCCAACAAATCCACGAAAAATACTTGTATTTGAGGATAAAATCTTTTTGCATGAAAGAAGAAAGATCCAGCTGACTCAAATAAGTGCATTAGATGAAAACCAACAAAAATTGACAAGAACCACGAAAAGTTCTTGTATTTTAAGATAAAATCTTAAGCTATTAAAGAAAAAACTTATAGCTCGCTGAAATATGTTCATTTGCTGAAAACCAACAAAACCACGAAAAGTTCTTGTATTTGAAGATAAAATCTTTTTGCATTAAAGAATAAAGATCCAGCTGACTGAAATTGTTAGATGAAAACCAACAAAAATTGACATGATCCACGAAAAGTTCTTGTATTTTAAGATAAAATCTTAAGCTATTAAAGAAAAAACTTCTCGCTCGCTGAAAGATGTCCATTTGCTGAAATACAACAAAACCACGAAAAGTTCTTGTATTTGAAGATAAAATCTATTTGCTTTGAAGAAGAAAGATCTAGCTGACTGAAATAAGTTCATTGGATCAAAACCAACAAAAATTGACAAGCACCACGAAAAGTTCTTGTATTTTAAGATAAAATCTTAAGCTATTGAAGAAAAAACTTCTCGCTCGCTGAAAGATGTCCATTTGCTGAAATGCAACAAAACCACGAAAAGTTCTTGTATTTGAAGATAAAATCTATTTGCTTTGAAGAAGAAAGATCTAGCTGACTGAAATAAGTTCATTGGATCAAAACCAACAAAAATTGACAAGAACCACGAAAAGTTCTTGTATTTTAAGATAAAATCTTAAGCTATTAAAGTAAAAACTTCCAGCTCGCTGAAATATGTTCATTTGCTGAAAACCAACAAAACCACTAAAAGTTCTTGTATTTGAAGATAAAATCTTTTTGCATTAAAGAAGAAAGATCCAGCTGACTGAAATAAGTGCATTAGATGAAAACCAACAAAAATTGACAAGAACCACGAAAAGTTCTTGTATTTTAAGATAAAATCTTAAGCTATTAAAGAAAAAACTTCTCGCTCGCTGAAAGATGTCCATTTGCTGAAATAGAACAAAACCACAAAAAGTTCTTGTATTTGAAGATAAAATCTTTTTGCTTTGAAGAAGAAAGATCTAGCTGACTGAAATAAGTTCATTGGATCAAAACCAACAAAAATTGACAAGAACCACGAAAAGTTCTTGTATTTTAAGATAAAATCAGAAGCGATGAAAGTAAAAACTTCCAGCTCGCTGAAATATGTTCATTTGCTGAAAACCAACAAAACCACGAAAAGTTCTTGTATTTGAAGATAAAACCTTTTTGCATCAAAGAGGAAAGATCCAGCTGACTGAAATAAGTTCATTGGATCAAAACCAACAAAAATTGACAAGAACCACGAAAAGTTCTTGTATTTTAAGATAAAATCTTAAGCTATTAAAGAAAAAACTTATAGCTCGCTGAAATATGTTCATTTGCTGAAAACCAACAAAACCACGAAAAGTTCTTGTATTTGAAGATAAAATCTTTTTGCATTAAAGAATAAAGATCCAGCTGACTGAAATTGTTAGATGAAAACCAACAAAAATTGACATGAACCACGAAAAGTTCTTGTACTTTAAGATAAAATCTTAAGCTATTAAAGAAAAAACTTATAGCTCGCTGAAATATGTCCATTTGCTGAAAACCAACAAAACCACTAAAAGTTCTTGTATTTGAAGATAAAATCTTTTTGCATTAAAGAAGAAAGATCCAGCTGACTGAAATAAGTGCATTAGATGAAAACCAACAAAAATTGACAAGAACCACGAAAAGTTCTTGTATTTTAAGATAAAATCTTAAGCTATTAAAGAAAAAACTTCTCGCTCGCTGAAAGATGTCCATTTGCTGAAATAGAACAAAACCACGAAAAGTTCTTGTATTTGAAGATAAAATCTTTTTGCTTTGAAGAAGAAAGATCTAGCTGACTGAAATAAGTTCATTGGATCAAAACCAACAAAAATGGACAAGAACCACGAAAAGTTCTTGTATTTTAAGATAAAATCTTAAGCTATTAAAGTAAAAACTTCCAGCTCGCTGAAATATGTTCATTTGCTGAAAACCAAGAAAACCACGAAAAGTTCTTGTATTTGAAGATAAAATCTTTTTGCATTAAAGAAAGGTCCAGCTGACTGTAATAAGTTCATTGGATCAAAACCAACAAAAATTGATCAGAACAACGAAAAGTTCTTGTATTTGAAGATAAAATCTTTTTGCTTTGAAGAAGGAAGATCTTGCTGACTGAAATAAGTTAAATGGATCAAAACCAACAAAAATTGACAAGAACCACGAAAAGTTTTTGTATTTTAAGAATAAATCTTAAGCTATTAAAGAAAAAACTTCCAGCTCGCTGAAATATGTTCATTTGCTGAAAACCAACAAAACCACGAAAAGTTCTTGTATTTGAAGATAAAATCTTTTTGCTTTGAAGAAGAAAGATCTAGCTGACTGAAATAAGTTCATTGGATCAAAACCAACAAAAATTGACAAGAACCACGAAAAGTTCTTGTATTTTAAGATAAAATCTTAAGCAATTAAAGTAAAAACTTCCAGCTCGCTGAAATATGTTCATTTGCTGAAAACCAACAAAACCACTAAAAGTTCTTGTATTTGAAGATAAAATCTTTTTGCATGAAAGAAGAAAGATCCAGCTGACTGAAATAAGTTCATTGGATCAAAACCAACAAAAATTGATCAGAACAACGAAAAGTTCTTGTATTTGAAGATAAAATCTTTTTGCTTTGAAGAAGGAAGATCTTGCTGACTGAAATAAGTTAAATAGATCAAAACCAACAAAAATTGACAAGAAGCACGAAAAGTTTTTGTATTTTAAGATAAAATCTTAAGCTATTAAAGAAAAAACTTCCAGCTCGCTGAAATATGTTCATTTGCTGAAAACCAACAAAACCACGAAAAGTTCTTGTATTTGATGATAACATCTTTTTGCATTAAAGAAGAAAGATCTTGCTGACTGAAAAATGTTCATTAGATGAAAAACAACAAAAATTGATCAGAACCACAAAAAGATCTTGTATTTTAAGATAAAATCTTACGCTATCAAAGATAAAACTTCTCGCTCGCTGAAATATGTTCATTTGCTGAAAACCAACAAAACCACGAAAAGTTCTTGTATTTGAAGATAAAATCTTTTTGCATTAAATAAGAAAGATCGAGCTGACTGAAATAAGTTCATTGGATGAAAACCAACAAAAATTGACAAGAACCACCAAAAGTTCTTGTATTTTAAGATAAAATCTTAAGCTATTAAAGAAAAAATTTATAGCTCGCTGAAATATGTTGATTTGCTGAAAACCAACAAAACCACGAAAAGTTCTTGTATTTGAAGATAAAATCTTTTTGCATTAAAGAAGAAAGATCCAGCTGACTGAAATTGTTAGATGAAAACCAACAAAAATTGACAAGAACCACGAAAAGTTCTTGTATTTTAAGATAAAATCTTAAGCTATTAAAGAAAAAACTTACAGCTCGCTGAAATATGTTCATTTGCTGAAAATCAACAAAACCACGAAAAGTTCTTGTATTTGAAGATAAAATCTTTTTGCTTTGAAGAAAAAAGAACTAGCTGACTGAAATAAGTTCATTAGATGAAAACCAACAAAAATTGACAAGAACCACGAAAAGTTCTTGTATTTTAAGATAAAATCTTAAGCTATTAAAGAAAAAACTTATAGCTCGCTGAAATATGTTCATTTGCTGAAAACCAACAAAACCACGAAAAGTTCTTGTGTTTGAAGATAAAATCTTTTTGCATTAAAGAAGAAAGATCCAGCTGACTGAAATTGTTAGATGGAAACCAACAAAAATTGACATGAACCACGAAAAGTTCTTGTACTTTAAGATAAAATCTTAAGCTATTAAAGAAAAAACTTCTCGCTCGCTGAAAGATGTCCATTTGCTGAAATACAACAAAACCACGAAAAGTTCTTGTATTTGAAGATAAAATCTATTTGCTTTGAAGAAGAAAGATCTAGCTGACTGAAAGAAGTTCATTGGACGAAAACCAACAAACATTGACAAGAACCACGAAAAGTTCTTGTATTTTAAGATAAAATCTTAAGCTATTAAAGAAAAAACTTCTCGCTCGCTGAAAGATGTCCATTTGCTGAAATACAACAAAACCACGAAAAGTTCTTGTATTTGAAGATAAAAGCTATTTGCTTTGAAGAAGAAAGATCTAGCTGACTGAAATAAGTTCATTGGATGAAAACCAACAAAAATTGACAAGAACCACGAAAAGTTCTTGTATTTTAAGATAAAATCTGAAGCTATTAAAGAAAAAACTTCTCGCTCGCTGAAAGATGTCCATTTGCTGAAATACAACAAAACCACGAAAAGTTCTTGTATTTGAAGATACAATCTATTTGCTTTGAAGAAGAAAGATCTAGCTGACTGAAATAAGTTCATTGGATCAAAACCAACAAAAATTGACAAGAACCACGAAAAGTTCTTGTATTTTAAGATAAAATCTTAAGCTATTAAAGTAAAAACTTCCAGCTCGCTGAAATATGTTCATTTGCTGAAAACCAACAAAACCACTAAAAGTTCTTGTATTTGAAGATAAAATCTTTTTGCATGAAAGAAGAATGATCCAGCTGACTGAAATAAGTTCATTGGATCATAACCAACAAAAATTGACAAGAACCACGAAAAGTTCTTGTATTTTAAGATAAAATCTTAAGCTATTAAAGAAAAAACTTCTCGCTCGCTGAAAGATGTCCATTTGCTGAAATACAACAAAACCACGAAAAGTTCTTGTATTTGAAGATAAAATCTATTTGCTTTGAAGAAGAAAGATCTAGCTGACTGAAATAAGTTCATTGGATCAAAACCAACAAAAATTGACAAGAACCACGAAAAGTTCTTGTATTTTAAGATAAAATCTTAAGCTGTTAAAGAAAAAACTTCCAGCTCGCTGAAATATGTTCATTTGCTGAAATCCAACAAATCCAAGAAAAGTACTTGGATTTGAAGATAAAATCTTTTTGCATGAAAGAAGAAAGATCCAGCTGACTGAAATTGTGAGATGAAAACCAACAAAAATTGACAAGAACCACGAAAAGTGCTTGTATTTTAAGATAAATTCTTAAGCTATTAAAGATAAAAACTTCTCGCTCGCTGAAAGATGTCCATTTGCTGAAATACAACAAAACCACGAAAAGTTCTTGTATTTGAAGATAAAATCTTTTTGCTTTGAAGAAGAAAGATCTCGCTGACTGAAATAAGTTCATTGGATCAAAACCAACAAAAATTGACAAGAACCACGAAAAGTTCTTGTATTTTAAGATAAAATCAGAAGCGATGAAAGTAAAAACTTCCAGCTCGCTGAAATATGTTCATTTGCTGAAAACCAACAAAACCACGAAAAGTTCTTGTATTTGAAGATAAAATCTTTTTGCATCAAAGAAGAAAGATCCAGCTGACTGAAATAAATTCATTGGATCAAAACCAACAAAAATTGACAAGAACCACGAAAAGTTCTTGTATTTTAAGATAAAATCTTAAGCTATTAAAGAAAAAACTTATAGCTCGCTGAAATATGTTCATTTGCTGAAAACCAACAAAACCACGAAAAGTTCTTGTATTTGAAGATAAAATCTTTTTGCATTAAAGAAGAAAGATCCAGCTGACTGAAATTGTTCGATTAAAACCAACAAAAATTGACAAGAACCACGAAAAGTTCTTGTATTTTAAGATAAAATCTAAAGCTATTAAAGAAAAAACTTCTCGCTCGCTGAAAGATGTCCATTTGCAGAAATACAACAAAACCACGAAAAGTTCTTGTATTTGAAGATAAAATCTATTTGCTTTGAAGAAGAAAGATCTAGCTGACTGAAATAAGTTCATTGGATGAAAACCAACAAAAATTGACAAGAACCACGAAAAGTTCTTGTATTTTAAGATAAAATCTTAAGCTATTAAAGAAAAAACTTCTCGCTCGCTGAAAGCTGTCCATTTGCTGAAATACAACAAAACCACGAAAAGTTCTTGTATTTGAAGATAAAATCTATTTGCTTTGAAGAAGAAAGATCTAGCTGACTGAAATAAGTTCATTGGATCAAAACCAACAAAAATTGACAAGAACCACGAAAAGTTCTTGTATTTTAAGATAAAATCTTAAGCTATTAAAGTAAAAACTTCCAGCTCGCTGAAATATGTTCATTTGCTGAAAACCAACAAAACCACTAAAAGTTCTTGTATTTGAAGATAAAATCTTTTTGCATTAAAGAAGAAAGATCCAGCTGACTGAAATAAGTGCATTAGATGAAAACCAACAAAAATTGACAAGAACCACGAAAAGTTCTTGTATTTTAAGATAAAATCTTGAGCTATTAAAGAAAAAACTTCTCGCTCGCTGAAAGATGTCCATTTGCTGAAATAAAACAAAACCACGAAAAGTTCTTGTATTTGAAGATAAAATCTTTTTGCTTTGAAGAAGAAAGATCTAGCTGACTGAAATAAGTTCATTGGATCAAAACCAACAAAAATTGACAAGAACCACGAAAAGTTCTTGTATTTTAAGATAAAATCAGAAGCGATGAAAGTAAAAACTTCCAGCTCGCTGAAATATGTTCATTTGCTGAAAACCAACAAAACCACGAAAAGTTCTTGTATTTGAAGATAAAATCTTTTTGCATCAAAGAGGAAAGATCCAGCTGACTGAAATAAGTTCATTGGATCAAAACCAACAAAAATTGACAAGAACCACGAAAAGTTCTTGTATTTTAAGATAAAATCTTAAGCTATTAAAGAAAAAACTTATAGCTCGCTGAAATATGTTCATTTGCTGAAAACCAACAAAACCACGAAAAGTTCTTGTATTTGAAGATAAAATCTTTTTGCATTGAAGAAGAAAGATCCAGCTGACTGAAATTGTGAGATGAAAACCAACAAAAATTGACAAGAACCACGAAAAGTTCTTGTATTTTAAGATAAAATCTAAAGCTATTAAAGAAAAAACTTCTCGCTCGCTGAAAGATGTCCATTTGCTGAAAACCAACAAAACCACTAAAAGTTCTTGTATTTGAAGATAAAATCTTTTTGCATTAAAGAAGAAAGATCCAGCTGACTGAAATAAGTGCATTAGATGAAACCAACAAAAATTGACAAGAACCACGAAAAGTTCTTGTATTTTAAGATAAAATCTTAAGCTATTAAAGAAAAAACTTCTCGCTCGCTGAAAGATGTCCATTTGCTGAAATAGAACAAAACCACGAAAAGTTCTTGTATTTGAAGATAAAATCTTTTTGCTTTGAAGAAGAAAGATCTAGCTGACTGAAATAAGTTCATTGGATCAAAACCAACAAAAATGGACAAGAACCACGAAAAGTTCTTGTATTTTAAGATAAAATCTTAAGCTATTAAAGTAAAAACTTCCAGCTCGCTGAAATATGTTCATTTGCTGAAAACCAAGAAAACCACGAAAAGTTCTTGTATTTGAAGATAAAATCTTTTTGCATTAAAGAAAGGTCCAGCTGACTGAAATAAGTTCATTGGATCAAAACCAACAAAAATTGATCAGAACAACGAAAAGTTCTTGTATTTGAAGATAAAATCTTTTTGCTTTGAAGAAGGAAGATCTTGCTGACTGAAATAAGTTAAATAGATCAAAACCAACAAAAATTGACAAGAACCACGAAAAGTTTTTGTATTTTAAGAATAAATCTTAAGCTATTAAAGAAAAAACTTCCAGCTCGCTGAAATATGTTCATTTGCTGAAAACCAACAAAACCACGAAAAGTTCTTGTATTTGAAGATAAAATCTTTTTGCTTTGAAGAAGAAAGATCTCGCTGACTGAAATAAGTTCATTGGATCAAAACCAACAAAAATTGACAAGAACCACGAAAAGTTCTTGTATTTTAAGATAAAATCTTAAGCAATTAAAGTAAAAACTTCCAGCTCGCTGAAATATGTTCATTTGCTGAAAACCAACAAAACCACTAAAAGTTCTTGTATTTGAAGATAAAATCTTTTTGCATGAAAGAAGAAAGATCCAGCTGACTGAAATAAGTTCATTGGATCAAAACCAACAAAAATTGATCAGAACAACGAAAAGTTCTTGTATTTGAAGATAAAATCTTTTTGCATTAAAGAAGAAAGATCCAGCTGACTGAAATTGTTAGATGAAAACCAACAAAAATTGACAAGAACCACGAAAAGTTCTTGTATTTTAAGATAAAATCTTAAGCTATTAAAGAAAAAACTTATAGCTCGCTGAAATATGTTCATTTGCTGAAAACCAACAAAACCACGAAAAGTTCTTGTATTTGAAGATAAAATCTTTTTGCTTTGAAGAAGAAAGATCTAGCTGACTGAAATAAGTTCATTGGATCAAAACCAACAAAAATTGACAAGAACCACGAAAAGGTCTTGTATTTTCAGATAAAATCTTCAGCTGTTCAAGAAAAAACTTCCAGCTCGCTGAAATATGTTCATTTGCTGAAATCCAACAAATCCACGAAAAGTACTTGTATTTGAGGATAAAATCTTTTTGCATGAAAGAAGAAAGATCCAGCTGACTCAAATAAGTGCATTAGATGAAAACCAACAAAAATTGACAAGAACCACGAAAAGTTCTTGTATTTTAAGATAAAATCTTAAGCTATTAAAGAAAAAAGTTATAGCTCGCTGAAATATGTTCATTTGCTGAAAACCAACAAAACCACGAAAAGTTCTTGTATTTGAAGATAAAATCTATTTGCTTTGAAGAAGAAAGATCTAGCTGACTGAAATAAGTTCATTGGATCAAAACCAACAAAAATTGACAAGAACCACGAAAAGTTCTTGTATTTTAAGATAAAATCTGACGCTATTAAAGAAAAAACTGATAGCTCGCTGAAATATGTTCATTTGCTGAAAACCAACAAAACCACGAAAAGTTCTTGTATTTGAAGATAAAATCTTTTTGCATTAAAGAAGAAAGATCCAGCTGACTGAAATTGTTAGATGAAAACTAACTAAATTGACATGAACCACGAAAAGTTCTTGTATTTTAAGATAAAATCTTAAGCTATTAAGAAAAAACTTCTCGCTCGCTGAAAGATGTCCATTTGCTGAAATACAACAAAATCACGAAAAGTTCTTGTATTTGAAGATAAAATCTATTTGCTTTGAAGAAGAAAGATCTAGCTGACTGAAATAAGTTCATTGGATGAAAACCAACAAAAATTGACAAGAACCACGAAAAGTTCTTGTATTTTAAGATAAAATCTTAAGCTATTGAAGTAAAAACTTCCAGCTCGCTGAAATATGTTCATTTGCTGAAAACCAACAAAACCACTAAAAGTTCTTGTATTTGAAGATAAAATCTTTTTGCATTGAAGAAGAAAGATCCAGCTGACTGAAATAAGTTCATTGGATTAAAACCAACAAAAATTGACAAGAACCACGAAAAGTTCTTCTATTTTAAGATAAAATCTTCAGCTGTTGAAGAAAAAACTTCCAGCTCGCTGAAATATGTTCATTTGCGAAAATCCAACAAATCCACGAAAAGTACTTGTACTTGAGGATAAAATCTTTTTGCATGAAAGAAGAAAGATCCAGCTGACTCAAATAAGTGCATTAGATGAAAACCAACAAAAATTGACAAGAACCACGAAAAGTTCTTGTATTTTAAGATAAAATCTTAAGCTATTAAAGAAAAAACTTATAGCTCGCTGAAATATGTTCATTTGCTGAAAACCAACAAAACCACGAAAAGTTCTTGTATTTGAAGATAAAATCGTTTTGCATTAAAGAAGGAAGATCTTGCTGACTGAAATAAGTTAAATAGATCAAAACCAACAAAAATTGACAAGAACCACGAAAAGTTTTTGTATTTTAAGATAAAATCTTAAGCTATTAAAGAAAAAACTTCCAGCTCGCTGAAATATGTTCATTTGCTGAAAACCAACAAAACCACGAAAAGTTCTTGTATTTGATGATAACATCTTTTTGCATTAAAGAAGAAAGATCTTGCTGACTGAAAAATGTTCATTAGATGAAAAACAACAAAAATTGATCAGAACCACGAAAAGATCTTGTATTTTAAGATAAAATCTTACGCTATCAAAGATAAAACTTCTCGCTCGCTGAAATATGTTCATTTGCTGAAAACCAACAAAACCACGAAAAGTTCTTGTATTTGAAGATAAAATCTTTTTGCATTAAATAAGAAAGATGCAGCTGACTGAAATAAGTTCATTGGATGAAAACCAACAAAAATTGACAAGAACCACGAAAAGTTCTTGTATTTTAAGATAAAATCTTTTTGCATTAAAGAAGAAAGATCCAGCTGACTGAAATTGTTAGATGAAAACCAACAAAAATTGACAAGAACCACGAAAAGTTCTTGTATTTTAAGATAAAATCTTAAGCTATTAAAGAAAAAACTTACAGCTCGCTGAAATATGTTCATTTGCTGAAATTCAACGAAACCACGAAAAGTTCTTGTATTTGAAGATAAAATCTTTTTGCATGAAAGAAAAAAGAACAAGCTGACTGAAATAAGTTCATTAGATGAAAACCAACAAAAATTGACAAGAACCACGAAAAGTGCTTGTATTTTAAGATAAAATCTTAAGCTATTAAAGAAAAAACTTATAGCTCGCTGAAATATGTTCATTTGCTGAAAACCAACAAAACCACGAAAAGTTCTTGTATTTGAAGATAAAATCTTTTTGCATTAAAGAAGAAAGATCCAGCTGACTGAAATTGTTAGATGAAAACCAACAAAAATTGACATGAACCACGAAAAGTTCTTGTACTTTAAGATAAAATCTTAAGCTATTAAAGAAAAAACTTCTCGCTCGCTGAAAGATGTCCATTTGCTGAAATACAACAAAACCACGAAAAGTTCTTGTATTTGAAGGTAAAATCTATTTGCTTTGAAGAAGAAAGATCTAGCTGACTGCAATAAGTTCATTGGATCAAAACCAACAAAAATTGACAAGAACCACGAAAAGGTCTTGTATTTTCAGATAAAATCTTCAGCTGTTAAAGAAAAAACTTCCAGCTCGCTGAAATATGTTCATTTGCTGAAATCCAACAAATCCACGAAAAGTACTTGTATTTGAGGATAAAATCTTTTTGCATGAAAGAAGAAAGATCCAGCTGACTCAAATAAGTGCATTAGATGAAAACCAACAAAAATTGACAAGAACCACGAAAAGTTCTTGTATTTTAAGATAAAATCTTAAGCTATTAAAGAAAAAAGTTATAGCTCGCTGAAATATGTTCATTTGCTGAAAACCAACAAAACCACGAAAAGTTCTTGTATTTGAAGATAAAATCTATTTGCTTTGAAGAAGAAAGATCTAGCTGACTGAAATAAGTTCATTGGATCAAAACCAACAAAAATTGACAAGAACCACGAAAAGTTCTTGTATTTTAAGATAAAATCTGACGCTATTAAAGAAAAAACTTATAGCTCGCTGAAATATGTTCATTTGCTGAAAACCAACAAAACCACGAAAAGTTCTTGTATTTGAAGATAAAATCTTTTTGCATTAAAGAAGAAAGATCCAGCTGACTGAAATTGTTAGATGAAAACTAACTAAATTGACATGAACCACGAAAAGTTCTTGTATTTTAAGATAAAATCTTAAGCTATTAAGAAAAAACTTCTCGCTCGCTGAAAGATGTCCATTTGCTGAAATACAACAAAATCACGAAAAGTTCTTGTATTTGAAGATAAAATCTATTTGCTTTGAAGAAGAAAGATCTAGCTGACTGAAATAAGTTCATTGGATGAAAACCAACAAAAATTGACAAGAACCACGAAAAGTTCTTGTATTTTAAGATAAAATCTTAAGCTATTGAAGTAAAAACTTCCAGCTCGCTGAAATATGTTCATTTGCTGAAAACCAACAAAACCACTAAAAGTTCTTGTATTTGAAGATAAAATCTTTTTGCATTGAAGAAGAAAGATCCAGCTGACTGAAATAAGTTCATTGGATTAAAACCAACAAAAATTGACAAGAACCACGAAAAGTTCTTCTATTTTAAGATAAAATCTTCAGCTGTTGAAGAAAAAACTTCCAGCTCGCTGAAATATGTTCATTTGCGAAAATCCAACAAATCCACGAAAAGTACTTGTATTTGAGGATAAAATCTTTTTGCATGAAAGAAGAAAGATCCAGCTGACTCAAATAAGTGCATTAGATGAAAACCAACAAAAATTGACAAGAACCACGAAAAGTTCTTGTATTTTAAGATAAAATCTTAAGCTATTAAAGAAAAAACTTATAGCTCGCTGAAATATGTTCATTTGCTGAAAACCAACAAAACCACGAAAAGTTCTTGTATTTGAAGATAAAATCGTTTTGCATTAAAGAAGAAAGATCCAGCTGACTGAAATTGTTAGATGAAAACCAACAAAAATTGACAAGAACCACGAAAAGTTCTTGTATTTTAAGATAAAATCTTAAGCTATTAAAGAAAAAACTTCTCGCTCGCCGAAAGATGTCCATTTGCTGAAATACAACAAAACCACGAAAAGTTCTTGTATTTTAAGATAAAATCTTTTTGCATTAAAGAAAGATCCAGCTGACTGAAATAAGTTCATTGGATCAAAACCAACAAAAATTGATCAGAACAACGAAAAGTTCTTGTATTTGAAGATAAAATCTTTTTGCTTTGAAGAAGGAAGATCTTGCTGACTGAAATAAGTTAAATAGATCAAAACCAACAAAAATTTACAAGAACCACGAAAAGTTTTTGTATTTTAAGATAAAATCTTAAGCTATTAAAGAAAAAACTTCCAGCTCGCTGAAATATGTTCATTTGCTGAAAACCAACAAAACCACGAAAAGTTCTTGTATTTGATGATAACATCTTTTTGCATTAAAGAAGAAAGATCTTGCTGACTGAAAAATGTTCATTAGATGAAAAACAACAAAAATTGATCAGAACCACGAAAAGATCTTGTATTTTAAGATAAAATCTTACGCTATCAAAGATAAAACTTCTCGCTCGCTGAAATATGTTCATTTGCTGAAAACCAACAAAACCACGAAAAGTTCTTGTATTTGAAGATAAAATCTTTTTGCATTAAATAAGAAAGATGTAGCTGACTGAAATAAGTTCATTGGATGAAAACCAACAAAAATTGACAAGAACCACGAAAAGTTCTTGTATTTTAAGATAAAATCTTTTTGCATTAAAGAAGAAAGATCCAGCTGACTGAAATTGTTAGATGAAAACCAACAAAAATTGACAAGAACCACGAAAAGTTCTTGTATTTTAAGATAAAATCTTAAGCTATTAAAGAAAAAACTTACAGCTCGCTGAAATATGTTCATTTGCTGAAATTCAACTAAACCACGAAAAGTTCTTGTATTTGAAGATAAAATCTTTTTGCATGAAAGAAAAAAGAACAAGCTGACTGAAATAAGTTCATTAGATGAAAACCAACAAAAATTGACAAGAACCACGAAAAGTGCTTGTATTTTAAGATTAAATCTTAAGCTATTAAAGAAAAAACTTCTCGCTCGCTGAAAGATGTCCATTTGCTGAAATACAACAAAACCACGAAAAGTTATTGTATTTGAAGATAAAATCTTTTTGCTTTGAAGAAGAAAGATCTCGCTGACTGAAATAAGTTCATTGGATCAAAACCAACAAAAATTGACAAGAACCACGAAAAGTTCTTGTATGTTAAGATAAAATCTTAAGCTGTTAAAGTAAAAACTTCCAGATCGCTGAAATATGTTCATTTGCTGAAAACGAACAAAACCACGAAAAGTTCTTGTATTTGAAGATAAACTCTTTTTGCATTAAAGAAGAATGATCCAGCTGACTGAAATAAGTTCATTGGATCATAACCAACAAAAATTGACAAGAACCACGAAAAGTTCTTGTATTTTAAGATAAAAACTTAAGCTATTGAAGAAAAAACTTCCAGCTCGCTGAAATATGTTCATTTGCTGAAAACCAACAAAACCACGAAAAGTTCTTGTATTTGAAGAAAACAGGTTTTTGCATGAAAGAAGAAAGATCCAGCTGACTGAAATAAGTTCATTTGATGAAAACCAACAAAAATTGATCAGAACAACGAAAAGTTCTTGTATTTTAAGATAAAATCTTGAGCTATTGAAGAAAAAACTTCCAGCTCGCTGAAATATGTTGATTTGCTGAAAACCAAGAAAACCACGAAAAGTTCTTGTATTTGAAGATAAAATCTTTTTGCATTAAAGAAAGATCCAGCTGACTGAAATAAGTTCATTGGATCAAAACCAACAAAAATTGATCAGAACAACGAAAAGTTCTTGTATTTTCAGATAAAATCTTGAGCTATTAAAGAAAAAACTTCCAGTTCGCTGAAATATGTTCATTTGCTGAAAACCAACAAAACCACGAAAAGTTCTTGTATTTGAAGATAAAATCTTTTTGCATTAAAGAAAGATCCAGCTGACTGAAATAAGTTCATTGGATCAAAACCAACAAAAATTGACAAGAACCACGAAAAGTTCTTGTATTTTAAGATAAAATCTTAAGCTATTAAAGAAAAAACTTCTCGCTCGCTGAAAGCTGTCCATTTGCTGAAATACAACAAAACCACGAAAAGTTCTTGTATTTGAAGATAAAATCTATTTGCTTTGAAGAAGAAAGATCTAGCTGACTGAAATAAGTTCATTGGATCAAAACCAACAAAAATTGACAAGAACCACGAAAAGTTCTTGTATTTTAAGATAAAATCTTAAGCTATTAAAGTAAAAACTTCCAGCTCGCTGAAATATGTTCATTTGCTGAAAACCAACAAAACCACTAAAAGTTCTTGTATTTGAAGATAAAATCTTTTTGCATTAAAGAAGAAAGATCCAGCTGACTGAAATAAGTGCATTAGATGAAAACCAACAAAAATTGACAAGAACCACGAAAAGTTCTTGTATTTTAAGATAAAATCTTGAGCTATTAAAGAAAAAACTTCTCGCTCGCTGAAAGATGTCCATTTGCTGAAATAAAACAAAACCACGAAAAGTTCTTGTATTTGAAGATAAAATCTTTTTGCTTTGAAGAAGAAAGATCTAGCTGACTGAAATAAGTTCATTGGATCAAAACCAACAAAAATTGACAAGAACCACGAAAAGTTCTTGTATTTTAAGATAAAATCAGAAGCGATGAAAGTAAAAACTTCCAGCTCGCTGAAATATGTTCATTTGCTGAAAACCAACAAAACCACGAAAAGTTCTTGTATTTGAAGATAAAATCTTTTTGCATCAAAGAGGAAAGATCCAGCTGACTGAAATAAGTTCATTGGATCAAAACCAACAAAAATTGACAAGAACCACGAAAAGTTCTTGTATTTTAAGATAAAATCTTAAGCTATTAAAGAAAAAACTTATAGCTCGCTGAAATATGTTCATTTGCTGAAAACCAACAAAACCACGAAAAGTTCTTGTATTTGAAGATAAAATCTTTTTGCATTGAAGAAGAAAGATCCAGCTGACTGAAATTGTGAGATGAAAACCAACAAAAATTGACAAGAACCACGAAAAGTTCTTGTATTTTAAGATAAAATCTAAAGCTATTAAAGAAAAAACTTCTCGCTCGCTGAAAGATGTCCATTTGCTGAAAACCAACAAAACCACTAAAAGTTCTTGTATTTGAAGATAAAATCTTTTTGCATTAAAGAAGAAAGATCCAGCTGACTGAAATAAGTGCATTAGATGAAACCAACAAAAATTGACAAGAACCACGAAAAGTTCTTGTATTTTAAGATAAAATCTTAAGCTATTAAAGAAAAAACTTCTCGCTCGCTGAAAGATGTCCATTTGCTGAAATAGAACAAAACCACGAAAAGTTCTTGTATTTGAAGATAAAATCTTTTTGCTTTGAAGAAGAAAGATCTAGCTGACTGAAATAAGTTCATTGGATCAAAACCAACAAAAATGGACAAGAACCACGAAAAGTTCTTGTATTTTAAGATAAAATCTTAAGCTATTAAAGTAAAAACTTCCAGCTCGCTGAAATATGTTCATTTGCTGAAAACCAAGAAAACCACGAAAAGTTCTTGTATTTGAAGATAAAATCTTTTTGCATTAAAGAAAGGTCCAGCTGACTGAAATAAGTTCATTGGATCAAAACCAACAAAAATTGATCAGAACAACGAAAAGTTCTTGTATTTGAAGATAAAATCTTTTTGCTTTGAAGAAGGAAGATCTTGCTGACTGAAATAAGTTAAATAGATCAAAACCAACAAAAATTGACAAGAACCACGAAAAGTTTTTGTATTTTAAGAATAAATCTTAAGCTATTAAAGAAAAAACTTCCAGCTCGCTGAAATATGTTCATTTGCTGAAAACCAACAAAACCACGAAAAGTTCTTGTATTTGAAGATAAAATCTTTTTGCTTTGAAGAAGAAAGATCTCGCTGACTGAAATAAGTTCATTGGATCAAAACCAACAAAAATTGACAAGAACCACGAAAAGTTCTTGTATTTTAAGATAAAATCTTAAGCAATTAAAGTAAAAACTTCCAGCTCGCTGAAATATGTTCATTTGCTGAAAACCAACAAAACCACTAAAAGTTCTTGTATTTGAAGATAAAATCTTTTTGCATGAAAGAAGAAAGATCCAGCTGACTGAAATAAGTTCATTGGATCAAAACCAACAAAAATTGATCAGAACAACGAAAAGTTCTTGTATTTGAAGATAAAATCTTTTTGCATTAAAGAAGAAAGATCCAGCTGACTGAAATTGTTAGATGAAAACCAACAAAAATTGACAAGAACCACGAAAAGTTCTTGTATTTTAAGATAAAATCTTAAGCTATTAAAGAAAAAACTTATAGCTCGCTGAAATATGTTCATTTGCTGAAAACCAACAAAACCACGAAAAGTTCTTGTATTTGAAGATAAAATCTTTTTGCTTTGAAGAAGAAAGATCTAGCTGACTGAAATAAGTTCATTGGATCAAAACCAACAAAAATTGACAAGAACCACGAAAAGGTCTTGTATTTTCAGATAAAATCTTCAGCTGTTCAAGAAAAAACTTCCAGCTCGCTGAAATATGTTCATTTGCTGAAATCCAACAAATCCACGAAAAGTACTTGTATTTGAGGATAAAATCTTTTTGCATGAAAGAAGAAAGATCCAGCTGACTCAAATAAGTGCATTAGATGAAAACCAACAAAAATTGACAAGAACCACGAAAAGTTCTTGTATTTTAAGATAAAATCTTAAGCTATTAAAGAAAAAAGTTATAGCTCGCTGAAATATGTTCATTTGCTGAAAACCAACAAAACCACGAAAAGTTCTTGTATTTGAAGATAAAATCTATTTGCTTTGAAGAAGAAAGATCTAGCTGACTGAAATAAGTTCATTGGATCAAAACCAACAAAAATTGACAAGAACCACGAAAAGTTCTTGTATTTTAAGATAAAATCTGACGCTATTAAAGAAAAAACTGATAGCTCGCTGAAATATGTTCATTTGCTGAAAACCAACAAAACCACGAAAAGTTCTTGTATTTGAAGATAAAATCTTTTTGCATTAAAGAAGAAAGATCCAGCTGACTGAAATTGTTAGATGAAAACTAACTAAATTGACATGAACCACGAAAAGTTCTTGTATTTTAAGATAAAATCTTAAGCTATTAAGAAAAAACTTCTCGCTCGCTGAAAGATGTCCATTTGCTGAAATACAACAAAATCACGAAAAGTTCTTGTATTTGAAGATAAAATCTATTTGCTTTGAAGAAGAAAGATCTAGCTGACTGAAATAAGTTCATTGGATGAAAACCAACAAAAATTGACAAGAACCACGAAAAGTTCTTGTATTTTAAGATAAAATCTTAAGCTATTGAAGTAAAAACTTCCAGCTCGCTGAAATATGTTCATTTGCTGAAAACCAACAAAACCACTAAAAGTTCTTGTATTTGAAGATAAAATCTTTTTGCATTGAAGAAGAAAGATCCAGCTGACTGAAATAAGTTCATTGGATTAAAACCAACAAAAATTGACAAGAACCACGAAAAGTTCTTCTATTTTAAGATAAAATCTTCAGCTGTTGAAGAAAAAACTTCCAGCTCGCTGAAATATGTTCATTTGCGAAAATCCAACAAATCCACGAAAAGTACTTGTACTTGAGGATAAAATCTTTTTGCATGAAAGAAGAAAGATCCAGCTGACTCAAATAAGTGCATTAGATGAAAACCAACAAAAATTGACAAGAACCACGAAAAGTTCTTGTATTTTAAGATAAAATCTTAAGCTATTAAAGAAAAAACTTATAGCTCGCTGAAATATGTTCATTTGCTGAAAACCAACAAAACCACGAAAAGTTCTTGTATTTGAAGATAAAATCGTTTTGCATTAAAGAAGGAAGATCTTGCTGACTGAAATAAGTTAAATAGATCAAAACCAACAAAAATTGACAAGAACCACGAAAAGTTTTTGTATTTTAAGATAAAATCTTAAGCTATTAAAGAAAAAACTTCCAGCTCGCTGAAATATGTTCATTTGCTGAAAACCAACAAAACCACGAAAAGTTCTTGTATTTGATGATAACATCTTTTTGCATTAAAGAAGAAAGATCTTGCTGACTGAAAAATGTTCATTAGATGAAAAACAACAAAAATTGATCAGAACCACGAAAAGATCTTGTATTTTAAGATAAAATCTTACGCTATCAAAGATAAAACTTCTCGCTCGCTGAAATATGTTCATTTGCTGAAAACCAACAAAACCACGAAAAGTTCTTGTATTTGAAGATAAAATCTTTTTGCATTAAATAAGAAAGATGTAGCTGACTGAAATAAGTTCATTGGATGAAAACCAACAAAAATTGACAAGAACCACGAAAAGTTCTTGTATTTTAAGATAAAATCTTTTTGCATTAAAGAAGAAAGATCCAGCTGACTGAAATTGTTAGATGAAAACCAACAAAAATTGACAAGAACCACGAAAAGTTCTTGTATTTTAAGATAAAATCTTAAGCTATTAAAGAAAAAACTTACAGCTCGCTGAAATATGTTCATTTGCTGAAATTCAACGAAACCACGAAAAGTTCTTGTATTTGAAGATAAAATCTTTTTGCATGAAAGAAAAAAGAACAAGCTGACTGAAATAAGTTCATTAGATGAAAACCAACAAAAATTGACAAGAACCACGAAAAGTGCTTGTATTTTAAGATAAAATCTTAAGCTATTAAAGAAAAAACTTATAGCTCGCTGAAATATGTTCATTTGCTGAAAACCAACAAAACCACGAAAAGTTCTTGTATTTGAAGATAAAATCTTTTTGCATTAAAGAAGAAAGATCCAGCTGACTGAAATTGTTAGATGAAAACCAACAAAAATTGACATGAACCACGAAAAGTTCTTGTACTTTAAGATAAAATCTTAAGCTATTAAAGAAAAAACTTCTCGCTCGCTGAAAGATGTCCATTTGCTGAAATACAACAAAACCACGAAAAGTTCTTGTATTTGAAGGTAAAATCTATTTGCTTTGAAGAAGAAAGATCTAGCTGACTGCAATAAGTTCATTGGATCAAAACCAACAAAAATTGACAAGAACCACGAAAAGGTCTTGTATTTTCAGATAAAATCTGCAGCTGTTAAAGAAAAAACTTCCAGCTCGCTGAAATATGTTCATTTGCTGAAATCCAACAAATCCACGAAAAGTACTTGTATTTGAGGATAAAATCTTTTTGCATGAAAGAAGAAAGATCCAGCTGACTCAAATAAGTGCATTAGATGAAAACCAACAAAAATTGACAAGAACCACGAAAAGTTCTTGTATTTTAAGATAAAATCTTAAGCTATTAAAGAAAAAAGTTATAGCTCGCTGAAATATGTTCATTTGCTGAAAACCAACAAAACCACGAAAAGTTCTTGTATTTGAAGATAAAATCTATTTGCTTTGAAGAAGAAAGATCTAGCTGACTGAAATAAGTTCATTGGATCAAAACCAACAAAAATTGACAAGAACCACGAAAAGTTCTTGTATTTTAAGATAAAATCTGACGCTATTAAAGAAAAAACTTATAGCTCGCTGAAATATGTTCATTTGCTGAAAACCAACAAAACCACGAAAAGTTCTTGTATTTGAAGATAAAATCTTTTTGCATTAAAGAAGAAAGATCCAGCTGACTGAAATTGTTAGATGAAAACTAACTAAATTGACATGAACCACGAAAAGTTCTTGTATTTTAAGATAAAATCTTAAGCTATTAAGAAAAAACTTCTCGCTCGCTGAAAGATGTCCATTTGCTGAAATACAACAAAATCACGAAAAGTTCTTGTATTTGAAGATAAAATCTATTTGCTTTGAAGAAGAAAGATCTAGCTGACTGAAATAAGTTCATTGGATGAAAACCAACAAAAATTGACAAGAACCACGAAAAGTTCTTGTATTTTAAGATAAAATCTTAAGCTATTGAAGTAAAAACTTCCAGCTCGCTGAAATATGTTCATTTGCTGAAAACCAACAAAACCACTAAAAGTTCTTGTATTTGAAGATAAAATCTTTTTGCATTGAAGAAGAAAGATCCAGCTGACTGAAATAAGTTCATTGGATTAAAACCAACAAAAATTGACAAGAACCACGAAAAGTTCTTCTATTTTAAGATAAAATCTTCAGCTGTTGAAGAAAAAACTTCCAGCTCGCTGAAATATGTTCATTTGCGAAAATCCAACAAATCCACGAAAAGTACTTGTATTTGAGGATAAAATCTTTTTGCATGAAAGAAGAAAGATCCAGCTGACTCAAATAAGTGCATTAGATGAAAACCAACAAAAATTGACAAGAACCACGAAAAGTTCTTGTATTTTAAGATAAAATCTTAAGCTATTAAAGAAAAAACTTATAGCTCGCTGAAATATGTTCATTTGCTGAAAACCAACAAAACCACGAAAAGTTCTTGTATTTGAAGATAAAATCGTTTTGCATTAAAGAAGAAAGATCCAGCTGACTGAAATTGTTAGATGAAAACCAACAAAAATTGACAAGAACCACGAAAAGTTCTTGTATTTTAAGATAAAATCTTAAGCTATTAAAGAAAAAACTTCTCGCTCGCCGAAAGATGTCCATTTGCTGAAATACAACAAAACCACGAAAAGTTCTTGTATTTTAAGATAAAATCTTTTTGCATTAAAGAAAGATCCAGCTGACTGAAATAAGTTCATTGGATCAAAACCAACAAAAATTGATCAGAACAACGAAAAGTTCTTGTATTTGAAGATAAAATCTTTTTGCTTTGAAGAAGGAAGATCTTGCTGACTGAAATAAGTTAAATAGATCAAAACCAACAAAAATTTACAAGAACCACGAAAAGTTTTTGTATTTTAAGATAAAATCTTAAGCTATTAAAGAAAAAACTTCCAGCTCGCTGAAATATGTTCATTTGCTGAAAACCAACAAAACCACGAAAAGTTCTTGTATTTGATGATAACATCTTTTTGCATTAAAGAAGAAAGATCTTGCTGACTGAAAAATGTTCATTAGATGAAAAACAACAAAAATTGATCAGAACCACGAAAAGATCTTGTATTTTAAGATAAAATCTTACGCTATCAAAGATAAAACTTCTCGCTCGCTGAAATATGTTCATTTGCTGAAAACCAACAAAACCACGAAAAGTTCTTGTATTTGAAGATAAAATCTTTTTGCATTAAATAAGAAAGATGTAGCTGACTGAAATAAGTTCATTGGATGAAAACCAACAAAAATTGACAAGAACCACGAAAAGTTCTTGTATTTTAAGATAAAATCTTTTTGCATTAAAGAAGAAAGATCCAGCTGACTGAAATTGTTAGATGAAAACCAACAAAAATTGACAAGAACCACGAAAAGTTCTTGTATTTTAAGATAAAATCTTAAGCTATTAAAGAAAAAACTTACAGCTCGCTGAAATATGTTCATTTGCTGAAATTCAACGAAACCACGAAAAGTTCTTGTATTTGAAGATAAAATCTTTTTGCATGAAAGAAAAAAGAACAAGCTGACTGAAATAAGTTCATTAGATGAAAACCAACAAAAATTGACAAGAACCACGAAAAGTGCTTGTATTTTAAGATTAAATCTTAAGCTATTAAAGAAAAAACTTCTCGCTCGCTGAAAGATGTCCATTTGCTGAAATACAACAAAACCACGAAAAGTTATTGTATTTGAAGATAAAATCTTTTTGCTTTGAAGAAGAAAGATCTCGCTGACTGAAATAAGTTCATTGGATCAAAACCAACAAAAATTGACAAGAACCACGAAAAGTTCTTGTATGTTAAGATAAAATCTTAAGCTGTTAAAGTAAAAACTTCCAGATCGCTGAAATATGTTCATTTGCTGAAAACGAACAAAACCACGAAAAGTTCTTGTATTTGAAGATAAACTCTTTTTGCATTAAAGAAGAATGATCCAGCTGACTGAAATAAGTTCATTGGATCATAACCAACAAAAATTGACAAGAACCACGAAAAGTTCTTGTATTTTAAGATAAAAACTTAAGCTATTGAAGAAAAAACTTCCAGCTCGCTGAAATATGTTCATTTGCTGAAAACCAACAAAACCACGAAAAGTTCTTGTATTTGAAGAAAACAGGTTTTTGCATGAAAGAAGAAAGATCCAGCTGACTGAAATAAGTTCATTTGATGAAAACCAACAAAAATTGATCAGAACAACGAAAAGTTCTTGTATTTTAAGATAAAATCTTGAGCTATTGAAGAAAAAACTTCCAGCTCGCTGAAATATGTTGATTTGCTGAAAACCAAGAAAACCACGAAAAGTTCTTGTATTTGAAGATAAAATCTTTTTGCATTAAAGAAAGATCCAGCTGACTGAAATAAGTTCATTGGATCAAAACCAACAAAAATTGATCAGAACAACGAAAAGTTCTTGTATTTTCAGATAAAATCTTGAGCTATTAAAGAAAAAACTTCCAGTTCGCTGAAATATGTTCATTTGCTGAAAACCAACAAAACCACGAAAAGTTCTTGTATTTGAAGATAAAATCTTTTTGCATTAAAGAAAGATCCAGCTGACTGAAATAAGTTCATTGGATCAAAACCAACAAAAATTGATCAGAACAACGAAAAGTTCTTGTATTTTAAGATAAAATCTTAAGCTATTAAAGTAAAAACTTCCAGCTCGCTGAAATATGTTCATTTGCTGAAAACCAACAAAACTACTAAAAGTTCTTGCATTTGAAGATAAAATCTTTTTGCATTGAAGAAGAAAGATCCAGCTGACTGAAATAAGTTCATTGGATTAAAACCAACAAAAATTGACAAGAACCACGAAAAGTTCTTGTATTTTCAGATAAAATCTTCAGCTGTTAAAGAAAAAACTTCCAGCTCGCTGAAATATGTTCATTTGCTGAAATCCAACAAATCCACGAAAAGTACTTGTATTTGAGGATAAAATCTTTTTGCATGAAAGAAGAAAGATCCAGCTGACTCAAATAAGTGCATTAGATGAAAACCAACAAAAATTGACAAGAACCACGAAAAGTTCTTGTATTTTAAGATAAAATCTTAAGCTATTAAAGAAAAAACTTATAGCTCGCTGAAATATGTTCATTTGCTGAAAACCAACAAAACCACGAAAAGTTCTTGTATTTGAAGATAAAATCGTTTTGCATTAAAGAAGAAAGATCCAGCTGACTGAAATTGTTAGATGAAAACCAACAAAAATTGACAATAACCACGAAAAATTCTTGTATTTTAAGATAAAATCTGAAGCTATTAAAGAAAAAACTTCCAGCTCGCTGAAATATGTTCATTTGCTGAAAACCAGGAAAACCACGAAAAGTTCTTGTATTTGAAGATAAAATCTTTTTGCATTAAAGAAAGATCCAGCTGACTGAAATAAGTTCATTGGATCAAAACCAACAAAAATTGATCAGAACAACGAAAAGTTCTTGTATTTTAAGATAAAATCTGACGCTATTAAGGAAAAAACTTCCAGCTCGCTGAAATATGTTCATTTGCTGAAAACCAACAAAACCACGAAAAGTTCTTGTATTTGAAGATAAAATCTTTTTGCTTTGAAGAAGAAAGATCTAGTTGACTGAAATAAGTTCATTGGATGAAAACCAACAAAAATTGACAAGAATCACGAAAAGTTCTTGTCTTTGAAGATAAAATCTTTTTGCATTAAAGAAAGATCCAGCTGACTGAAATAAGTTCATTGGTTCAAAACCAACAAAAATTGATCAGAACAACGAAAAGTTCTTGTATTTTAAGATAAAATCTTAAGCTATTAAAGTAAAAACTTCCAGCTCGCTGAAATATGTTCATTTGCTGAAAACCAACAAAACTACTAAAAGTTCTTGCATTTGAAGATAAAATCTTTTTGCATTAAAGAAGAAAGATCCAGCTGACTGAAATAAGTTCATTGGATAAAAACCAACAAAAATTGACAAGAACCACGAAAAGTTCTTGTATTTTCAGATAAAATCTTCAGCTGTTCAAGAAAAAACTTCCAGCTCGCTGAAATATGTTCATTTGCTGAAATCCAACAAATCCACGAAAAGTACTTGTATTTGAGGATAAAATCTTTTTGCATGAAAGAAGAAAGATCCAGCTGACTCAAATAAGTGCATTCGATGAAAACCAACAAAAATTGACAAGAACCACGAAAAATTCTTGTATTTTAAGATAAAATCTTACGCTATTAAAGAAAAAACTTATCATTCGCTGAAATATGTTTGTTTGATGAAAACCAACAAAACCACGAAAAGTTATTGTATTTGAAGATAAAATCTTTTTGCTTTGAAGAAGGAAGATCTTGCTGACTGAAATAAGTTAAATAGATCAAAACCAACAAAAATTGACAAGAACCACGAAAAGGTTTTGTTTTGAAGAAGAAGGAGCAGGAGGGAGTCAAGAAGCAGGAGGAAGACAAAGACCAGGAGGTGGAGAAGGAGCAGGAGGAGGAGAAGGAGGAGAAGAAGGAGCAGGAGGTGGTGAATGAGCAGGAGGGAGACAAGGAGCAGGAGGAAGACAAGGAGCAGGACGTGGAAAAGGACCATGAGGAGGAGAAGGAGGAGAAGAAGGGGCAGGAGTTGGACAAGGAGCAGGAGGTGGAAAAGGAGCTCAGGTTGACAAGGAGCAGGAGGTGGACAAGGAGCAGGAGGAGGAGAAGGAGGGGGAGGAGGAGAAGGAGGTGGAGGAGGAGCAGAATGAGAAGGAACGGGAGGTGGAGAAGAAGCAATGGGTGGAGAAGGAGCAGGAGACGGAGAAGGACCAGGAGGGGGAGTAGTAGAATGAGTTGGAGAAGAAGCAGGAGGAGGAGCAGGAGCAGGAGTAGGAGAAGGAGCAGGACGTTGAGAACGAGCAGGAGGTGGAGACGGAGCTGGAGGAGGAGAAGGAGCAGCAGGGAGGCAAGGAGCAGGAGAGCGAGAAGGAGCAGGAGGGCGAGACGGAGCAGGAGGGTGAGAAGGAGGAGAAGAAGGAGGAGGAGGTGGGGAATGAGCGAGAGTGGAGAAGGAGCAGCAGGTGGAGAAGGAGCAGGAGGTGGAGAAGGAGCTGTAGTGGAAAAGGAGCAGGAGGTGGAGAAGGAGCAGGAGGGCAGGAAGGAGCAGGAGGGCGAGAAGGAGCAGGAGGTGGACAAGGAGCAGGAGGTTGACAAGAACGGGGAGAAGGAGCAGGAAGGGGAGAAGGAGCATGAGGGGGAGAAGGAGCAGGAGGGGGTGAAGGAACAGGAGGTTACAAGGAGCACGAGGGGAAGGAGGAGGACGAGGAGGAGAAGGAGCAGGAGCTGGAGATTGAGCAGAAATTGAGAAGGAGCAGGAGTAGAAGAAGGAGCAGGCGGAGAAGAATAGCAGGAGAAGGAGAAGGAGCGGGAGAAGGAGAAGGAGCAGCAGGTGGAGGTGGAGCAGGAGGACGAGAAGGAGTAGGAGGAGGTGAAGGAGCAGGAGGAGCAGTAGGAGCATGATGAGGAGTAGAAGCAGGAGTTGGAGAAGGCGCAAGATGAGGATAAGGAGCAGGAGGTGGAGAAGTAGCAGGAGGTGGAGAAGGACAGGAGGTGGAGAACGAGCAAGAGGTGGAGAAGGAGCAGGAAGTGGACAAGGAGCAGGAGGTGGACACGGAGCAAGAGTTGGACAAAGAGCAGAAGGAGGAGAAGGAGGTCGTGGAGAAGGAGGAGGTGGGGAAGGAGCAGGAGGAGGTGAAGGAACAGGAGGTGGAGAAGGAACAGTAGGTGGAGACGGAGCAGAAGGAGGTGAAGGTGCAGGAAGAGGAGTAGGAGCAGGAGGAGGAGAAGGAGCAGCAGTGGAGAAGGAGAAGGAGAAGAAGAAGGAGCATGAGGTGGACCAGGAGTAGGAGGTGGAGAAGGAGGTGGAGGAGAAGGAGGTGGAGAAGGAGCAGGAGGTGGACCAGGAGCAGAAGGTGGAGAAGGAGGTGGAGGAGGAAAAGGAGGTGGAGAAGGAGCAGGAGGAGGAGAAGCAACAGGAGAAGGAGAAGAAGCAATAGGTGGAGAAGGAGCAGGAGGCGGAGACGGACCAGGAGGAGGAGCAGGAGAAGGAGTTGGAGAAGAAGCAGGAGGAGGAGCAGGAGCAGGAGGAGAAGAACGGGCAGGAGGTGGAGAAGGATCAGGAGGTGGAGAAGGAGCAGGAGGTCGACAAGGAGCAGGAGGAGGAAGGAGGTGGAGGAGGAGAAGGAGGTGGAGAAGGAGCAGGAGGAGGAGAACGAACAGGAGGTGGAGAAGGAGCAATAGGTGAAGAAGGAGCAGGATGCGCAGAAGGGCCAGGAGAAGGAGAAGAAGCAATAGGTGGAGAAGGAGCAGGAGGCGGAGACGGACCAGGAGGAGGAGCAGGAGAAGGAGTTGGAGAAGAAGCAGGAGGAGGAGCAGGAGCAGGAGGAGAAGAAAGGGCAGGAGGTGGAGAAGGATCAGGAGGTGGAGAAGGAGCAGGAGGTCGACAAGGAGCAGGAGGAGGAAGGAGGTGGAGGAGGAGAAGGAGGTGGAGAAGGAGCAGGAGGAGGAGAACGAACAGGAGGTGGAGAAGGAGCAATAGGTGAAGAAGGAGCAGGATGCGCAGAAGGGCCGGGAGAAGCAGTTGGAGAAGAAGCAGGAAGAGGAGCAGGAGCAGGTGGAGAGGAAGGAGCAGGAGGTGGAGAAGGAACAGGATGTGGAGAAGGAGCAGGAGGAGGAGAAGGAGCAGGAGGAGGAGAAGGAGCAGGTGGAGGAGAAGGAGCAGGAGTGGAGAAGGAGCAGGAGAAGATGAAGAAGCAGGAGGAGGAGTAGGAGCAGGAGGAGGAAATGCAGCAGAAGGTGGAGAAGGCGCAAGATAAGAAGCAGCAGGATGTGGAGAAGGAGCAGGAGGTGGAGAAGGAGCAGGAGAAGGAGAAGGAGCAGGAGGTTGAGAACGAGCAGGAGGTGGAGACGGAGAAGGAGGAGGAGAAGGAGCAGGAGGGTGACAAGGAGCAGCAGGAAGACAAGGAGCAGGAGGTGGAGAAGGAGCAGGATGTGGAGAAGGCGCAAGATGAGAAGCAGCAGGAAGTGGAGAAGGAGCAGGAGGTGGAGAAGGAGCAGGAGAAGTAGAAGGAGCAGGAGGAGGAGAAGGAGCAGGAGGGAGACACGGAACAGGAGGAAGACAAGGAGCAGGAGGTGGTAACGGAGCAGGAGGAGGAGAAGGAGGAGAAGAACGAGCAGGAGGTGGTGAATGAGTAGGAGTGGAGAATTAACAGGAGGTGGAGAAGGAGCAGGAGGGCAGGAAGTAGCAGGAGTTGGAGAAGGAGCAGGAGGTGGAGAAGGAGCAGGAGGGAGACAAGGAGCAGGAGGAAGACAAGGAGCAGGAGGTGGAAAAGGATCATGAGGAGGAGATGGAGGAGAAGAAGGGGCAGGATTTGGACAAGGAGCAGGAGGTGGACAAGGAGCAGGAGGTGGACAATGAGCAGGAGGTGGGCAAGGAGCAGGAGGAGGAGAAGGAGGTGGAGGAGGAGAAGGAAGTGGAGAAGGAGCAGAACGAGGAGAAGGAACAGGAGGTGGAGAACAAGCAATAGTTGGAGAAGGAGCAGGAGACGGAGAAGGACCAGGAGGGGGAGTAGGAGAATGAGTTAGAGAAGAAGCAGGAGGAGGTGCAGGGGCAGGAGGAGAAGAAGGAGCAGGATGTGGAGAAGGAGCAGGAGAAGGAGACGAAGCAGGAGGTGGAGGAGCAGCAGGAGGTGGAGAAGGAGCGGGAGGGAGATAAGGAACAGGAGGTGGAGAAGGAGCAGGCGGAGAAGAAGGAACAGGAGAAGGAGAAGGAGCAGGAGATGGAGAAGGAGCAGGAGGTGGAGATGGAGCAGGATGAGGAGAAGGAGCAGGAGGAGGAGAAGAATTCTGAGGTGGAGATGGAGCAGGAGTGGAGAAGGAGCAGGAGAAGAAGAAGGAGCAGGAGCAGGATCAGGAGCAGGAGTGGAGAATGAGCAGGAGAAGAACAAGGAGTAGGAGGAGGAGCAGGAGCAGGAGGAGGAGTAGTAGCAGGAGGTAGAGAAGCAGTAGGAGGCGGAGAAGGAGCAGGAGGTGAAGAAGGAGCAGGAGGAGGAGAAGGAGGAAAAGAAGGAGCAGGAGGTGGTGAATGAGCAGGAGTGGAGAAGGAGCAGCAAGTGGAGAAAGAGCTGGAGGTGGAGAAGGAGCAGGAGGACGAGAAGGAGCATGAGGGGGAGAAGAAGCAGGAGGGCGAGAAGGAGCAGGAGGGCGAGACGGAGCAGGCGGGCGAGATGGAGCACGAGGTGGACAATGAGCAGGAGGTGGACAAGGAGCAGGACGTGGGAAAAGATCAGGAGGTGGACACGGAGCAGGAGGTGCACAAGGAGCAGGAGGTGGACAAGGAGCAGGGGGAGGAGAAGGACGTGGACGAGGAGAAGGCGGTGGAGAAGGAGCAGGAGGAGGAGGAGGAACAGGAAGTGGAGAAGATGCAATCGGTGGAGAAGGAGCAGGAGGCGGAGAAGGACCAGGAGTGGTAGGAGGTGAATGAGTTCGAGAAGAAGCAGGAGGAGGAGCAGGAGCAGGAGTTGTAGAAGGAGCAGGAGGTGGAGAAGGAGCTGGAGGAGGAGAAGGAGCAGGAGGAGGAGAAGGAGCAGGAGGTTGACAAGGCGCAAGATGAGGAGAAGGAGCAGGAGGTCGAGAAGGAAAAGGAGGTGGAGAAGGAGCAGGAGAAGGAGAAGTAGCAGGAGGTGGAGAAGGACAGGAGGTGGAGAACGAGCAAGAGGTGGAGAAGGAGCAGGGAGTGGACAAGGAGCAGGAGGTGGACACGGAGCAAGAGTTGGACAAAGAGCAGAAGGAGGAGAAGGAGGTCGTGGAGAAGGAGGAGGTGGGGAAGGAGCAGGAGGAGGTGAAGGAACAGGAGGTGGAGAAGGAACAGTAGGTGGAGACGGAGCAGAAGGAGGTGAAGGTGCAGGAAGAGGAGTAGGAGCAGGAGGTGGAGAAGGAGCAGCAGTGGAGAAGGAGAAGGAGAAGAAGAAGGAGCATGAGGTGGACCAGGAGTAGGAGGTGGAGAAGGAGGTGGAGGAGAAGGAGGTGGAGAAGGAGCAGGAGGTGGACCAGGAGCAGAAGGTGGAGAAGGAGGTGGAGGAGGAAAAGGAGGTGGAGAAGGAGCAGGAGGAGGAGAAGCAACAGGAGAAGGAGAAGAAGCAATAGGTGGAGAAGGAGCAGGAGGCGGAGACGGACCAGGAGGAGGAGCAGGAGAAGGAGTTGGAGAAGAAGCAGGAGGAGGAGCAGGAGCAGGAGGAGAAGAAAGGGCAGGAGGTGGAGAAGGATCAGGAGGTGGAGAAGGAGCAGGAGGTCGACAAGGAGCAGGAGGAGGAAGGAGGTGGAGGAGGAGAAGGAGGTGGAGAAGGAGCAGGAGGAGGAGAACGAACAGGAGGTGGAGAAGGAGCAATAGGTGAAGAAGGAGCAGGATGCGCAGAAGGGCCAGGAGAAGCAGTTGGAGAAGAAGCAGGAAGAGGAGCAGGAGCAGGTGGAGAGGAAGGAGCAGGAGGTGGAGAAGGAACAGGATGTGGAGAAGGAGCAGGAGGAGGAGAAGGAGCAGGAGGAGGAGAAGGAGCAGGTGGAGGAGAAGGAGCAGGAGTGGAGAAGGAGCAGGAGAAGATGAAGAAGCAGGAGGAGGAGGAGGAGCAGGAGGAGGAAAGGCAGCAGAAGGTGGAGAAGGCGCAAGATAAGAAGCAGCAGGATGTGGAGAAGGAGCAGGAGGTGGAGAAGGAGAAGGAGGAGGAGAAGGAGCAGGAGGGTGACAAGGAGCAGCAGGAAGACAAGGAGCAGGAGGTGGAGAAGGAGCAGGATGTGGAGAAGGCGCAAGATGAGAAGCAGCAGGAAGTGGAGAAGGAGCAGGAGGTGGAGAAGGAGCAGGAGAAGTAGAAGGAGCAGGAGGAGGAGAAGGAGCAGGAGGGAGACACGGAGCAGGAGGAAGACAAGGAGCAGGAGGTGGTAACGGAGCAGGAGGAGGAGAAGGAGGAGAAGAACGAGCAGGAGGTGGTGAATGAGTAGGAGTGGAGAATTAACAGGAGGTGGAGAAGGAGCAGGAGGGCAGGAAGTAGCAGGAGTTGGAGAAGGAGCAGGAGGTGGAGAAGGAGCAGGAGGGAGACAAGGAGCAGGAGGAAGACAAGGAGCAGGAGGTGGAAAAGGATCATGAGGAGGAGATGGAGGAGAAGAAGGGGCAGGAGTTGGACAAGGAGCAGGAGGTGGACAAGGAGCAGGAGGTGGACAATGAGCAGGAGGTGGGCAAGGAGCAGGAGGAGGAGAAGGAGGTGGAGGAGGAGAAGGAAGTGGAGAAGGAGCAGAACGAGGAGAAGGAACAGGAGGTGGAGAACAAGCAATAGTTGGAGAAGGAGCAGGAGACGGAGAAGGACCAGGAGGGGGAGTAGGAGAATGAGTTAGAGAAGAAGCAGGAGGAGGTGCAGGGGCAGGAGGAGAAGAAGGAGCAGGATGTGGAGAAGGAGCAGGAGAAGGAGACGAAGCAGGAGGTGGAGGAGCAGCAGGAGGTGGAGAAGGAGCGGGAGGGAGATAAGGAACAGGAGGTGGAGAAGGAGCAGGCGGAGAAGAAGGAACAGGAGAAGGAGAAGGAGCAGGAGATGGAGAAGGAGCAGGAGGTGGAGATGGAGCAGGATGAGGAGAAGGAGCAGGAGGAGGAGAAGAATTCTGAGGTGGAGATGGAGCAGGAGTGGAGAAGGAGCAGGAGAAGAAGAAGGAGCAGGAGCAGGATCAGGAGCAGGAGTGGAGAATGAGCAGGAGAAGAACAAGGAGTAGGAGGAGGAGCAGGAGCAGGAGGAGGAGTAGTAGCAGGAGGTAGAGAAGCAGTAGGAGGCGGAGAAGGAGCAGGAGGTGAAGAAGGAGCAGGAGGAGGAGAAGGAGGAAAAGAAGGAGCAGGAGGTGGTGAATGAGCAGGAGTGGAGAAGGAGCAGCAAGTGGAGAAAGAGCTGGAGGTGGAGAAGGAGCAGGAGGACGAGAAGGAGCATGAGGGGGAGAAGAAGCAGGAGGGCGAGAAGGAGCAGGAGGGCGAGACGGAGCAGGCGGGCGAGATGGAGCACGAGGTGGACAATGAGCAGGAGGTGGACAAGGAGCAGGACGTGGGAAAAGATCAGGAGGTGGACACGGAGCAGGAGGTGCACAAGGAGCAGGAGGTGGACAAGGAGCAGGGGGAGGAGAAGGACGTGGACGAGGAGAAGGCGGTGGAGAAGGAGCAGGAGGAGGAGGAGGAACAGGAAGTGGAGAAGATGCAATCGGTGGAGAAGGAGCAGGAGGCGGAGAAGGACCAGGAGTGGTAGGAGGTGAATGAGTTCGAGAAGAAGCAGGAGGAGGAGCAGGAGCAGGAGTTGTAGAAGGAGCAGGAGGTGGAGAAGGAGCTGGAGGAGGAGAAGGAGCAGGAGGAGGAGAAGGAGCAGGAGGTTGACAAGGCGCAAGATGAGGAGAAGGAGCAGGAGGTCGAGAAGGAAAAGGAGGTGGAGAAGGAGCAGGAGAAGGAGAAGTAGCAGGAGGTGGAGAAGGACAGGAGGTGGAGAACGAGCAAGAGGTGGAGAAGGAGCAGGAAGTGGACAAGGAGCAGGAGGTGGACACGGAGCAAGAGTTGGACAAAGAGCAGAAGGAGGAGAAGGAGGTCGTGGAGAAGGAGGAGGTGGGGAAGGAGCAGGAGGAGGTGAAGGAACAGGAGGTGGAGAAGGAACAGTAGGTGGAGACGGAGCAGAAGGAGGTGAAGGTGCAGGAAGAGGAGTAGGAGCAGGAGGAGGAGAAGGAGCAGCAGTGGAGAAGGAGAAGGAGAAGAAGAAGGAGCATGAGGTGGACCAGGAGTAGGAGGTGGAGAAGGAGGTGGAGGAGAAGGAGGTGGAGAAGGAGCAGGAGGTGGACCAGGAGCAGAAGGTGGAGAAGGAGGTGGAGGAGGAAAAGGAGGTGGAGAAGGAGCAGGAGGAGGAGAAGCAACAGGAGAAGGAGAAGAAGCAATAGGTGGAGAAGGAGCAGGAGGCGGAGACGGACCAGGAGGAGGAGCAGGAGAAGGAGTTGGAGAAGAAGCAGGAGGAGGAGCAGGAGCAGGAGGAGAAGAAAGGGCAGGAGGTGGAGAAGGATCAGGAGGTGGAGAAGGAGCAGGAGGTCGACAAGGAGCAGGAGGAGGAAGGAGGTGGAGGAGGAGAAGGAGGTGGAGAAGGAGCAGGAGGAGGAGAACGAACAGGAGGTGGAGAAGGAGCAATAGGTGAAGAAGGAGCAGGATGCGCAGAAGGGCCAGGAGAAGCAGTTGGAGAAGAAGCAGGAAGAGGAGCAGGAGCAGGTGGAGAGGAAGGAGCAGGAGGTGGAGAAGGAACAGGATGTGGAGAAGGAGCAGGAGGAGGAGAAGGAGCAGGAGGAGGAGAAGGAGCAGGTGGAGGAGAAGGAGCAGGAGTGGAGAAGGAGCAGGAGAAGATGAAGAAGCAGGAGGAGGAGTAGGAGCAGGAGGAGGAAAGGCAGCAGAAGGTGGAGAAGGCGCAAGATAAGAAGCAGCAGGATGTGGAGAAGGAGCAGGAGGTGGAGAAGGAGCAGGAGAAGGAGAAGGAGCAGGAGGTTGAGAACGAGCAGGAGGTGGAGACGGAGAAGGAGGAGGAGAAGGAGCAGGAGGGTGACAAGGAGCAGCAGGAAGACAAGGAGCAGGAGGTGGAGAAGGAGCAGGATGTGGAGAAGGCGCAAGATGAGAAGCAGCAGGAAGTGGAGAAGGAGCAGGAGGTGGAGAAGGAGCAGGAGAAGTAGAAGGAGCAGGAGGAGGAGAAGGAGCAGGAGGGAGACACGGAGCAGGAGGAAGACAAGGAGCAGGAGGTGGTAACGGAGCAGGAGGAGGAGAAGGAGGAGAAGAACGAGCAGGAGGTGGTGAATGAGTAGGAGTGGAGAATTAACAGGAGGTGGAGAAGGAGCAGGAGGGCAGGAAGTAGCAGGAGTTGGAGAAGGAGCAGGAGGTGGAGAAGGAGCAGGAGGGAGACAAGGAGCAGGAGGAAGACAAGGAGCAGGAGGTGGAAAAGGATCATGAGGAGGAGATGGAGGAGAAGAAGGGGCAGGAGTTGGACAAGGAGCAGGAGGTGGACAAGGAGCAGGAGGTGGACAATGAGCAGGAGGTGGACAAGGAGCAGGAGGAGGAGAAGGAGGTGGAGGAGGAGAAGGAAGTGGAGAAGGAGCAGAACGAGGAGAAGGAACAGGAGGTGGAGAACAAGCAATAGTTGGAGAAGGAGCAGGAGACGGAGAAGGACCAGGAGGGGGAGTAGGAGAATGAGTTAGAGAAGAAGCAGGAGGAGGTGCAGGGGCAGGAGGAGAAGAAGGAGCAGGATGTGGAGAAGGAGCAGGAGAAGGAGACGAAGCAGGAGGTGGAGGAGCAGCAGGAGGTGGAGAAGGAGCGGGAGGGAGATAAGGAACAGGAGGTGGAGAAGGAGCAGGCGGAGAAGAAGGAACAGGAGAAGGAGAAGGAGCAGGAGATGGAGAAGGAGCAGGAGGTGGAGATGGAGCAGGATGAGGAGAAGGAGCAGGAGGAGGAGAAGAATTCTGAGGTGGAGATGGAGCAGGAGTGGAGAAGGAGCAGGAGAAGAAGAAGGAGCAGGAGCAGGATCAGGAGCAGGAGTGGAGAATGAGCAGGAGAAGAACAAGGAGTAGGAGGAGGAGCAGGAGCAGGAGGAGGAGTAGTAGCAGGAGGTAGAGAAGCAGTAGGAGGCGGAGAAGGAGCAGGAGGTGAAGAAGGAGCAGGAGGAGGAGAAGGAGGAAAAGAAGGAGCAGGAGGTGGTGAATGAGCAGGAGTGGAGAAGGAGCAGCAAGTGGAGAAAGAGCTGGAGGTGGAGAAGGAGCAGGAGGACGAGAAGGAGCATGAGGGGGAGAAGAAGCAGGAGGGCGAGAAGGAGCAGGAGGGCGAGACGGAGCAGGCGGGCGAGATGGAGCACGAGGTGGACAATGAGCAGGAGGTGGACAAGGAGCAGGACGTGGGAAAAGATCAGGAGGTGGACACGGAGCAGGAGGTGCACAAGGAGCAGGAGGTGGACAAGGAGCAGGGGGAGGAGAAGGACGTGGACGAGGAGAAGGCGGTGGAGAAGGGGCAGGAGGAGGAGGAGGAACAGGAAGTGGAGAAGATGCAATCGGTGGAGAAGGAGCAGGAGGCGGAGAAGGACCAGGAGTGGGAGGAGGTGAATGAGTTCGAGAAGAAGCAGGAGGAGGAGCAGGAGCAGGAGTTGTAGAAGGAGCAGGAGGTGGAGAAGGAGCTGGAGGAGGAGAAGGAGCAGGAGGAGGAGAAGGTGCAGGAGGAGAAGAAGGAGCAGGAGTGGAGAAGGAGCAGGAGAAGAAGATGGAGCAGGAGGAGAAGTAGTATCAGGAGGAGAAGGAGCAGGAGGTTGACAAGGCGCAAGATGAGGAGAAGGAGCAGGAGGTCGAGAAGGAAAAGGAGGTGGAGAAGGAGCAGGAGAAGGAGAAGGAGCAGGAGGTGGAGAAGGAGCAGGAGGTGGAGAAGGAGCAGGAGGTGGAGAAGGAGGTGGAGGAGGAAAAGGACGTGGAGAAGGAGCAGGAGGAGGAGAACGAACAGGAGGTGGAGAAGAAGCAATAGGTGAAGAAGGAGCAGGATGTGCAGAAGGGCCAGGAGTGGGAGTAGGAGAAGGAGTTGGAGAAGAAGCAGGAAGAGGAGCAGGAGCAGGAGGAGAAGAAGGAGCAGGAGGTGGAGAAGGACCTGGATGTGGAGAAGGAGCAGGAGGAGGAGCAGGAGCAGGAGGAGGAGAAGGAGCAGGAGGTGGCACTACCACCGTGCTAAATGGGATAGATTCAGAACGGATCTAGCAGCTCAAAACTGGGCATCCATGAGGCGCTGTGGGCCATCAGCAGCAGCAGAATTATATTCCAGCACAATCTGTAACCTCATGGCCCGGCATATTCCTCACTCTACCATTTCCAACAAGCCAGGGGATCAACACTGGTTCAATGAGGAGTGTAGAAGAGCATGCCAGGAGCAGCACCAGGCGTACCTAAAAATGAGGTGCCAACCTGGTGAAGCTGCAACTCAGGACTACATGCATGCTAAACAGCGGAAGCAACATGCTATCGACAGAGCGAAGCGAATCCACAACCAATGGATCAGATCAAAGCTCTGCAGTCCTGCCACATCCAGTCGTGAATGGTGGTGGACAATTAAACAACTAACGGGAGGAGGAGGCTCTGCAAACATCCCCATCCTCAATGATGGCGGAGTCCAGCACGTGAGTGCAAAAGACAAGGCTTAAGCGTTTGCAACCATCTTCATCCAGAAGTGCCGAGTGGATGATCCATCTTGGCCTCCTCCCGATATCCCCACCATCACAGAAGCCAGTCTTCAGCCAATTCGATTCACTCCACGTGATATCAAGAAACGGCTGAGTGCACTGGATACAGCAAAGGCTATGGGCCCCGACAACATCCCAGCTGTTGTGCTGAAGACTTGTGCTCCAGAACTAGCTGCGCCTCTTGCCAAGCTGTTCCAGTACAGCTACAACACTGGCATCTACCCGACAATGTGGAAAATTGCCCAGGTATGTCCTGTCCACAAAAAGCAGGACAAATCCAATCCGGCCAACCACCGCCCCATCAGTCTACTCTCAATCATCAGCAAAGTGATGGAAGGTGTCGTCGACAGTGCTATCAAGCGACACTTACTCACCAATAACCTGCTCACCGATGCTCAGTTTGGGTTCCGCCAGGACCACTCGGCTCCAGACCTCATTACAGCGTTGGTCCAAACATGGACAAAAGAGCTGAATTCCAGAGGTGAGGTGAGAGTGACTGCCCTTGACATCAAGGCAGCATTTGACCGAGTGTGGCACCAAGGAGCCCTAGTAAAATTGAAGTCAATGGGAATCAGGGGAAAAACTCTCCAGTGGCTGGAGTCATACCTAGCACAAAGGAAGATGGTAGTGGTTGTTGGAGGCCAATCATCTCAGCCCCAGGACATTGCTGCAGGAGTTCCTCAGGGCAGTGTCCTAGGCCCAACCATCTTCAGGTGCTTCATCAATGACCTTCCCTCCATCATAAGTTCAGAAATGGGGATGTTCGCTGATGACTGCACAGTGTTCAGTTCCATTCGCAACCCCTCAAATAATGAAGCAGTCCGAGCCCGCATGCAGCAAGACCTGGACAACATTCAGGCTTGGGCTCACAAGTGGCAAGTAACATTCGCGCCAGATAAGTGCCAGGCAATGACCATCTCCAACAAGAGAGAGTCTAACCACCTCCCCTTGACATTCAACGGCATTACCATCGCCGAATCCCCCACCATCAACATCCTGGGGGTCACCATTGACCAGAAACTTAACTGGACCAGCCATATAAATACTGTGGCTACTAGAGCAGGTCAGAGGCTGGGTAATCTGCGGCGAGTGACTCACCTCCTGACTCCCCAAAGCCTTTCCACCATCTACAAGGTACAAGTCAGGAGTGTGATGGAATACTCCCCACTTGCCTGGATGAGTGCAACTCCAACAACACTCAAGAAGCTCGACACCATCCAAGATAAAGCAGCCCGCTTGATTGGCACCCCATCCACCACCCTGAACATTAACTCCCTTCACCACCGGCGCACCGTGGCTGCAGTGTGCACTATCCACAGGATGCACTGCAGCAACTCGCCAAGGCTTCTTCGACAGCACCTCCCAAACCCGCGACCTCTACCACCTGGAAGGACAAGAGCAGCAGGCACATGGGAACAACACCACCTGCACGTTCCCCTCCAAGTCACACACCATCCCGACTTGGAAATTTATCGCCGTTCCTTCATTGTCGCTGGGTCAAAATCCAGGAACTCCCTTCCTAACAGCACTGTGGGAGAACCGTCACCACACGGACTGCAGCGGTTCAAGAAGGCGGCTCACCACCACATTCTCAAGGGCAATTAGGGATGGGCAATAAATGCTGGCCTCGCCAGCGACGCCCACATCCCGTGAACGAATTTAAAAAAAAGATAAGAAGCAGCAGGATGTGGAGAAGGAGCAGGAGGTGGAGAAGGAGCAGGAGAAGGAGAAGGAGCAGGAGGTTGAGAACGAGCAGGAGGTGGAGACGGAGAAGGAGGAGGAGAAGGAGCAGGAGGGTGACAAGGAGCAGCAGGAAGACAAGGAGCAGGAGGTGGAGAAGGAGCAGGATGTGGAGACGGAGCAGGAGGAGGAGAAGGAGCAGGAGGGAGACACGGAGCAGGAGGAAGACAAGGAACAGGAGGTGGTAAAGGAGCAGAAGGAAGAGAAGGAGGCGAAAAACGAGCAGGAGGTGGTGAATGAGCAGGAGTGGGGAATTACCAGGAGGTGGAGAAGGAGCAGGAGGGCAGGAAGTAGCAGGAGTTGGAGAAGGAGCAGGAGGTGGAGAAGGAGCAGGAGGGAGATAAGGAGCAGGAGGAAGACAAGGAGCAGGAGGTGGAAAAGGACCATGAGGAGGAGAAGGGGCAATAGAAGGGGCAGGAGTTGGACAAGGAGCAGGAGGTGGACAAGGAGCAGAAGGTGCACAAGGAGAAGGAGGAGGAGAAGGAGGTAGAGGAGGAGAAGGAGGTGGAGAAGGAGCATAATGAGGAGAAGGAACAGGAGGTGGAGAAGAAGCAATAGGTGGAGAAGGAGCAGGAGACGGAGAAGGACCAGGAGTGGGAGTGGGAGAATGAGTTGGAGAAGAAGCAGTAGGAGGGGCAGGAGCAGGAGGAGAAGAAGGAGCAGGAGGTGGAGAAGGAGCAGGTGGAGGAGCAGAGCAGGAGGAGGAGAAGAAGTCGGAGGTGGAGATGGAGCAGGAGTGGAGAAGGAGCAGGAGAAGAAGAAGGAGCAGGAGGAGGAGCAGGAGCAGGAGGAGGAGTAGGAGGCGGAGAAGGAGCACAAGGAGGTGGAGCAGGGGGTGGAGAAGGAGCAGGAGGTGGAGAAGGAGCAGGAGGTGGAGAAGGAGCAGGAGGAGCAGGAGGAGGAGAAGAAGGAACAGGAGGTGGTGAATGAGCAGGAGAAGAGAAGGAGCAGGAGGTGGAGAAGGAGCAGGAGAAGGAGATTGAGAAGTAGCAGCAGGAGCAGAAGAAGCAGCAGGAGGAGAAGTAGCAGCAGGAGGAGACGGAGCAGAAGCGGGTGAAGGATCATGAGTTGGAGAAGGAGCAGGATGTGGAGGTGGAGCTGGATATGGAAAATGAGCAGGAGGTGGAGAAGGAGCAGGAGATAAAGGAGGAGGAGCAGGAGGTGGAGAAGGAGCAGGAGGTGGAGAAGGAGCAGGAGGTGGAGAAGGAGCAGGAGGTGGAGAATGAACAGTTGGAGGAGAAGGAGGAGGAGGAGAAGGAGCAGGAGGTGGAGAAGGAGCAGGAGGTGGAGAAGGAGCAGGAGGTGGAAAAGGAGCAGGAGGTGGAGAAGAAGCAGGAGGTGGAGAAGGAGCAGGAGGTGGAGAAGGAGCAGGAGGAGGAGGTTGAGCGGGACGAGGAGAAGGAGCAGGAGATAAAGGAGGAGGAGCAGGAGGTGGAGAAGGAGCAGGAGGTGGAGAAGGAGCAGGAGGTGGAGGTTGAGCGGGACGAGGACAAGGAGCAGGAGGGGGAGAGTGAGCAGGATGGGGAGAGTGAGCAGGAGGTGGAGAAGGAGCAGGACGGGGAAAAGGAGCAGGAGGTAGAGATGGAGCGGGAGGGGGAGAAGGAGCAGGAGGCGGAGAAGGAGTGGGATGCAAAGCAAGAGCAAGAGGGGGCGAATGAGCAGGAGGACGAGAATGATCAGGAGGACTAGAAGGAGCAGGAGGAGGGGAAGAAGCAGGAGGAGGAGAAGGAGCAGGTGGGGGTGAACGAGCAGGATGCAGAGAATGAGCTGGATGCATCGAAGGAGCAGGACGCGTTGAAGCAGCAGGTGAGGGAGAAGGAGCCGGAGGTGGAGAAGGAGCAGGAGGTGGGGAATGACCAGTTGGAGGAGAAGGAGGAGGAGGAGTCGAAGGAGCAAGAAGTGGAGAATGAACAGGAGTTGAAGAAAGCTTCAGTTGGAGAAGGAGCTGGAGGTGAAGATGGAGCAGGACGGGGAGTTGGAGCTCGAGGAGGAGAAGGAGCTGGAGGTGGAGTAGGAATAGGAGGTGGAGAAGGAGCAGGAGGTGGAGAAGGAGCAGGAGGTAGAGAAGGAGCAGGAGGCGGAGAAGGACCAGAAGGTGGAGAAGGAGCAGGAGGTGGAGAAGGAGCAGGAGGTAGAGAACGACCAGGAGGTGGAGAAAGAGCAGGAGGTGGAGAAGGAGCAGGAGGTGGAGAAGGATAAGGAGGAGGAGAAGGAGCATGAAGAGAAGAAGGAGCAGGAAGAGAAGAATGAGCAGGAGGTGGAGAAGGAGCAAGAAGTGGAGAAGGAGCAGAAGGTGGAAGTTGAGCTGGACAACGAGATGGAACAGGATGGGTAGAATGAGCAGGATGTAGAGTAGGAGCAGAAGGTGGAGAAGTAGCTATAGGTGGAGAAGGAGCAGGAGGGGGCGAAGGAACAGAACGGGGCGAAGGAGCAGGAGGCAAAGCAGGAGCAGGAGGGTGAGAAGGTGCAGGAAGAGGGGTATGAGCAGGAGGCGGAGAAGGAGCAGGAGGCGGAGAAGGAGAAGGAGCGGGAGGCGGAGAAGGAGCAGGAGGCGGAGAAGGAGCAGGAGGCGGAGCAGGAGGCGGAGAAGGAGCAGGAGGCGGAGAAGGAGCAGGAGGCGGAGAAGGAGCACAAGGAGGTGGCGCAGGGGGTGGAGTAGGAGCAGGAGGAGGAGAAGGAGCTGGAGGTGGAGAAGGAGCAGTAGGTGGAGAAGGAGCAGGAGTTGGAGAAGGAGCAGGAGGTGGAGAAGGAGCAGGAGGTGGAGAATGAACAGTTGGAGGAGAAGGAGGAGGAGGAGAAGGAGCCGTAGTTGGAGAAGGATCATGAGGTGGAGAAGGAGCAGAATGTGGAGGTGGAGCTGGATATGGAAAATGAGCAGGAGGTGGAGAAGGAGCAGGAGATAAAGGAGGAGGAGCAGGAGGTGGAGAATGAGCAGGAGGTGGAGAAGGAGCAGGAGATGGAGAAGGAGCAGGAGGTGGAGAAGGAGCAGGAGGTCGAGAAGGAGCAGGAGGAGGAGAAGGAGAAGGAGGAGGAGAAGGAGCACGAGGAGGAGAAGGAGCATGAGGGAGAAAATGAGCAGGAGGAAGACAAGGAGCAGGAAGTGGAGAAGGAGCAGGAGAAGGAGAAGGAGGAGAAGAAGGAGCAGGAGGTGGTGAATGAGCAGGAGTGGAGAAGGAGCAGGAGGTGGAGAAGGAGCAGGAGGGCAGGAAGTAGCAGGACGGCGAGAAGGAGCAGGAGGTGGACAAGGAGCAGGATGTGGACAAGGAGCAGGAGGTGGACAAGGAGCAGGAGGTGGACAAGGAGCAGGAGGTGGACAAGGAACAGGAGGAGAAGAAGCAACAGGTGGAGAACGATCAGGTGGCGGAAAAGGACCAGGAGGCCGAGTAGGAGAATGAGTTGAAGAAGAAGCAGGAGGAGGAGCAGAAGCAGGAGGAGAAGAAGGAGCAGGAGGTGGAGAAGGAGCAAGATGAGGAGAAGGAGCAGGAGGTGGAGAAGGAGCAGTAGTGGAGTAGGTGCAGGAGAAGTAGAAGCAGCGCGAGGAGGTGTATGAGCAGGAGGAGGAGAAGGAGCAGGTGATGGAGAAGGCGGAAAATGAGGAGAAGGGGCAGGAGGTGGGGAATGAGCAGGAGGTGGAGAAGGAGCAGGAGGTGGACAAGGAGCAGGTGGAGGAGAAGGAGGTGGAGGAGGAGAAGGAGGTGGAGACGGAGCAGGAGGAGGAGAAGGAACAGGAGGTGGAGAAGAAGCAATCGGTCGAGAAGGAGCAGGAGGCGGAGAAGGACCAGAAGGGGGAGTAGGAGAAGGAGTTGGAGAAGAAGCTGGAGGAGGAGCATGAGCAGGAGGAGAAGAATGAGCAGGAGGTGGAGAAGGAGCGGGAGGTGGAGAAGGAGCAGGAGGAGGAGAACGAGCAGGAGGAGGAGAAGGAGCAGGAGTGCAGAAGGAGCAGGAGAAGAAGAAAGAGCAGGAGGTGGAGAAGGCGCAAGAAGAGGGGAAGGAGCAGGAGGTGGAGAAGGAGCAGTAGGTGGGGAAGGAGCAGGGGAAGGAGAAGGAGCAGGAGGTGGAGAAGGAGCAGGAGGGAGAAAAGGAGCAGGAGGAAGACAAGGAGCAGGAGGTGGAGAAGGAGCAGGAGGAGGAGACGGACCAGAAGGGGGAGTAGGAGAAGGAGTTGGAGAAGAAGCTGGAGGAGGAGCATGAGCAGGAGGAGAAGAAGGAGCAGGAGGTGGAGAAGGAGCAGGAGGTGGAGAAGGAGCAGGAGGACGAGAAGGAGAAGGAGGAGGAGAAGGAGCAGGAGTGCAGAAGGAGCAGGAGGAGGAGAAGGAGCAGGAGTGCAGAAGGAGCAGGAGAAGAAGAAAGAGCAGGAGGTGGAGAAGGCGCAAGAAGAGGAGAAGAAGCAGGAGGTGGAGAAGGAGCAGGATGTGGGGAAGGAGCAGGGGAAGGAGAAGGAGCAGGAGTTGGAGATAGAGCAGGAGGTGGAGAAGGAGCAGGAGGTGGAGAAGGAGCAGGAGGGAGAAAATCAGCAGGAGGAAGACAAGGAGCAGGAGGTGGAGAAGGAGCAGCAGGAGGTGAAGGAGGAGAAGAAGGAGCAGGAGGTGGTGAATGAGCAGCAGTGGAGAAGGAGCAGGAGGTGGAGAAGGAGCAGGAGGAGGAGAAGGAGAAATAGGAGGAGAAGGAGCAAGAGGAGGAGAAGGAGCTGGAGGAAGAGGAGGAGGAAGAGCAGGAGGTGGAGATGGAGCAGGAGGAGGAGAAGGAGCAGGAGGTGGAGATGAAGCAGGAGTGGAGAAGGAGCAGGAGAAGAAGAAGGAGCAGGAGTAGGCCAATCGGCCCCTCGAGCCTGCTCCGCCATTCAATAAGATCATGGCTGATCTGATCCCAACCACAAATCTAAAGAACACAAGAAGTCGGAGCAGGACCCGGCCACATAGCCCCTGGGCCCTCTCCGCCACCCACAGGGCATTGACCGATCCGAACTCAGCTTCATGTCCAATTTCCTGCCCGCTCCCCAAAAGGAGGAGAAGGAGCAGAAGGTGGAGAAGGCGCAAGATGAGGAGAAGGAGCAGGAGGTGGAGAAGGAGCAGGAGTGGAGTAGGAGCAGGAGATGTAGAAGCAGCGCGAGGAGGTGTATGAGCAGGAGGAGGAGAAGGAGCAGGAGATGGAGAAGGCGGAAAATGAGGAGAAGGGGCAGGAGGTGGAGAATGAGCAGGAGGTGGAGAAGGAGCAGGAGGTGGACAAGGAGCAGGTGGAGGAGAAGGAGGTGGAGGAGGAGAAGGAGGTGGAGACGGAGAAGGAGGAGGAGAAGGAACAGGAGGTGGAGAAGAAGCAATCGGTCGAGAAGGAGCAGGAGGCGGAGAAGGACCAGAAGGGGGAGTAGGAGACGGAGTTGGAGAAGAAGCTGGAGGAGGAGCATGAGCAGGAGGAGAAGAATGAGCAGGAGGTGGAGAAGGAGCGGGAGGTGGAGAAGGAGCAGGAGGAGGAGAACGAGCAGGAGGAGGAGAAGGAGCAGGAGTGCAGAAGGAGCAGGAGAAGAAGAAAGAGCAGGAGGTGGAGAAGGCGCAAGAAGAGGGGAAGGAGCAGGAGGTGGAGAAGGAGCAGTAGGTGGGGAAGGAGCAGGGGAAGGAGAAGGAGCAGGAGGTGGAGAAGGAGCAGGAGGGAGAAAAGGAGCAGGAGGAAGACAAGGAGCAGGAGTTGGAGAAGGAGCAGGAGGAGGAGATAGAGCAGGAGGTGGAGAAAGAGCAGGAGGTGGAGAAGGAGCAGGAGGGAGAAAATCAGCAGGAGGAAGACAAGGAGCAGGAGATCCAGAAGGAGCAGCAGGAGGAGAAGGAGGAGAAGAAGGAGCAGGAGGTGGAGAAGGAGCGGGAGGTGGAGAAGGAGCAGGAGGAGGAGAACGAGCAGGAGGAGGAGAAGGAGCAGGAGTGCAGAAGGAGCAGGTGAAGAAGAAAGAGCAGGAGGTGGAGAAGGCGCAAGAAGAGGGGAAAGAGCAGGAGGTGGAGAAGGAGCAGTAGGTGGGGAAGGAGCAGGGGAAGGAGAAGGAGCAGGAGGTGGAGAAGGAGCAGGAGGGAGAAAAGGAGCAGGAGGAAGACAAGGAGCAGGAGGTGGAGAAGGAGCAGGGGGAGGAGAAGGAGGAGAAGAAGAAGCAGGAGGTGGTAAATGAGCAGGAGTGGAGAAGGAGCAGGAGGTGGAGAAGGAGCAGGATGAGGAGAAGGAGAAGGAGGAGGAGATGGAGCAGGAGGAGGAGAAGGATCAGGAGGAAGAGGAGGAGGAGGAGCAGCAGGTGGAGATGGAGCAGGAGGAGGAGAAGGAGCAGGAGGTGGAGATGAAGCAGGAGTTTTTTTTTTGTTTTTTTTATTCGTTCACAGGATGTGGGCGTCGCAGGCAAGGCCGGCATTTATTGCCCATCCCTAATTGCCCTCGAGAAGGTGGTGGTGAGCCGCCTTCTTGAACCGCTGCAGTCCGTGTGGTGACGGTTCTCCCACAATGCTGTTAGGAAGGGAGTTCCAGGATTTTGACCCAGCGACAATGAAGGAACGGCGATATATTTCCAAGTCGGGATGGTGTGTGACTTGGAGGGGAACGTGCAGGTGGTGTTGTTCCCATGCGCCTGCTGCCCTTGTCCTTCTAGGTGGTAGAGGTCGCGGGTTTGGGAGGTGCTGTCGAAGAAGCCTTGGCGAGTTGAGAAGTAGCAGGAGAAGAAGAAGGAGCAGGAGGAGGACTAGCAGCAGAAGGAGGAGAAGGAGCAGAACGTGGAGAAGGCCCAAGATGAGGAGAAGGAGCAGGAGGTGGAGAAGCAGCAGGATTGGAGGAGGAGCAGGAGAAGTAGAAGCAGCGCGAGGAGGTGTACGAGCAGGAGGAGGATAAGGAGCAGGAGGTGGACAAGGAGCAGTTGGAGGAGAAGGAGGTGGAGGAGGAGAAGGAGGTGGAGGAGGAGAAGGATGTGGAGACGGAGCAGGAGGAGGAGAAGGAACAGGAGGTGGAGAAGGAGCAGGAGGAAAAGAAGGAGCAGGAGTGCAGAAGGAGCAGGAGAAGAAGAAACAGCAGGAGGTGGAGAAGGCGCAAGAAGAGGAGAAGGAGCAGGAGGTGGAGATGGAGCAGGAGGTGGAGAAGGAGCAGTTGGAGGAGAAGGAGCAGGAGGAGGAGAAGGAGCAGGAGAAGAAGAAAGAGCAGGAGAAGAAGAAAGAGCAGGAGGTGGAGAAGGCGCAAGAAGAGGAGAAGGAGCAGGCGGTGGAGAAGGAGCAGGAGGTGGGGAATGAGCAGGGGAAGGGGAAGGAGCAGGAGTTGGAGATAGAGTAGGAGGTGGAGAAAGAGCAGGAGGTGGAGAAGGAGCAGGAGGGAGAAAATCAGCAGGAGGAAGACAAGGAGCAGGAGGTGGAAAAGGAGCAGCAGGAGGAGAAGGAGGAGAAGAAGGAGCAGGAGGTGGTGAATGAGCAGGAGTGGAGAAGGAGCAGGAGGTGGTGAATGAGCAGGAGTGGAGAAGGAGCAGGAGGTGGAGAAGGAGCAGAAGGAGGAGAAGGAGAAGGAGGAGGAGAAGGAGCAGGAGGTGGAGATGAAGCAGGAGTGGAGAAGGAGCAGGAGAAGAAGAAGGAGCAGGAGGAGGACTAGCAGCAGAAGGAGGAGAAGGAGCAGAAGGTGGAGAAGGCACATGATAAGGAGAAGGAGCAGGAGGTGGAGAAGCAGCAGGAGTGGAGGAGGAGCTGGAGAAGTAGAAGCAGCGCGAGGAGGTGTACGAGCAGGAGGAGGAGAAGGAGCAGGAGGTGGACAAGGAGCAGGTGGAGGAGAAGGAGGTGGAGGAGGAGAAGGAGGTGGAGACGGAGCAGGAGGAGGAGAAGGCACAGGAGGTGGAGAAGAAGCAATTGGTCGAGAAGGAGCAGGAGGCGGAGAAGGACCAGAAGGGGTAGCAGGAGAAGGAGTTGGAGGAGAAGCTGGAGGAGGAACATGAGCAGGAGGAGAAGAAGGAGCAGGAGGTGGAGAAGGAGCAGGAGGTGGAGAAGGAGCAGGAGCAGGAGAAGGAGAAGGAGGAGGAGAAGGAACAGGAGTCCAGAAGGAGCAGGAGAAGAAGAAAGAGCAGGAGGTGGAGAAGGCGCAAGAAGAGGGGAAGGAGCAGGAGGTGGAGAAGGAGCAGTGGGTGGGGAAGGAGCAGGGGAAGGAGAAGGAGCATGAGGTGGAGAAGGAGCAGGAGGGAGAAAAGGAGCAGGAGGAAGACAAGGAGCAGGAGGTGGAGAAGGAGCAGGAGGAGGAGAAGGAAGAGAAGAAGGAGCAGGAGGTGGTGAATGAGCAGGAGTGGAGAAGGAGCAGGAGGTGGAGAAGGAGCAGGAGGAGGAGAAGGAGAAGGAGGAGGAGATGGTGCAGGAGAAGGAGGAGGATCAGGAGGAAGAGGAGGAGCAGGAGGTGGAGATGGAGCAGGAGGAGGAGAAGGAGCAGGAGGTGGAGATGAAGCAGGAGTGGAGAAGTAGCAGGAGAAGAAGAAGGAGCAGGAGGAGGACTAGCAGCAGAAGGAGGAGAAGGAGCAGAAGGTGGAGAAGGCACAAGATGAGGAGAAGGAGCAGGAGGTGGAGATGAAGCAACCGGTCGAGAAGGAGCAGGAGGCGGAGAAGGACCAGAAGGGGGAGTATGAGAAGGAGTTGGAGAAGATGCTGGAGGAGGAGCATGAGCAGGAGGAGAAGAATGAGCAGGAGTGCAGAAGGAGCAGGAGGAGGAGAAGGAGCAGGAGGAGGAGAAGGAGCAGGAGTGCAGAAGGAGCAGGAGGAGGAGAAGGAGCAGGAGGAGGAGAAGGAGCAGGAGTGCAGAAGGAGCAGGAGAAGAAGAAAGATCAGGAGGTTGAGAAGGCGCAAGAAGAGGCGAAGGAGCAGGAGGAGGAGAAGGAGCAGGAGGTGGGGAAGGAGCAGGGGAAGGAGAAGGAGCAGGAGTTGGAGATAGAGCAGGAGGTGGAGAAAGAGCAGGAGGTGGAGAAGGAGCAGGAGGGAGAAAATCAGCAGCAGGAAGACAAGGAGCAGGAGGTGGAGAAGGAGCAGCAGGAGGAGAAGGAGGAGAAGAAGTAGCAGGAGGTGGTGAATGAGCAGGAGTGGAGAAGGAGCAGGAGGTGGAGAAGGAGCAGGTGGAGGAGAAGGAGGTGGAGGAGGAGAAGGAGGTGGAGACGGAGCAGGAGGAGGAGAAGGCACAGGAGGTGGAGAAGAAGCAATCGGTCGAGAAGGAGCAGGAGGCGGAGAAGGACCAGAAGGGGTAGCAGGAGAAGGAGTTGGAGAAGAAGCTGGAGGAGGAGCATGAGCAGGAGGAGAAGAAGGAGCAGGAGGTGGAGAAGGAGCAGGAGGTGGAGAATGAGCAGGAGGTGGAGAAGGAGAAGGAGGAGGAGAAGGAGCAGGAGTGCAGAAGGAGCAGGAGAAGAAGAAACAGCAGGAGGTGGAGAAGGTGCAAAAAGAGGAGAAGGAGCAGGAGGTGGAGATGGAGCAGGAGGTGGAGAATGAGCAGTAGGAGGAGAAGGAGCAGGAGGCGGAGAAGGAGCAGGAGTGCAGAAGGAGCAGGAGAAGAAGAAAGAGCAGGAGGTGGAGAAGGCGCAAGAAGAGGAGAAGGAGCAGGAGGTGGAGAAGGAGCAGGAGTGCAGAAGGAGCAGGAGAAGAAGAAAGAGCAGGAGGTGGAGAATGCGCAAGAAGAGGAGAAGGAGCAGGAGGTGGAGAAGGAGCAGGAGGTGGGGAAGGAGCAGGGGTAGGAGAAGGAGCAGGAGTTGGAAATAGATCAGGAGGTGGAGAAAGAGCAGGAGGTGGAGAAGGAGCAGGAGGGAGAAAATCAGCAGGAGGAAGACAAGGAGCAGGAGGTGGAGAATGAGCAGCAGGAGGAGAAGGAGGAGAAGAAGGAGCAGGAGGTTGAGAAGGAGCAGGAGGTGGAGAAGGAGCAGGAGGAGGAGAACGAGCAGGAGGAGGAGAAGGAGCAGGAGTGCAGAAGGAGCAGGAGAAGAAGAAAGAGCAGGAGGTGGAGAAGGCGAAAGAAGAGGGGAAGGAGCAGGAGGTGGAGAAGGAGCAGTGGGTGGGGAAGAAGCAGGGGAAGGAGAAGGAGCAGGAGGTGGAGAAGGAGCAGGAGGGAGAAAAGGAGCAGGAGGAAGACAAGGAGCAGAAGGTGGAGAAGGAGCAGGAGGAGGAGAAGGAGGAGAAGAAGGAGCAGGAGGTGGTGAATGAGCAGGAGTGGAGAAGGAGCAGGAGGTGGAGAAGGAGCAGGAGGAGGAGATGGAGAAGGAGGAGGAGATGGTGCAGGTGAAGGAGGAGGATCAGGAGGAAGAGGAGGAGGAGGAGCAGGAGGTGGAGATGGAGCAGGAGGAGGAGAAGGAGCAGGAGGTGGAGATGAAGCAGGAGTGGAGAAGTAGCAGGAGAAGAAGAAGGAGCAGGAGGAGGACTGGCAGCAGAAGGAGGAGAAGGAGCAGAAGGTGGAGAAGGCACACGATGAGGAGAAGGAGCAGGAGGTGGAGATGAAGCAATCGGTCGAGAAGGAGCAGGAGGCGGAGAAGGACCAGAAGGGGGAGTAGGAGAAGGAGTTGGAGAAGAAGCTGGAGGAGGAGCATGAGCAGGAGGAGAAGAATGAGAAGGAGTGCAGAAGGAGCAGGAGGAGGAGAAGGAGCAGGAGGAGGAGAAGGAGCAGGAGTGCAGAAGGAGCAGGAGCAGGAGGAGGAGCAGGAGGAGGAGAAGGAGCAGGAGTGCAGAAGGAGCAGGAGAAGAAGAAAGAGCAGGAGGTGGAGAAGGCGCAAGAAGAGGAGAAGGAGCAGGAGGAGGAGAAGGAGCAGGAGGTGGGGAAGGAGCAGGGGAAGGAGAAGGAGCAGGAGGTGGAGAAAGAGCAGGAGGTGGAGAAGAAGCAGAAGGGAGAAAATCAGCAGCAGGAAGACAAGGAGCAGGAGGTGGAGAATGAGCAGCAGGAGGAGAAGGAGGAGAAGAAGGAGCAGGAGGTGGTGAATGAGCAGGAGTGGAGAAGGAGCAGGAGGAAGAGGAGGAGGAGCAGCAGCAGGTGGAGATGGAGCAGGAGGAGGAGAAGGAGCAGGAGGTGGAGATGAAGCAGGAGTGGAGAAGGAGCAGGAGAAGAAGAAGGAGCAGGAGGAGGACTAGCAGCAGAAGGAGGAGAAGGAGCAGAAGGTGGAGAAGGCGCAAGATGAGGAGTAGGAGCAGGAGGTGGAGAAGGAGCAGGAGTGGAGTAGGAGCAAGAGAAGTAGAAGCAGCGCGAGGAGGTGTATGAGCAGGAGGAGGAGAAGGAGCAGGAGATGGAGAAGGCGGAAAATGAGGAGAAGGGGCAGGAGGTGGAGAATGAGCAGGAGGTGGAGAAGGAGCAGGAGGTGGACAAGGAGCAGGTGGAGGAGAAGGAGGTGGAGGAGGAGAAGGAGGTGGAGACGGAGCAGGAGGAGGAGAAGGAACAGGAGGTGGAGAAGAAGCAATCGGTCGAGAAGGAGCAGGAGGCGGAGAAGGACCAGCAGGGGGAGTAGGAGAAGGAGTTGGAGAAGAAGCTGGAGGAGGAGCATGAGCAGGAGGAGAAGAAGGAGCAGGAGGTGGAGAAGGAGCAGGAGGTGGAGAAGGAGCAGGAGGAGGAGAAGGAGCAGGAGGAGGAGAAGGAGCAGGAGTGCAGTAGGAGCAGGAGAAGAACAAACTGCATGAGGTGGAGAAGGCGCAAGAAGAGGAGAAGGAGCAGGAGGTGGTGAATGAGCAGGAGTGGAGAAGGAGCAGGAGGTGGAGTAGGAGCAGGAGGAGGAGAAGGAGAAGGAGGAGGAGAAGGAGCAGGAGGGAGAAAAGGAACAGGAGGAAGACAAGGAGCAGAAGGGGGAGAAGGAGCAGGAGGAGGAGAAGAAGTAGCAGGAGATGGTGAATGAGCAGGAATGGAGAAGGAGCAGGTGGTGGAGAAGGAGCAGGAGGGCAGGAAGTAGCAGGAGGGCGAGAAGGAGCAGGAGGTGAACAAGGAGCAGGACGTGGACAAGAAGCAGGAGATGTACAAGGAGCAGGAGGTGGACAAGGAACAGGAGGAGGAGAAGAAGCAACAGGTGGAAATCGAGCAGGTGGCGGAAAAGGACCAGGAGGGCGAGAAAGAGAAGGATTTGTAGAAGAAGCAGGAGGAGGAGCAGTAGCAGGAGGAGAAGAAAGAGCAGGAGGTGTAGATGGAGCAGGAGGGCGAGAAGGAGCAGGAGGAAAAGAAGGAGCAGGAGTGCAGAAGGAGCAGGAGAAGAAGAAACAGCAGGAGGTGGAGAAGGCGCAAGAAGAGGAGAAGGAGCAGGAGGTGGAGATGGAGCAGGAGGCGGCGAAGGAGCAGTAGGAGGAGAAGGAGCAGGAGGAGCAGGAGCAGGAGTGCAGAAGGAGCAGGAGGAGGAGAAGGAGCAGGAGGAGGAGAAGGAGCAGGAGTGCAGAAGGAGCAGGAGAAGAAGAAAGAGCAGGAGGTGGAGAAGGCGCAAGAAGAGGAGAAGGAGCAGGAGGTGGAGAAGGAGCAGAAGGGAGAAAATCAGCAGGAGGAAGACAAGGAGCAGGAGGTGGAGAAGGAGCAGCAGGAGGAGAAGGAGGAGAAGAAGGAGCAGGAGGTGGTGAATGAGCAGGAGTGGAGAAGGAGCAGGAGGTGGTGAATGAGCAGGAGTGGAGAAGGAGCAGGAGGTGGAGAAGGAGCAGGAGGAGGAGAAGGAGAAGGAGGATGAGATGGAGCAGGAGGAGGAGAAGGAGCAGGAGGAGGAGAAGGAGCAGGAGGTGGAGATGAAGCAGGAGTGCAGAAGGAGCAGGAGAAGAAGAAGGAGCAGGAGGAGGACTAGCAGCAGAAGGAGGAGAAGGAGCAGAAGGTGGAGAAGGCACATGATGAGGAGAAGGAGCAGGAGGTGGAGAAGCAGCAGGAGTGGAGGAGGAGCAGGAGAAGTAGAAGCAGCGCGAGGAGGTGTACGAGCAGGAGGAGGAGAAGGAGCAGGAGTTGGACAAGGAGCAGGTGGAGGAGAAGGAGGTGGAGGAGGAGAAGGAGGTGGAGACGGAGCAGGAGTAGGAGAAGGCACAGGAGGTGGAGAAGAAGCAATCGGTCGAGAAGGAGCAGGAGGCGGAGAAGGAACAGAAGGGGTAGCAGGAGAAGGAGTTGGAGAAGAAGCTGGAGGAGGAGCATGAGCAGGAGGAGAAGAAGGAGCAGGAGGTGGAGAAGGAGCAGGAGGTGGAGAAGGAGCAGGAGGAGGAGAAGGAGAAGGAGGAGGAGAAGGAGCAGGAGTGCAGAAGGAGCAGGAGAAGAAGAAACAGCAGGAGGTGGAGAAGGCGCAAGAAGAGGAGAAGGAGCAGGAGGGGGAGATGGAGCAGGAGGTGGAGAAGGAGCAGTAGGAGGAGAAGGAGCAGGAGGAGGAGAAGGAGCAGGAGTGCAGAAGGAGCAGGAGGAGGAGAAGGAGCAGGAGGAGGAGAAGGAGCAGGAGTGCAGAAGGAGCAGGAGAAGAAGAAAGAGCAGGAGGTGGAGAAGCCGCAAGAAGAGGAGAAGGAGCAGGAGGTGGAGAAGGAGCAGGAGGTGGGGAAGGAGCAGAGGTAGGAGAAGGAGCAGGAGTTGGAAATAGAGCAGGAGGTGGAGAAAGAACAGGAGGTGGAGAAGGAGCAGGAGGGAGAAAATCAGCAGGAGGAAGACAAGGAGCAGGAGGTGGAGAAGGAGCGGGAGGTGGAGAAGGAGCAGGAGGAGGAGAACGAGCAGGAGGAGAAGAAGGAGCAGGAGTGCAGAAGGAGCAGGAGAAGAAGAAAGAGCAGGAGGTGGAGAAGGCGCAAGAAGAGGGGACGGAGCAGGAGGTGGAGAAGGAGCAGTGGGTGGAGAAGGAGCAGGGGAAGGAGAAGGAGCAGGAGGTGGAGAAGGAGCAGGAGGGTGAAAAGGAGCAGGAGGAAGACAAGGAGCAGGAGGAGGAGAAGGAGCAGGAGGAGGAGAAGGAGGAGAAGAAGGAGCAGGAGGTGGTGAATGAGCAGCAGTGGAGAAGGAGCAGGAGGTGGAGAAGGAGCAGGAGGAGGAGAAGGAGAAGGAGGAGGAGATGGAGCAGGAGGAGGAGAAGGATCAGGAGGAAGATGAGGAGCAGGAGGTGGAGATGGAGCAGGAGGAGGAGAAGGAGCAGGAGGTGGAGATGAAGCAGGAGTGGAGAAGTAGCAGGAGAAGAAGAAGGAGCAGGAGGAGGACTAGCAGCAGAAGGAGGAGAAGGAGCAGAAGGTGGAGAAGGCACAAGATGAGGAGAAGGAGCAGGAGGTGGAGATGCAGCAATCGGTCGAGAAGGAGCAGGAGGCGGAGAAGGACCAGAAGGGGGAGTAGGAGAAGGAGTTGGAGAAGAAGCTGGAGGAGGAGCATGAGCAGGAGGAGAAGAATGAGCAGGAGTGCAGAAGGAGCAGGAGGAGGAGAAGGATCAGGAGTGCAGAAGGAGGAGGAGGAGGAGAAGGAGCAGGAGGAGGAGAAGGAGCAGGAGTGCAGAAGGAGCAGGAGAAGAAGAAAGATCAGGAGGTGGAGAATGCGCAAGAAGAGGCGAAGGAGCAGGAGGAGGAGAAGGAGCAGGAGGTGGGGAAGGAGCAGGGGAAGGAGAAGGAGCAGGAGTTGGAGATAGAGCAGGAGGTGGAGAAAGAGCAGGAGGTGGAGAAGGAGCAGGAGGGAGAAAATCAGCAGCAGGAAGACAAGGAGCAGGAGGTGGAGAAGGAGCAGCAGGAGGAGAAGGAGGAGAAGAAGTAGCAGGAGGTGGTGAATGAGCAGGAGTGGAGAAGGAGCAGGAGGAAGAGGAGGAGGAGGAGCAGGAGGTGGAGATGGAGCAGGAGGAGGAGAAGGAGCAGGAGGTGGAGATGAAGCAGGAGTGGAGAAGGAGCAGGAGAAGAAGAAGGAGCAGGAGGAGGACTAGCAGCAGAAGGAGGAGAAGGAGCAGAAGGTGGAGAAGGCACAAGATGAGGAGTAGGAGCAGGAGGTGGAGAAGGAGCAGGAGTGGAGTAGGAGCAGGAGAAGTAGAAGCAGCGCGAGGAGTTGTATGAGCAGGAGGAGGAGAAGGAGCAGGAGATGGAGAAGGCGGAAAATGAGGAGAAGGAGCAGGAGGGAGAAAAGGAACAGGAGGAAGACAAGGAGCAGAAGGTGGAGAAGGAGCAGGAGGAGGAGAAGAAGTAGCAGGAGATGGTGAATGAGCAGGAATGGAGAAGGAGCAGGTGGTGGAGAAGGAGCAGTAGGGCAGGAAGTAGCGGGAGGGCGAGAAGGATCAGGAGGTGAACAAGGAGCAGGAGGTGGACAAGGAGCAGGAGGAGGAGGTTGAGCGGGACGAGGAGAAGGAGCTGGTGGGGGAGAGTGAGCAGGAGGGGGAGAGTGCGCAGGAGGTGGAGAAGGAGCAGGATGGGGAGAAGGAGCAGGAGGTGGAGATGCAGCAATCGGTCGAGAAGGAGCAGGAGGCGGAGAAGGACCAGAAGGGGGAGTAGGAGAAGGAGTTGGAGAAGAAGCTGGAGGAGGAGCATGAGCAGGAGGAGAAGAATGAGCAGGAGTGCAGAAGGAGCAGGAGGAGGAGAAGGATCAGGAGTGCAGAAGGAGGAGGAGGAGGAGAAGGAGCAGGAGGAGGAGAAGGAGCAGGAGTGCAGAAGGAGCAGGAGAAGAAGAAAGATCAGGAGGTGGAGAATGCGCAAGAAGAGGCGAAGGAGCAGGAGGAGGAGAAGGAGCAGGAGGTGGGGAAGGAGCAGGGGAAGGAGAAGGAGCAGGAGTTGGAGATAGAGCAGGAGGTGGAGAAAGAGCAGGAGGTGGAGAAGGAGCAGGAGGGAGAAAATCAGCAGCAGGAAGACAAGGAGCAGGAGGTGGAGAAGGAGCAGCAGGAGGAGAAGGAGGAGAAGAAGTAGCAGGAGGTGGTGAATGAGCAGGAGTGGAGAAGGAGCAGGAGGAAGAGGAGGAGGAGGAGCAGGAGGTGGAGATGGAGCAGGAGGAGGAGAAGGAGCAGGAGGTGGAGATGAAGCAGGAGTGGAGAAGGAGCAGGAGAAGAAGAAGGAGCAGGAGGAGGACTAGCAGCAGAAGGAGGAGAAGGAGCAGAAGGTGGAGAAGGCACAAGATGAGGAGTAGGAGCAGGAGGTGGAGAAGGAGCAGGAGTGGAGTAGGAGCAGGAGAAGTAGAAGCAGCGCGAGGAGTTGTATGAGCAGGAGGAGGAGAAGGAGCAGGAGATGGAGAAGGCGGAAAATGAGGAGAAGGAGCAGGAGGGAGAAAAGGAACAGGAGGAAGACAAGGAGCAGAAGGTGGAGAAGGAGCAGGAGGAGGAGAAGAAGTAGCAGGAGATGGTGAATGAGCAGGAATGGAGAAGGAGCAGGTGGTGGAGAAGGAGCAGTAGGGCAGGAAGTAGCGGGAGGGCGAGAAGGATCAGGAGGTGAACAAGGAGCAGGAGGTGGACAAGGAGCAGGAGGTGGACAAGGAGCAGGAGGTGGACAAGGAACAGGAGGAGGAGAAGAAGCAACAGGTGGAGAACGAGCAGGTGGCGGAAAAGGACCAGGAGGGCGAGAAAGAGAAGGATTTGGAGAAGAAGCAGGAGGAGGTGCAGTCGCAGGAGGAGAAGAAAGAGCAGGAGGTGTCGATGGAGCAGGAGGGCGAGAAGGAGCAGGAGGGCGAGAAGGAGCAGGAGGGCGAGAAGGAGCTGGAGGACGGGATGGAGCAGGAGGGCGAGATGGAGCACAGGGTGGAAAAGGAGCAGGAGTGGATACGGAACAGGAGGTGGATAATGAGCAGGAGGTGGACATGGAGACGGAGGTGGACAAGGAGCAGGAGGTAGATAAGGAGAAGGAGGTGGACAAGCAGCAGGAGGAGGAGAAGGAGATGGAGGAGGAGAAGGTCGTGGAGAAGGATCAGGAGGAGGAAAAGGAACAGGAGGTGGAGAAGAAGCAGGAGGAGGAGAAGGAGCAGGAGGAGGAGAAGGATCAGGAGGAGGAGAAGGAGCAGGAGAAGAAGAAGTAGCAGGAGGAGGAGAAGGAGATGGAGGAGGAGAAGGAGGTTGAGAAGGAGCAGGAGGAAGAGAGGGAACAGGAGGTGGAAAAGAAGCAATAGGCGGAGAAGGTGCATGAGGTGGAAAAGGAGCATTAGGTGGAGAAGGAGCAGGAGGGAGACATGGAGCTGGAGGTGAAGAAGGAGCAGGTGGTGGAGAAGGAGCAGGAGGGCAGGAAGTAGCAGGAGGGCGTGAAGGAGCTGGAGGACGAGAAGGAGCAGGAGGGCGAGAAGGAGGCGGAGAAGGAGCAGAAGGTGGAGAACGAGCAGGAGGGAGAAACGGAGCAGGAGGAAGACAAGAACCAGGAGGTGGAGAAGCAGCAGGAGGAGGAGAAGGAGGAGAAGAAGGAGCAGGAGGTGGTGAATGAGCAGAAATGGAGAAGGAGCAGGAGGTGGAGAAGGAACAGGAGGGCAGGAAGGAGCAGGAGGGCGTGAAGGAGCTGGAGGACGAGAAGGAGCAGGAGGGCGAGAAGGAGCACTAGGTGGACAAGGAGCTGGAGGTGCACAAGGAGCAGGAGTTGGACAAGGATCAGGAGATGGACACAGAGCAGGAGGTGCACAATGCGAAGGAGGTGGACAAGGAGCAGGAGGTAGACAAGGAGCAGGAGATGGACAAGGAGCAGGAGGTGGACAAGGAACAGGAGGAGGAGAAGAAGCAACAGGTGGAGAACGAGCAGGTGGCGGAAAAGGACCAGGAGGGCGAGAAAGAGAAGCATTTGGAGAAGAAGCAGGAGGAGGTGCAGTCGCAGGAGGAGAAGAAAGAGCAGGAGGTGTAGATGGAGCAGGAGGGCGAGAAGGAGCAGGAGGGCGAGAAGGAGCAGGAGGGCGAGAAGGAGCTGGAGGACGGGATGGAGCAGGAGGGCGAGATTGAGCACT